>NC_092500.1:123972746-124277468 GCF_047511675.1 Marmota flaviventris | reverse complement strand
GGGCACTTAACAACTGAGCCACATTCTCAGCCCTTTTTTGTATTTTATTTAGAGACAGGATCTTGCTAAGTTGCTTAGGGCTTCACTAAGTTGCTGAGGCTGGCTTTGAACTCACAATCCTCCTGGCAGCTTCCTGAACCATGGCATCTCAACTACTCTTGAACCTGGTGTCTTAACACATTTATTCAATAAAGACATGAAAATAGCCATTTGAAAAGGCTTTCAACGTTATTGATCATCAGGGAAAAATAAATCACTATTAACCAGGGACAGTGGCACATACATATCACACAGTTACTCAGGAGGCAGAAGTAGGAGGATTGCAAATTTGAGGCCACCTAGTGAGACTCCACTTCAAAGTAAAAAACAAAAAGGTCTGGGGAGGGAGCTGAGTGGAAGAGTGCTTGCCTGGCATGCATGAGGTCATGGGTTCAAAACCTAGTACTAAAAAAAAAAAAAAGTTTTAAGATACCACCTGATAGTCTTTATGATGGCTATTACAAAAAAAAAAAAAAAAAAACACACTGAGGTGTATTTCAGTGGTAGAGCACTTGCCTAGCATGTATAAGGCCCTGGGTTCCATTCCCAGCACTGGGGGGAAAAAGGTTAAAAAAACAAGGGTGTAGAGAAAAGGGAACTCACACACTGTTGGTAGAAACAAAAATTGATATACTCTATGAAAAACTGTGGAATTTTATAAAGAAATTAAAAACAGAACTGCCATGTGACCCCAAATCCCTTATATTAAAAGGAAATAAAGCCAGCACCGCCTAAAGACACCTGCACTCCTATGTTCATTGCAGCATTATCACAATAGCCAAGATATGGAAGTCACCAAAGTGTCCACTGATAGGCGAATAGATAAAGAAACCGTGGTTCATACAAGCAGTGGAATATCATTCAGCCCTAGAAAAGAATGCGATCTGTCATTGCCATAACACGGACGAGCCTGGAGGACAGTTTGTGAAGTGAGATGAAGCGGACACATAAAGAAGAATATTGGGGGCTGGGGATGTGGCTCAAGCGGTAGCGCGCTCGCCTGGCATGCGTGTGGCCCGGGTTCGATCCTCAGCACCACATACAAACAAAGATGTTGTGTCCGCCAATAACTAAAAGAAATAAATATTAAAAAATTCTCTCTCTCTCTCCCCATCTCTCTCTCTCTCCTCTCTCTTAAAAAAAAAAAAAAGAAGAATATTGGATCATCCCACTTATATGTGGAATCTACAAACAAAAAAATCAGATAAACAGAAAAAACAGAGGTTACCAGGGGGGCAGGGCAGGGAGTGGGGAGGAGGAAACTAGGAGATGTAGGTCAGAGGATACAAAGTGACAGACACATAGGATGAACAAGTCTAGAGATCTCATGTGCACGGTCACAACTATAGGTAATAAAACTGTGCTGTGCACAGGCTCACGGAAAGTGAGTAGATTTTAGCTGCTCTTGCCACAAAAATGAGGGAAAAGGTAACCATATAAGATGATGGCTGTGTGAATTTGCTTCACTATAGTAACATTTTTAGTACTTATATGTGTCCTATCTCATCATGTAGTACACCTTCAGTATATACATTATTATTATTATTTTAAAAAGAGGTTGGATTCTGATGAACAGTAGGAAATAGGCAGTCTGAGCAAGTGGATAAGGGGAAGGGCAGGGGCTTTTGGTGGTTGTTTTGGCTAAATTTTATAATGCATGTGGGAGCTAATCATGGTGGCACACACCTGTAATTTCAGCAACTTGGGAGCCTGAGGTAGGAGGATCGCAAGTTCAAGGCCAGCCTGGGCAACTCGGCAAAAGCCTGTCTCAAGATAAAATTTTAAAAGGGCTGGAGATGTGGCTCAGTTGTAGAACATGAGTTTAGCATGCTTGAGGGCCTGGGTTCCTTCTCCAGCATGGAAAAAAAAATGCGTGTGGTATCAGATGGTTCTGATGCTGAAGGGAATGATCTGGTGGAAAGAGAATGAACATACAGTTAGGAGAGTGGGGACAGCTGGGGAACAATGGGAGGACAAGATACTCTGAGCACCTTGAGCCATTGACCTCAGAAAGATGGATCCTTCCTGTGGCATCTGGTTAAAAAAAAGGAGCAGGCTTGCTGTAGCCGGGTGAATTTGGTCCTAGAAAGTTGAGAAAGCTCTTGTCTGATGGATCTACATTCCCAGTGAAGGGAGATAAAAACCTATCAGGCAAAACTTGGGAGTGGGCAGGAGACCAGGAGCAGTTCCAGGATAGAGAAGAATGCATGTGGTAGCCACTGAGGAGAGTGGGAGAGAGAATGTACCTTGAAAACATCTTAGGTGTCTCTCCAGGCACCAACAAACCAAAAAAACGTTAGGATAGTTGGACGCCATTAGGAGCCCACTGGAGCATGTCAAATGTCCCAAGGCCTGTGTGTAAGGATTGGTCCCCAAAGTGATGGTGGTGGTGGAAACCTTTGAGAGGCAGGGCCTGTGGGAGGCCCTTAGGTCATTGAGGGCATGCACCCAAAGGGGACTGTGGGACCCTGGAGTAGTCTTCTTTTCCTTCCTGAAAATGAGGTGAGTGGTTGTACTCTGTCTCATACCCCTACTGAAATGTGCTGCTTGACCAGAGGGTCAGAACAACAGGGCCAATACATCGTGGACTAGAACCTTCAAAATGAAGCCCAAACCATCATTTTGTTTTTATAAGTTAAAGATCTTTGGTCTTTTGTTGTAGTCACAGGAATCCGACTCACAGGTGGTAAACAGATTATAGCGCCTTTATCTGGCTGGTTATGTTTCTTCCAGCTGTGCTTATTTTTATTGGTGCAGCCTGGAGTTGTTCATCTGGGGGCTGAGGTTCTGTTAGGAGTGTATGATAGAGGCAGGGAAGGGAACTGGGGACTTTTGTAGGGAAGTGGCTCTAATGAGGATCCATAGACTCTGCTGGATAAAGAGAGAAGTCAGAGAAAGGTGACTGGTTACCAGAATTGGATGTTCCCAAAGCACTGGTTCATAGGTTGTCCTGAGCATGTGGCCACAGAGTGAAAGGATGGCACCTATGCTGGAGAAGATAAGGCAGTTTCAGGAAAATGATAAGATTTAGGGTGTGGTCCTGGCAGTGGGAGGCCTGGGAGGCGGAAGAAGTGGTCATCCTAGAGAACAGGACAAGGAACACAGGGGCCAGGGTGATGGAAGGGTCTCTCGCATGGCTGTTGAAGTTCCCTAGAATAATGAGAGGAGTAGCCAGGTGTGGTAGTGCATGCCTGTAATCCCAGTGACTCTGGAGACTGAGGCAGGAGGATCCCAAGTTTGAGGCCAACCTCAGTGACTTAGAGAGACCCTGTCACAAAACTAAAAATAAATAAATAAACAAAAAGGACTGGGGATGTACCTCAGTGGAACAGTACCCCTAGGGTTCAATCCCCTGTACCAAAATATCCATAACAGTAATAGCAAGGAGCAGAGTCTTCAGGAAACCAGAGGCCCAAAGATGTGGGCAAGAGTGAGAAGAGAGTGCCAGAGCTGGATGTCCTGATTCTCAAATGTTTGTAGGGGAACGGCAGGGATTAGTGGGTACAATATAACTTCCTGAAGTAGCTGTGGGGACCCAGGAAGATATTAACCTCACTTCCTGCCCCTAGATATGTGAGAGATGTGAGAGAAAGATGAAGGCTAGATTTGAAGAGGAATTCTCTAACCCTGACAAGTATGAGGCATGAAGACTATCAACTAAAGCTGCCCTAGGAAGTTTCTTTTGTTGTTGTTGTTGGGGGGGGGCGCAGTTGGGACCAGAACCCACCCCTAAATCTTCTTCTTCCATCTTCCAATCTCTTTGAGGGCTGATAGAAACTGTCTGGCCTCTTTGGGCTAGAGATTTCATTCATCTAGCACAAATCTCCTGAGCTCCAAGACTAACTCTTCTAGGCACTGGAGACACAGAATGAACAAAATGGAGAAGAAATCTCTGCCTCCATGGTAGCTTCTTAGCAGGGAGATCTGTTTAGATTTGTTCTTGATCAACAATTATCAGAAAGAAGTTAATTACTCATAGATGCTAGAATCTGGATGTTCGGTGAGTTAAAAGTGAGTCACTTTAGTTGCTGGAGAGAGGGGAGACGTGGAGTGGCAGTGGAGAGAGATGGACAGAAGTCAAGACGAGGTATCTGAGACCAGGGACTTTGAGAAGTTGAGAAAATATTTGCTTTTCCTTGTAGCTGATCTGTCAAGCAGGACCATAATCCCCCATTCCCCAAACAGTCCTGGAATTAAATGAAAGTGTTGCCTAAATAATTAAGTGCAATACAAATGCTCATTATGCCATTACTGAAGTCTCCATTTCATTTCCTGAGTATGGACACAGTAATAGCATGTACCTCCCTCAGGGTGGTTGTGGGCATTAAATAAAAACAATATGCATAAAAGGCTTAGTGTCTGGCACATGACACTGGGTAAATGTCAGTTATCATCATTAGTTGTATCTCCTGTTCATCCAGTGAATTCTCTGCTGTCTCAGGATCACGCTCCACCGGGAAGGAGAAAGGGCTGGGACTCCAGGGCCTGGGTGGGGTCAGGCTTGAAATGAGCCTGGGCCGAACCTGTGAGCAGGCTGGGTGCCCACACTTAATGGCATAGCTTCTTGGAAGTGAAGGAGGAGGAGGAAACCCACTAGTAAGGAAATCTTTGTTCCTCCTTCCCTCTCCCCAAAGTTCCTCATCCATCCTCTCATTCAAACTGAGACTGAGATCTCTAACTTTTCACTTAAAAAATGTTCATATCTACAAGAAAACAGGAAAAAATACAATGAACCCCATAAATTATTCGTTTAAATTCCCTAATGGTCACATCTTGCCAGAACTCAGAGGGTGGAGAGGGCTCAGAGAAGTTCTGCAGAGGCCGCGCCACCGGGATAAGGCTCGGCTAGCTGCCCCGGGGACCCGGGCTGCGCGTCCAGGTATGGCCGCGAGGGGGCGCTCCCGGAAGAACCCCAGAGGGACAGAGCCCGCTCTGTGGGACCTCAGTGTCTGCGGGTGACTCACCGCGGCGGCTGGAGGATGAGTCAGCCCTCCCTGGGCTTCCTGCGCCCGCTCCCTCCCTCGCTTCTCACCGCGCGGCCGCGCCCAGGCCGCCTGCTCAAATCTGACCCTTGGGACAGGGTTGGGGCTGGGGCGCGCCGCCCTGACGTGGCCAGTTCCCGAGGCTGCCCTCGCGGGCCCGTTTCAGGCCCAGTACTGGAGGCCCGGGCCCTTCCCAAAGCCGGGCCGGGCCTCCAGACCGCCTTGCGCCAGGATGCCTGCGGCCCCATCCGGGGCGCCCTCGGGGTTCCTCCGCCTGTTCCCTTTCTGCGGTCAGGACCTCGGCAGAGGCCCGTCCCTCCCCCGGAAACTCCAGGGTTCTGCCCTACCCTCTCCGCGCTCCCCGGGGCTTCCCTTGCCACCCGAGGCTGGCGCCTTTTGGAAGAGACCCAAGGGCAGAGTGTGCGAGCCCGCTGTGAAGCTGAGGCCGCAGCTCCCAGGGCTGGGCCGGGGTGCTTTTCCGCGGGCCCTCGCGTCTCGCCTTTCCCCAGGCGGGAATTGCTTCCCTCCAGAGCAGTGTCAGGACCCCGCCCTGCCTGGGCCGGGTTCCCCTGGACGTCTTTGTGCCACTGCTGGGCTGTGGGCGGCGGCTGCCGAGGGAAACATCCCCCCTGCCAAACCCATGGGTGATGTTGGGTGTGGGGAGTCGGCTCTGTTCCCTGGGCGTGTCCGGGGGTTTTGGCCTCTTCTCACAGTCTGAAGAAATAGGAATCCTTGGTGGGTCCTAGCTGCAGGCTGAAGAAGGTACCCGGCCAAGAGATCTTGCAAAACCTGGGGATCGCCTTACGTGGAGATCTCGTCGGGCAAGAAAGTGACTTATCATGAGGCTCAGAAGCTCCTGGGTCTGGCTGGGCTTCCCACTCACAGGGTGTTGGAAAGTGCATAAAATAGTGCCTAGCAGGTGGTCAGCACTTAATAAACATTATATATTATTATATATGTATAATTTTGGACATATAATTATATATTAATATGCAAAACATAAATGTATATGCATACATGTCGTTATAGGGCACCTATTGTATGCCAGGTATTGTCCCAAGGGCTCTTCAAGTACTAATTATCTCGTGTGATTTCCACAACTACACTACTCTTAGTATTCCCAAAGTGGCGGGCAGGAGGAATAGAAGTTTACAGGAAAGGAAGGCACTTTCACAAAGTCATGTAGCTAGTGTAGGTCCCTACTTCAGACCCCCTGTTTAGAAGCTATGTTCACTGAGACTTTGGATATCTGTGGAGTCTAGGGATGTATTGTAAATAGTTTGCACCTTCAGGGCATTTGAGAGCACAGTTAAACCCAGCCCTGGGAAGAGGAGGAGCCATTTTCTTTACACTGTTGCCCTTCTTAGCCCTGCTCCTAACCCCCTTAGATCAAGCTCTGTAGCTGTCCCCAAGGTGCTAATAGGGTCAGAAGAGGCTCCCTGAATACTTCTGTTGTCTCCTTGTTAGCTATCCCTGTTGCCCTGGGGACCTGGTCTCTGGCTCCCATCATTCCCCTTGCTGTTTTTTTTTTTTTTTTTTTTTTATACCAAACTTGCTGTTTGAGAGATATAGTTGCTTTTAGCAAGATTTCCTAAATACCTGCTAACAGAGTGGGGTTCATTAGAATATCTTGAGGACATGTAAAATACAAATTCCCTGGCCCACTTGAGAGCTGTGATTCTCAACTTTGTGCATTGATACGATGGGCTTGAAGAAAATGCTGACACCAGGGCTCTACCTTAGAGATTCTGACTGAGTAGATCTGGGGCTCAGCCTGGGTGTCAGCATTGTGACACACTTCCAGGTAACTCCAGTGAGCTGCTGGAACTGAGAAAATGGAGTTGGTAGGTTTTGGTGGTGCTAGGAACACATACTTTGAAGAATCTGATCTAGTGATTTTTTTCATGCGCAGCTGGTCTCATTTGCAGACTTCAGATATAGAGCTCCCTATTTCTTATTTGGAGTGAAGAATGTAGAACTTTTCCTTGGGAGAGCCAGGGTCACATGTGAAAGCTGCTTCTGAAAGCGTCCTCACTCTCTCCTAGCCCCTGCCTCAATTACTGGATTTCTCTCCTTACCTTATTTTCTCTTCTCACCAATATTCTCCCTCACCTGGTGGGGTTCTTTTCTCACAGGTTCTGGTACTGCTATGAGGTCTCCATCTGGGGCTGGAGCTTTGAACTCTGAGGACTCAGAGCAGACATGTTTGCGGCCCATAGGTCTATGTGAGCTCTATTATCTGTTGCTTTCCACGGTTCCCCAGGAGATGGTATCATGACTGTGCTCTCTGCTGGGCAACTGGTTATTCCTCTGTTTCAGTACTGCAGTCCATCCTGGAGTAAAGTTGTATCTGGCATATCCCTGCTTTTCCATCTTTCTTTGGATACTGGGCATATTTGTGGATACTACGTGTTAAGCTAGGAGTCTAGGAATCTGTGTTCTGTACTGTGTGCTCATGTCACTCAACCAGTTTTTCTTTCCTTTCCTTTCCTTTTTTTTTTTTTTTTTTGGTACTGGGGATGGAACTCAGGGGCATTTTATGACTCGGCTATATCCCTAGCCCTTTTATTTTTATTATTTTTTTTTTCATTTTTTGAGACAGGGTCTTGCTAAACTACACAGGCTGCCTTCAAATTTGTGATCCTTCTGCCTCAGCCTACTGTGTAGCTGGGATTACAGGTGTGTGTCACCCACACCTGGTGTTACTTAACCTCTTTGATAATTAATTTCCTCATCTATTTCATGGGTACCTCATAAAATTGCTATGTGGTTCAAATAAAAAAATCTGCAAAAATGTGCTTTGAGCTGGGCGTGGTGGCCATACGCCTATAATCCCAGCGGCTCAGGAGGCTGAGACAGGAGAATCACGAGTTTGAAGCCAGCCTCAGCAAAAGTGAGTTGCTAAGCAACTCAGTGAGACCCTGTCTCTAAATATACAAAATAGGGCTGGGGATGTGGCTCAGTGGTTGAGTGCCCTTGAGTTCAAACCCTGGTATCCCCCTACCCCAAAATGTGCTTTGGTGACTGCGAATCATAACATTGATGGTAATCTATATTTATTGAGTTGGATAAATGGAGTGTTCTCTTGCCTATTTGGCAGATTGAGGGGTAATTTGCCCTTTCTTAGAAAACTCTCAAGGGATCAGAAGCTGACATTAAAGTCCTTGTCAATGGTAGATCCTAGAGCCTTGTCTCTGTTCCTTATTTATACTGTGTTTAGCCAACCTAGAGTCAGGTGTGAGAGTATCCCAGGCTGTTTGTTGGGATCCTCTCAGAAAAATGAGTCATGTGGTGAAAGTGGACTGCTATCAGCAGTGAAAGCTTTCCAATTTCAGAGGGAGAGCACGATATAAATGGCCAGGGAAGAAATACTTTATGAGAGGAGGAACCTGAACCAGACAAGCTCAGAAAGACAGGTTGAATTTGGGTGGGGAGAGCAGAGGACAAAGGCATAAGTGACTTCGGAAGGGATGCAGAACAGGCTGAGGAGGAGCCCTGAGGGAGAAGTGGTTGGCTGGCCGCCTACTCCTCACCCCCATTCCTATAGTAACCCAGCTCAGCAGGACTGAGCCAGGCACGGGGGCCTCTTAGGTACCAGCATCAAAATATGGTGTCCCAATGCACTCACCTGTGTGAAGCCATGGCCTGTCTTTGCTTTCCCAAGCAAAAAGGGGCCTCCTTCTCCCAGTGGTCCCCGATGAAGGGAGATCCCCTTTCTCTCTTATCAGCAGGTCTCTGGTAACCATTTTTGGCCAACACCAATAAAACTGCTTGTCAACAGCAGTTGAACTGTTGGGTCACCTCTCCATAACTCTGTAATTCCGTAACTCCTAACTGTGTTAGGTCACCTCCTGAAGGTACCTCCCCTCTTTCATAATCCTCTCTCCTTCACTCTGGATTCTCCAGCATCTCTTGGTCCACCTCGCTCAATTACTTTACCCCATTTTTACTTTACCCCACTCCCTTCCTCCCTGGTATGACTTCAGCCATGGCTTCCCAAGTTCCCCCACCCAGAGAAGCCATCCATTGTTCTTACAAAAATTCTATTTGGAAATGGATGCAACAAGGGAAATCACTCTGTTTGGGGCCAAGGAGGAAGAGGGATGGAAATGGAATGGGTGGGGTGATGGAAAAAGTGACTTCCAGTCATCCCTTGGCTTGGACTTGGCTGGCAGCTCAGAGTGGTTGCCATGGTGATAACCAGAAAAGCACATTGCCTCCCCACCAACCTCCCATTGATTAATGGTTGTCCTTTCTGTCTTCCCTGTCTAATCCCCTCAGTATAGCCTCTTCAGGCTTATCCTTTCTGCCTCAGTTTCCCAATGATCAGAGAAAGCAGGTGGGGTCAATTGGGATGAAGCAAGTGTGCTAGCCAGGTGCACTGGCACATGCCTGTAATCCCAGCGACTTGGGAGACTGAGACAAGAGGATCACAAGTTCAAGGACAGCCTCAGCAACTTAGCAGGATTCTATCTCAAAACCAAACCAAACCAACCAACCAACCAAACAAACAAACCAAGTGTGCTAGCTCTTCCCTTTGCCCTCCAGACCCACTCTCCAACCTTCTCTACCTGCCCTGACCCCAGCAGGCTGACTTGTGTAAGTGCTTTTACTGGATTCCTTGCTCTCTCCCATCAGCCAATGGGAGCCCCAGCAGGAATGGAGGGTTAGAGGAGATTGGGCTGGCACTTGGGCTGTTGGCTGTTTGTGGCTTCCTTTCTCTCCTGAGGCCACTCCTCCTGTTGGGCAGCCCTGCCAGTCCCCTTACTGCTTCTTGCCTCAGAGTGGCAATGGCTTCTTGTTGTTGGTAGTCCTAGGGTGTCCTCACTGTCCCTATTGCTTTCTCTCAAATGAGTAGCCCCCTCCATTAAACTTTCCTTAGCCCATCCCTCTTTTTTTTGTTTGCCATACTGGGGATGGAACCACTTCCTCCTGGCTCACTCAACTCCAAACACAGTGGCCTCTTGACTTTTTTTTGTGTGTGTGCTGGGGATTGAACCCAGTGGTGCTCTACCACTGAGCTACCTACACCCTCTGCCCTTTTTAAAATTTTATTATTGAGGCAGGGTCTTGCTAAATCACTAGCCTCAAACTTGTGACCTTCTTGCCTCAGCAAGCTACTTGCTGAGTAGCTTGGATTACAGCAGAGTGTGCCACTGTGCCCAGCTCCTTGGAGTTTTCTTGTGCTGCACTTCAGAGCCCTTTTTGTTATTTTGAGAAAGGGTCTTGCTAAGTTGCCCAGACTGGCCTTGAACTTGGATGCTCTTGACTCAGTCTCCTGAGTTGTTGGGATTACAGGCATACATCACTGCACCCTCCTTGGAGTTCTTGTACCTCAAACCCTTGTCCCCAGACACTGGGTATTTTATAACTAACCCATAATTTGTGAAGTTTAACACAATGTAACATATTTAAAAAAAAAAATCCCAAGTGCTGTGTAAAATTGCGTGTGTGATATTGTGAAATATGTATTTGGTCTTCATCCTAGTTTCCTGGCATATGACTCCTAAAATCCTTGGACTCTGAATCCATAGTGTCTTTTTTTTTTTTTTTTTTTTGGTGCTGGAGATTGAATCCAGGGCCTGTGCATGTGAGGCAAGCACCCTACCAACTGAGCTATATCCTCAGCCCCTCCATAGTATCTCTTTGTGTATTAATGAATTGACTGGTGTCTGGCAGACTCTAGGTAACTTCAGGATGGGGGCTGGTTGCCAGAAAGACCAAGGCAGGATTAGAGGGTGCTCTACCACTGAGCTACTTACACCCTATGCCCTTTTTAAAACTTAAAAAAATTCAAATATGATGTGTGCTGGGATTTTCAGCTCTAACCCAACCTCTAGGAAGGTGAAGGGTGAATGGTTCAGTTGTTTATCGGGGGCCTAGGATTTAACCAACTGTGTTTATGTAGTGAAGCCTCCCTCAAGTGAAACTGGAGATGCAGTGTCTCTCTGATGATGTCAGCGAAGGCCAAACCCAAAAGGACAAGGTTCACAGAAGCTCTGCATGGCAGAACAGGTGGAGGTTCCTGGAGAGGGGGTCACATGGAAGCTCTGTCCCCATCCCCTATTCCTCACCCTGCGTATCACCTGTATTCTTTATAATATCCTTTATTATAACCCAGTAAATGTGTTTCCCTGAGTTTTGTGAGCTATTGAAGCAAATTAATTGAATTCAAGGACGGGTTTGTGGGAACCCTGATTTATAGCCAGTAGGCCAGAAGCACGGGCAAAACACCTGGGGCTTGTGATTGGTGTCTGCAGTGGTAGGGGGGAGCAGTTCTGGGGACTGAGCCCTCACCTATGGGATCTGACCTGACCTCCAGGAAGATAGAACTGAATTGGATTAGAGGACAACCCAGCTCTTACCTGCTACAGAATTGCTTGCTTGCTGGTTGGGAGAAATGATGTGTATTGTGTGAACTGCAGCATCTATATTAAATATCCTTGGTCAGCTGCATCTACATCTTTAGATCCTACTGGCTGCTTGACCTTGGCTCACTAGAACATTGTGATGTGCAGGGAGGGAATGTTGAAGGTCAAAACCCCAAATTACCTTGGGCTATCTAGGCACTTTTGTAGCTATTTGCCTTAATTTTTGTACTGGCCTCGTTTTCTCTGTATAAGATTTCTCTGCTTTGCTGTAGCTGCCCACCTAACAGTTCCACCAAAATGTATTGATTTTGTTCTTCCTTTTGTTCTGTGATGATAAAAAGTTCATGTAACCCTTCCAGGTTAGAACATATCTTTCAGGGTAACTTGAACCTGTGGTCCTGGGCCATCACCACTCGTATTTGGCTGATGCATTTTGTTGACATTTGTGAGTATATCGTGGGAGAAACAGTTTGAATTTGTTTGGGTTTTTCCCTACATACTGTGTGTCAGTGTTCTTAGTTGTGAAATATAGAACTCATCCTTGCTAGTTGGGTCAGAAAAGGAATTTATTTTAGGATATTGAATTTTCAGGGAACTGCCTGAGGAGGACCAGAGAGCCTAACCTGAGGGCTATGCAGTATCTCTCTGATGATATAAGTGAAGGCCAACACCTTCTGTAGGCAGTACATCTTGTACCTCAAACCCTTGTCCCCAGACACTGGAACCTTCTCTCCAGCAGCCCTCAACTGCCAATGCCTCTCTTACCCATCAACCCAGAGATGCATCCCATATGTTACCTGTCTCCTCATACTTCTTCTTTGTTCACAATGTGAAATAAGATTTTGGTTGCCTCTGACTGGTGGAGTATTTCATCTAACTACAAGAAGAGGTTGGGGAATTTCTGTCTTCTACCTTGGAAAAGAATGACATGAACTTTCCCAGACATAGAAAGGGTATTCAAGCTGTGTGTAGTGGAGCATACCTGTTATCCCAATGGTTCAGGAGGTTGATGCAGGAGGATCACGTACGTGTTTGAGGCCAGCCTCAGCAACTTAGTGATACCTGTCTCAAAGTAAAAAAAAAAAAACTAAGCTGGGTTCGGTGGTGCACGCCTCTAATCCCAGCAACTTGGGAGGAGGATCACAAGTTCAAAGCCAGCCTCAGCAAAAGCAAAGTGCTTAAGCAACTCAATGAGACCCTGTCTCTAAATAAAACAAAAAATAGGGTTGGGGATGTGGCTCTGTGGTCAAGTGCCCCTGAGTTCAATCCCTAGTACCCCCCCCAAAAAAAAAAAAACAAAAACAAAAATAAAAATGGGGCTGAGGAATGTAGGTGAGTAGTAGCGTCTCCTGAGTTCAATTCCTGGTACCTCAAAAAAGAAACAAAACAAAACAAAAACAAAACAAAAAAAGGTGTTGGTCAACCAGAAAATCTGCCAAATATTCATCACTGTAAAGCTAACTGGGCCTGGGAATGGAAGGGTGGAGGCAATAGAGAAGATATACAGGCCCATCAGTCAGTATTCTGGCTTATAACCCTAAAAAATTACAGATTCTGGCTAACTAGGGCAGAAGGAATTTATTACAGCAATACTGGGGTCTTATAGATTCATTGAAGGGTTGGGGTGAGACGGGGATCCTTGAGGGTGGATTAGACCTACTGACCTACTTCCTTTCTTTTGGTACTGGGGATGGGAATTTTACACATGCTAAAGTTCTCTCTCCCACTGAGTTATACCCCCAGCCCTTTTTATGGTTTATTTTGAGATAGGGTCTCACTAAATTGCCCAGGCTTGCCTCAAACTTGTAATCATCCTGCCTCAACCTCCCAGGTCATTGGGATTATAGGTGTGTGCCACCATGCCAACGTGACCTATTTCTAACAAACAGAAGATGGCAAAAGTGATGGGATGTCACTTCTGAGGTTAGTTTAGTAAAGACTGTGACCAATATCTTAAAGGCTCTCTCTCTTTCTTTTTGGCTTGCTTACTTTGGTGAATCAAGCTGCTATGTTGGAGACACCCATGTGGCAAAGAACTGATACCCTCTGTCGGGCGTCTGGTGAGGAACTGAATCCCGTCAGTGATCATGTGTGGGAGAGTGGAAGTGGATACTTCCTTCTCCAGGTAAGTCGGCAGCATCTGGACTACAGCCCATGACAGACTCTAAAACAGAGGGCTCCACTAAGCTGTGCCCAGATTCCTGATGCATAGGAACTGTGAATTAACGAGTGCTCTTGTCTTAAGCTGCAAAGTTTTGGGGGTACTTTTTTTTCATTATTGGTGGGGATTGAACCCAGGGCCTTGTGCATGCTAGACAAATGCTCTACCATTGAGCTACATCCCCAGAGCTTTTTTAAATTTTATTTTTGAGACAGGATCTATTTTTTTAATATATATATATATATTTTTTTAGTTATACGTGGCCTCAATATCTTTATTTTTATGTGGTGCTGAGGATCGAACCCAGTGCCTCACACATGCTAGATAAGTGCTCTACCACTGAGCCACAGCCCCAGCCCGAGACAGGATCTCTTTAAATTGCTCAGGCTGGCCTCAAACTTGAGAAACTCCTGCCTCAGCTTCCTATGCATAACATGCTCATTTTCGGATATTTTTTAATGCAGCAATAGATAAAAAGCCTCTAGGAAACTTCTCCATCTGTATGTGAATCTGCACCCTGATAACTTTCTGACCTCACTTTCTCCTTTTCTCTCTTTATTTACTCTGTTCCAGCCAGGCCAGCTGTCTTGTTGCTTAGGCACAGTGACACTTCCCAAATTAGAGCCTTTGTGTCCACTCCTCCCTCTCCATAGAACACTTCTCTCCTAGGTATCTGCAAGGTGAATCCCTTTCCTCCTTCAAGGCCTTCTCATGAGACCGACTTTGAACGTCCTATTTGGAAGAACGTACTCTACCACTGTAGTCACTTTTGACCTCTTTACCTGGTTCTACTTTATTTTATCTTTTTCCTGCAGTACAGGGGCACACTACCACTGAGCTGTATCCCCAGTCATTTTAATTTTATTTTTAAAAAAATTGAGACAAGGTATTTCTCACTAAGTTGTCCAGACTGACTTTGAATTTGCAATTCTCCTGCCTCAGCCTTCCAAGTAGCTGGGACTACAGGCGTGTGCCACCTCACCTGACTCTATTTTTTCTTAGCACTTATTACCTTTTCATGTACTATGCATTATGCTTATGATTATTGTTATTATAAGTTTTTTGCAGTGTCATAGAACCCAGGGCCTTGTACATGCTAGGCAAGGGCTCTCTCACTGTCTTAGACCTACTGCCTGTATTATTATTATTATTATTATTGTTAGTATTACTGTTAACTAGGCTTATCATCTCTATCTCACTGCCAGACTGTAAGGTGCATGAGGACAAGAAGCTTGTTTTGTTTTGTTTCCCAAGGGCCTAATGTGGAACCTGACACACAGTAGGTGCTCATGAAATATTTGATGAATGAATGAATGAAGAATGCATTTGAAAATGGAGCTGACACTGAGGGCAACAGTACTGATAAATTCCCAAAGCCCTGGTGGTACCCTCTGTGCCTTGGAACCAATTGCACCTGGACAGTTTGATTACAGGAAACCAGTTCATTTCCTTGTGAAACCAGTTCATTTCCTGTGCATGAATCAGTGAATAGGCTTATTGTCACTTGCAACCAAATAATCCTGAGCAATACAAGGATCTAATAAGAAACATGTTATGACTGTGATGCTGAAGGAAGACAGAAGAGGAAAATGCAAGGAGAGAGAAGAGGGAAAGGATGGGGGCAATCATTTGTGGAGCAGCTACTGTGTGCCAACTAATAGGGACATAATTTCTTTTAATTCTCATGACCATTTTGTGAATTGCTCCCACTTGAAGAGACTGAGTTTCCATAGGTTAAATGTCTTGCCTAAGATCATATGGCTAATGAGTGGCAGAGGTAGAAATAAAACTCAAGTCTTTTTTTTTTTTTTTTGTGTGTGTGTGTGTGTGTGTGCCCGGTACTAGTACTGAACCCTAGGTCCCGCATATGCCAGGCAAGTGCTCTACCACTGAACTACATCCTCAGCTCTTTTTATTTTATTTCCAAAAAAATTTATTGGTGCATTATAGTTGTACATAATGGTAGGACTTGTTGTTATTACATATTAGTACATGCACACAATATAACAATATAATTTGGCCAATGTCTCTCTCCAGTGCTGCCCCCTCCCCTACCATGGGACTCACCTCACTGACCAGGGTGGTCTTGAACTTGAGATTGTCCTGCCTCATCCTCCTGAGTTGCTGGGATTACAGGTGTGTGCCAGCAAGCCCAGAAATCCAGGTCTTTTTGATTTAAAATGTTTTTTCTTTGTGATTTATTTATTTATTTATTAATTCATTCTATTTTTGTGTCCATGACTGTCCAAAACTTTCAAGTATTTTCACCATCACTAGAGTCCTGGCAAAGGCAGCAAGTGGGATGGCCGCCAGAAGTTGGGGCACAGAGGAAAGGAGCCGGAGAGGGGCCTTCATGGCCCCTTTGCAGTTGGTTGTTTATGAATCTAGACCTCTTTCCTTGTAACAAATATTAGAGATATTTCTTCAGGCCCTCAGATGTGGCAAAGCACCTCGCCTCTGACCATGGGAACACCAGGACAGGCCAAGTTGGAGGTCAGGCAGAGCAGCATGGCCTGGAGAGGTGAACTCAGGCTGCTGGACCAAGTTGTCCAGGAATTTTTGTGTACCACGTGACTGCTCTGCCTATAGTTCCTTCTGAAAGAAACAGGGCTTTTTGTAAGGCCTCTGCCAACTCTCTCTGAAACCCATGTTTTCCTGTCCTGACCCACATGGGCTGCCCAGTTAGCCACAGCTAACTGTAGTCCAGGATTACTGATCCAGAAAAGGGCACCAGCCCAAGGGCAGCCCCACTATAAGCTGGTGGGACCATCATGTGACTTTGGTGTCTGGGTCAAGACCTGATAGGAACATGGCAGTGTTCTGGCAAAAGGGCAGGAGTAGGAAGAAATATAGAAAAGGGGAACAAAGGAGATAAAGTTGGCATATTTGGTGTGCTGTGGGTTCCTGAATATGAGGCCCACTGGATGGCAGAACACTTGCCTGGCATATACAATGCAAAAATAAATCAAAATAAAATAACCCTATTAGACTAACTTAAGTGCAATTATGGCAACCAAAAGAGGCAAAGAACTATAGGCCAGATGGTGGAGCCTGATGTGGCTGTGCTGCCTTGGCCAGGGGGTGAGGCTGTGGTCTGGGGCTGCTAGTTGATACCTCAGGCATGAGCCTGATATAAGGATAAGAATTTGGGTTAGAAACCAAGGGGAAGAGAAGGGAAGGCCAGGGGATTGGATGGAACTGGGGGCTTTAGTCAGAACATCTCAGCAAGCCTCCGTGGTCAGTATGCTAAAAGTAGTTTGTTTCTTATAATAGTCAGGATACTTGTGTGTATTTTATAATTACTTTTTTCTTTTTTTTCAGGTAATGGGGATAAAATTCAGGGCCTCAGCATCTGCTAGACAAGTCCTCCACTACTGAGCTATATCCCAGCCATATTTACTTCTTTATCTTGAATTGAGAAGGCCCAGAAGGGAATATACTACTTCATTCCCATCTGGCTGGCTCCTTTCCCTGAGGCAAGCGTCGTTACCAGTTTTTTTGGCATCCCTTCAGAAATGTTTTATGCATATCTAAGCAAACACAATCACACACGCATTCTGCTTTTCTTCTTTCCTTTCAGTACACAAATGGTAGCATACTATTCCCATTGTCATGCCGCATTTTTTTCAGTTGTGAATAATTAACTAAATTTTCCCCCTCAGTGAGAACAGACTTGAGATCATCCTGATAATAAGGGCAGCCTCACTCATTTGCTGTGAGGGAGAAAGGAATGGACAACAGAGCCCAGAATCCTGTGGTCATGTGTGTGCTCACATGTGCTTTTAGAAAGACCTATGAGAGAAGTCTTGTGTCAGTTAGCTCTCCATTACTGTGCCAAAGTAATTGAGGTAAACAACTTAAAAGGAGGAAGGGTTTACTTTGGCTCACAGTTCCAGTCCATGGTCGCTTGGCTCTATTGCTTTGGGCCTATGGCAGCATAATACATCATAGTGGGAACATGTAGTGTAGGAAGCTGTTCACCTCATAACATCTGGGAAGCACGCGTGCGCGCATACAAACACACACACACACACACACACACACACACACACACACAGAAGGGGCCAGGGTCCTGATATCCTCTTCAAGGGCATATCTCCATTGACCTAGCTTCCTTCCAGTAGTTCCCACTTTTTCAATGTTCCACCATCTCCCAATAGTTCCATTGGTGGGGGGAACGAAGCCTTCACAAATAGAATACTGGGGACATTCAAGATCTGAAGTATAGCAAGACTCCATTTGGAAAACCTGGTTCTAGGTTTGAGGTCCCACCAGTCAGCCTCAGGCCTCACCATCTCCTCAGTTCAGCTTCCCCCCAAAAAAAGAGATCTGACAAAAATACTTGGGTTTTCCAGAGGATGAAATTGATAGGTGTCAGACAGACATGAACAGAGGGAACCTGAGGTTGGGGAGATGGTTCTGTGGACTGGGCCTACCATGCTGATCCCTCCTCTGCAACATGCTTTCTTTCGAAGGGCAATCTTCCTGAGACCACTATGGCCCTGCCTGGTTTGAGTCAATAGGATATGCTACCTTCCTCAGCAAACAACCTGCTAACTGCAGGAGAAATGCAGACCCAAAGAGTCCTCCCTCTTGATAAGAAGAACACAAGTTACTCTGGGTGGGGAGTGGTGAGGTTTGTAACCTTTACAAAGACCATATTCCAGGACATAAGGAGACCTATCTTAGAAGCAAAGCTCCCAACCACAAAATCTGTAAAAATAGTTCCAATTAGAACTGGTTAGCACAGGCCAAGGTGACCCAGAGTTGCCTCGGAGCAATCTTTAGCATCTCATTATCCCATATTTCACTGCATAACTGTCACCACTGCATTAATGTATATTCATGAGTAATCCATGCATCCTAATCTTGCACAAAATACAGTTAAGTAATAAATGATTTTTGATTAATGCTGGCACAATTTTTAAAAAAAGCTTTACATAATGGTTGTATCTCACTTTTTTTTTGCAAAAATTTGGCATAAAATCTGCAATGATTATATGGTAAAATATAGTGATAGTAACATCTCCCCTTCATGGTGTAAGACCATGTGCAGTGGATACTTAAAAATAATATGTAATCCTTCTGTCAATCAAAATTCGACATGGACCTGGGTGGGTCTCTCTGGAAACTTCCCTGGGACCCCCAACAAAACAGGAGGATAGAAGAAGTACAGACATGAACAGAGGGAACACTGTCCCTGTCCTCTGAGAGGATCTGCTCTCTTCCTTTCTCCTTTGAGAATGTTCCCTTTTTTCTTTTTTTTATTCCTTTTAATAAACTCCTACCTGCTACTCTGACTGACTTATTTGAAATCCTCTGGCACTATTGCAAAGAACTTGTGTCCGACATCTTCACAGTAGCTGCACTCCACAGATAGCTTTGCTCTGTAATAGAATGAGAATGTGTTTAGAAACTATCCTGTGAATTGTCAAGTTCTAGGCAGTGAGGGATTATTATCAGAAGCATGCTTGTCCACACCCTTTAAGGCTGTGTCTGACCCTCTCTGCTCACCTCCACCTACCTGCTCTTTCTCAATTGATAGTGATATCTCTACCTCAGGGAGCAAACAGAAGGCACTTCCCCCAGTTCTCATCCACTTGCTGCATATCTGCTCCACCTCATCTGTCTTCTGCTACTATCTTGGGTACCTGAAACTGCCTTCTGCCCCTTGAAAGGAAAGTGACCAAAACACTCAGAGCGACCAAGAGATCTTTATTGCAGCAGTGCAAAAGAGGAGGAAAAAAATGAGGGGGGGAAGCGAGAGAAGAGAGAGCAAAAGCAAGAGCAAGAGAGAGACAGAGAGAGCAAGAGAGAAGGGCCCGGCAGGAGGGAGTCTTTTTATAGCCCAAATCTAATGGGGTCTGAGGGTCTGCAAGCGGCCTTGTTGGC
The DNA here is from genome assembly GCF_047511675.1 of Marmota flaviventris. Classification (NCBI taxonomy): domain Eukaryota; kingdom Metazoa; phylum Chordata; class Mammalia; order Rodentia; family Sciuridae; genus Marmota; species Marmota flaviventris. The sequence continues at coordinate 124,258,023 of NC_092500.1, read as the reverse complement.
GTACAGTGATTGGATCATACAGTAGCATCATCTCCTGCCTTCAGGCAGACAGGGCAGGGGCTAGATGTGGGTTTCCATTGCACCAGATGGGTGGGGGTCGAGTGTTCAGACTTGATGCAAACAGGTGATAAAGGACCAGACAGAGGGGGGTTTGAGTGCGTGGGTTATCCTGCAGCTAACATTCATTCGTTCAGCCTGCCCTGAAGACAGCTTAGTTCGGCCTGCCCTGCACCTAACACCCCTCAGGTCAGGGCCTCTGCTCTTGGTACTTCTTTCCCTCCCCGCAATCTTCAACCTCTTTCTTTACTAGCTCCTTTCTATCAATATATAAGTACTATTTTTATTTATTTATTTTTTTTTACAAAGTAAATCTTAGCTGAATGTGGTGGCACAAGCTTGTAATCCCAGTATTTGGGAGCCTGAGGCAGGAGGATTGCAAGTTTGAAGCCAACTTCAGAAACTTAGCAAGATCCTCTAACCAAAGGAAAAAAAAAAAAGTGAATTCTTTCTGGTCTCCTTATCACCTTTAGATACTGGTTTTCTCGAAAATCAGTCAGGCTTCTTGGGAGATTAGCTTATGCTCAGCACATTGTTTTCTTCCAGTTCCATTCATTCTTCCATCTATCATATTTTTTTTAACTGAACATTCATAGAACTTGATGTGTCAGGTGCTGTTCTAAGCATTTGCATGAATTAACTCATTTAATTCTCACAACAACCCAAAAAGTAGGTAGTATTACTAGCCATTTTGCTGGTGAGAAAACTGAGGCTGGAGAGGTGCAGTTCAATCACACCAAGTACAATCACACACAAGCAGTAAGTGGTATTGCTGGTTTCTAAACCAGATTACCTACCTCCCAGCCTGTGTGCTGAGCCCTGCCTCCCACATCTGCTCTTCCTTCCTTAGTTAACTCCTTTGTAATACTTTGGGTTTCAGATTAAATGACACTTTCTGGAGGAAGTACACTCAACCTTACATATCTGTGGGTTCTGCACTGAAAGGGGATCAAAAAATGTTACGTTGTTGCTGACGCATATTATTCGTAATAGGTCTAGGCTGGCGACATCTGTACTGAACATGTACAGGCTTTTTTTCTTGACATTGTTCTTAAACAATACAATATAATGACTATTTACATGACATTTACACTGTATTAGGTAATGTAAGTAATCTAGAGATGAGTTAAAGTATATGGAGGAAGAGTGGAGGTTATATGCAAATATTACATCATTTTAAATAAGAGACTTGAGCATCTGTGAATTTTGGCATGCAAGGTGAGTCCTGAAACCGTTCCCTCCAGGACCCTAAGGATGACAGAATTTCCTAGGACTCCTCTGACAGTTGCTGTGTGCTCTTGGTGCTTTCTTCCACATCTCCTGGATTGCTTCTTATCTGCTGGTCTGGGCTTGGTTCCCTCCAACCCTCATGTGACTATTGGCGGGTTTGGGTGAGTTTGTTTTTCTTTAGATCTGATATGCCTAGGGCTGTGCTTGTGCACAGAAGCTGTAAATGTGTGCTGATGGACATTTTAATGACGCAGATCTGGCTGGAGCTGTAGGAGGGAAAGAATTACAAGGTGGTGGTTTTGTTTTGAGGAAATCAAAGGAAGAATCATGGAGATAAAAACACAGGAACAGTTACTCAAAACATTACATTGATCTTGACATATCATATATCATACATTTGTTTAAAATGTAATGTTTTGAGCAACCAATAAATTTCTAATGTTTAAAATAAAAAAATTCACCAATATTGCAAATTCAGTGGGATTTCTTCTTAGTTGAGCAGCAATCCCCCAAATTTTGACTAGGATGATGAATAAATAGTTAATACCCATGTACAAGTCAACCTTTATAAAGAGAAAGCACTGAAATCCTGTGATTATACAAGTACAGTCTTAGCCTGATTAAAAAAAAAAAAAAACAAAGCCCACAGGATCGGAAATAGCAGAGTGGCTGTGTGTCTCTCACCTCCCCCTAAGGGGTGGAGCAGGGGGCACAGGTTTCCAGGCGTGGAGGACCTAGTTCAGATCCTACCTCCACCACTCCCTAGGGTGTCATCGAGAGAAAGTTCCTCTGCCCGTTTGTTTTGCATGGCAGTTCCCCGAAACAGCTTGACATGACACCAGTGGGCCAGAGCTCTGCTCCTGCTTCTGTCACTAACTTGCTGTGCAGGTGGCTTCCTCTCTGCTCCTCAGCTGCAAAGTGAGAGCCTTGGCCAGCGCATTTCTCGGGGCACTTCCATGTTGAAGCCACTTTAGCTCCATAGACACTTCTCAGATTTTACACTCTGGAGCATTTGGATACAGTGGCAAACAAATCTTCTCGAGGAAAAAGATGGTGCTTCTTCACCCAGTCACGCTGCAGCCACGGGAAAGCATGCCCGACCAGTGGAAGAGCAATTAGAGAAGCCGTGTGTGCAGACAGAAGAGGCCCCACCATGGATCTTGCCATCGCCCCTCTGTGGCCTCAGGGCCACAGAGCTTGGGGGCTGGCAGGAGGCCCCAGGTTCAAAATGAAAAGTAAAAACAACCCAAAAGAGCCACTTGGGAATCAGACAGAGGCTGGAAGTGATGAGAGTGTCAGTTCTAGGTAAAGCTTGAGTCCTTTCAGATTCAGAGTACCCCTGGGGGCGTTGACCTTAACTAAATACCTACCCCATACTGGATATAGAAGTTTTATTAGGATTTTCCAGAACACAGAACCAATAGGAGGTGTGTGTGTATGTGTGTGTGTGTGTGTGTGTGTGTGTGTGTGTGTGAGAGAGAGAGAGAGAGAGAGAGAGAGAGAGAGAGATTAAGGAGTTGGCTCTTGGCTCTTGTGATCATGGAGTTTTGGAGTCTTGGTGAGTCAAAAATTTGCAGGGTAGACTGATAGGCCAGAGACTCAGGGAAGAGTTGATGCTGCAGTTCATGTTTATTTGGGCAGGGTCAGTATTCAGATGTTCAACTGATTGGACAAGGCCCATCAACATTATAGCGGGCCATCAGCTTTACTCAAAGTTCACCCATTTAAATGTAAATCTCATCCTAAAATACCCTCACAGAAATTTCCAGAATAGTGTTTGACCAAATATATCTGTGTATTGTGGCCAGCAGAAGTAACACATAAAATTAACAATGATGGGGGTTTTAATCTCTAAAACCTGTGAGGAAGTTGTTGGGGTCTCCATTTACAGCCAGCAAACTGAGGCTCAGACAAGTGCAAGGGTCGCCTCAGGGCCACAGAGCTACGGTGGCAGGCGGTCATGAAGGAGAACCTGAAGATGCTCCTTGGGCATTACACTTGAAAATCAATATCCCTGTGACCAGAGCAGAGGATGATGATGTGGTGTCACCCACCAACACCAGGTGGAAGGTGGAAGGTGCTAACACAATTCACACAGAAAGCAGCTGATGGGCCTCTGCCCTCCACCCCCACTGCTTAGGATCTGGGTAAGATTGGCTCAGATCTTCATACTGTCATTGTGGGAAGTCCAGTGTCTTCCCCAAGGTTTCAAAAGCTTCTGGGAGCAGTGGTTGGACTGCATTCTTTTGGTCCATCTGGTCCTGCATTCCTGGTTCTGTCTGGGCAGCAATCTTATCTTTTTTCTTTTGGTACTGAGGATTGAATCCTGGGGAGCTTTGCCATTGAGCTACATTCCCAGTGCTTTTTATTTTGGGATCGGGTCCTGCTACATTGCTGGGGCTGGTCTCCAACTTGCGATCCTCCTGCCTCAGCCTCCTGAGTCTCTAGGATGTCGAGGGCCACTGTACTTGACTAGGCAACAATTTTATCCACCCACCTTTGTCATTTCTGTCTGTCCACCCAGTTACCTTCTTCCCTTATTTCACAATCCACCTCCTCCTGGCCAACCATGGGGTGTCTGTGTTTATTGAAAGCTTTCCTGATGATCTGGTGAGACAGAGGGAATTTACAGAGCAGCAATGACAATTTCAAATTGGATGTTAGACCAGGTGTTCTTACAAAACAGATGTCTCCTGGCAGCTCTGGCTCCAGCTCCCTCTTAATTTGATGTCCTGCCTTCGTTCTTCCTTGTCTTTCTTTTTCTTCTGCGTGCTCAGAATAAAAATCAAATTCCTCCCATTTTCTTTTCTTTTCCCCTTTCTTCCTTCTTTCTTTTCTTCCTTTTTTCTTTCTTTATTTCTTCCTCCCTCCCTCCCTCCTTCCTTCCCCTTTCCTTCCTTCTTTCCTTTTCTTTATTTTGTACCAGGGTTTAAACCCAGTGATACTTAATGACTGAGTTATTCCCTGATGCTTAACTGCCTTCCTCTTTTTATTTTCTATTTTGAGACATGGTATTGCTAAGTCGAATAGTGCCTCACTAAGTTGCTGAGGCTGGCCTCGAACTTGCAATCTTCCTTCCTCAGCCTCCCAAGTGACTGGGATTACAGGTGTGCGCTACCACGCCCAGCTCTCCCATTTTCTTTTGCAATGAACTTCTACTTCCCTCTCCCTGAGTCTTCATGTTGATTCTGGCCTGGCTCTGGGTGTCCTGGGAGTAGGCAGGTGCTATATGAGAGGTGCCCTTGTGAGGGTGGGGTGCAGTTTTTTCTCCAGCAGAAGCTAGAATGAGGCAATGACTGAAGTCAGGCACTGCCTTTCCCAGTGCTTACCAGATCAGAGAGCCACCTCTACTTGTCTACCCCGGACTTTCTCCTGTGAGGGAAGATCCCAAATCACTTCAGCTGCAGACTTCCAGGCTTTGATTCTAAATGACTTTGCCATTTATCTTCCTGTGACTTGTTCACAGGAAGTGAACACCCTGGCCGGAAGGCAGGAGGGCCTGTTCTGAAAATTGCACTTGACATCCTGGTACATCTTTAGGCTCGGGTGTACTTGGACAGTCATGTGAAGTCCATCCCCTTCTGCTGGGGATAATCTGGGCCCTAGTACTGATTGCCTTCCATGCCTCCGAGGCATCTGCTCCTTGTTAGGGATATTGCAGGCTATACATTGAGCACCCTGGAGTTCAGACTCCCAGGCTCTGAAAGCTTTTGGTTTCTTGAGAGGTGCAGGGGCAGGAGGTCAGTGCTGTGTACTAAAGAGGCAAGTAGGCGTGGCTTAATTCCTGACTCCAACACTCACTATTGTTAAATAAAAGTCACAGGAGGCTGTGTTTTGGACTAAGCTCCCGTCCTAGGCCCCAATGGACCAGGATAAAAATAAAATTGGGGTTATTCAAGTTCCACTTACCCTACAGAAACAAAGTTGTTATCTGACCTTAGAGAATAGCCAAAGTTCCCAAATAGGACAGTTCCAATCACCATGATAATGAAGTTTCCTCTGCCTTAACACAAAAAAGGTAAGCTGAAGTAATCAGTTATTTTCCTCCTGTTCTGTTTCCAGGTCCCTGGCTGCAAAGAAAGTAACTTTGAATGACCAATTAGTCTTGTTCTGTTTCTTCTTTCCTTGGCCCTTGTCTGTTTATAATACCAAATGCCTGCAGGGGGCCCATCTGAGTGCTCATTCTTTCATGGAATAGAGTGTTGCCTGATTCTAGAATCACAAATAAGATCAATCTGAGATATTAAGCTAACTTTACTGTAATTTTGTCCTTGGACAAGGAGTATTAATTCATTTAGTGTATTCATTCCATATTTATTTATTAAAATTTTTTCAGCAGTACTAAGGATTGAGTCCACAAATGCTCTACCACCGAGCCACATCCCCAGCCATTTTTACTTTTTATTTTGGGACAAGGTCTCACTAAATGGAGACTGACCTTGAACTTGTAATCCTCTTGCCTTAGCTTCCCGAGTCACTGGGATTATTTGGATTCGCCACAGCATCTGGTTTATTCCATAATTTTTTTGGTACTGGATATTAAACCCAGGGGTATTTAACCACTGGGCCACATCCCTAGTTCTTCAACTTTTTTTTTTTTTTAAATTTAGAGATAGGGTCTTACTAAATTGCTTAGGGCCTTGCTAAATTGTGAAGACTGACCTTGAACTTTCAACCCTTCTGCTTTAGCCTTTAGAGCCGCTGGGATTTGTAGGCCTTTGCCACCCTGCTTGGCCATAATTTTTAATTAGATATTCTATGTGTTAGGCAGTTCTCCTAGCTTTTTAAATTTTCCTTCCTTCCATTTATCCATCTCTCTATTTCTCTCTCTTCCTTTCCTTCCTTCCTTCCTTCTTTTTTTCTTTCCAGCTTTTGTGTGCTGGGGTTGGAACCAGGGACTCACACATGCTACCCAAATCTTTATACCGAGTAACACCCCTAACCCTCTTGTTTCTTTTTGAAATGTGGTCTCACCATGTTGCCCAGATTGGCCTCAAACTCCTGGGCTCAAGTGATCCTCCTGCCTTAGCCTCCCAAGTACTACAGGTGTGTACCCTGCATCTTGTTCCTCCTGCTTATTTTCGTATTGCTGCTCACCCCCACCCCCACTTACCTTCCCCCTCAGATGCACTTCCCAGCAAGGCTGCACTTTGCTTCCTGCTGCGTCTCCAGTACCTTGAATAGTAGTTGGCACTGAGTGACAGTGGGCCCTCAGTAACTATTGAATGAACCAATGCATGGATTATTGTTATGAGCTACTGTTTGAGTCAGCTTTCTCTTCTACTGTGATGAAAAGACTGACAAGAACAATTTTAGAGAAGGAAAACTTATTTGGTGCTCATAGTTTCAGAGGTCTCAGTCCATAGATGGCTAACTCCACTGCTCTGTGCAGAAAGAGGGCAGAAAATCAAGGCAGAAGGGAATTATGGAGGAGGAAAGCACCTCAGGACATGGCATCAAGAAGCAGAGGGCTGTGCTCAACAAAGACAAAATATATATGCCCAAGGTATACCCCCAATGACCCAACTCCTCCAGCCATAACCTACCTGCCTGCAGTTAATTAACCACCCAGTTAATCCCTATTAAGGGATTAATGAATTGATTAGGTTAAGGCTCTCATAACCTAATCATTTCACCTCTATAAATTTTCTTCATTGTTTCACATGTGAACTTTTGGCTAACACCTCATATCTAAACCATAACACCATCACAGGACAAGATTGTAAGAATTTAATTTCACGATCTTGATTGGCTTTGTTTTCTATTTTTGAGTCAAGGCAATAGTTTGTTCTATAACAAATTTCTGACGGTCAGCAAAGGAGGTTGGTTTTGGAGAAGGGCTTGAAAAAAGCAGAACTAGGACAAAAAGTGGGTTGGTCATTTCAGAGTTTGTAAGGTTGAGACAGGGAGATAGGTCAATAGAAAAACAACTGATTGACTAACACTGAAATTGCTTCAGATTGCCTTTTTTTGGGTTAAATCAGAGGGAACTTTATTATCATGGTGACTGAAACTTGCTTTTACTAGGCATGGTGGTACATGCCTGTAATCCCAGTGTTGCAGGAGGCTGAGGCAGGAGGGTTTCAAGTTTGAGAATAGCCTCAGCAAGTTAGGGAGACCCTGTCTCAAAATAAAAAATAAAAAGGGCTGGGGATGTAGCTCAGTGGTAGAGAGCCTGTGAGTTCAGGAAAAAGAGTTGCTTCTTGGGTAATTTGAAGTAAAGTGGATAAAACTGTATAAAGTAGACTCTAGAAGTAAGTTCAGGAGAATTCAATGCATGAGACCTGATGGTAATAGAATTTTAGATATACTGAAAATGGCAATGTATGGACTCTAAAGAGTTTTGAGTTGAGAGTTTATAAAACTAGAGAGAGAGGTTTTTTCCTTTTTATGATGCTGGAGATTGAACCCAGGGCCTCAAACATATTAGGCAAGCATTCTACCACTGAGCTACCTCGAGCTTCAAGACCCTCTATTAAATTTTATTTTTTGAGATAGAATCTAAGTTGCCCAGAGTAGACTTGAACTTGGGATCCTCCTACCTCAGCCTCTGAGTAGCTGGGGTTATATGACTGTGCCACTGTGCCCAGCAAAGTGATAGATATCTTAAGAAACTGATTCCAGGATGTTTTTATATTTATTCCCCATAGGTTTCTGAGCCAAGTCGATGAGTTAAATATCACATGTTCCTTTTCCTCCAGTTTTATGCATTTTTAAAAATTTTGTATTATTTATTTATTTTTGGTGTTTGGGATTGGACCCAGGGCCTTGGGCATATGAATCACAAGCTCAACCACTGAGCTTCCCTCCCCAGCCAGTGTTGTATTTTGTTTTCTCACATTCAGGGAAAGGACACAATATTGTCTCTCCCACAATGGTCCATTGGTACCCTGGGTAGATGCTGCTGGCTGAGATTGTATTTGTACATTATGGTATGGTGGTCTTTTCTAGTTAAATTGGGCTAAAGCTATTCTGAGTTATTTTGTAATTGAAAGAGTACACAAAGCAATAGTAGGAAAGCCCTAAATTCTACTGGGATGATCTCCCTATCTTTTTTTTTTTTTTTTTCTTTTTGTGGTACTGGGGATAGAACCTAGGACCATGGGCATGCTAGGCTAACTGAGCTACAGTCCCAACCCTGGGATGGCCCTCTTGAATGACTTTAGAACCTGAGAAAGAGAGATTCTGTTTCCTTATTGAGAAGAAGATGATCCTGAACGAATACTTCAAACTTTCTACAGGAAAGAGATTAGAGAGTCTGATGCTTGCTGGGTGTGGTGGCTTATGCCTCTAATCCCAGTAACTTGGGAGGCTGAGGTGGGAAGATCACAAGTTCGAGGCCAGCCTGGGAGACTTTAGGGAGACTGTCTCAAAATAATAAAGACCTGGGATGTAGCTTGGTGGTAAAGCACTCTTGAGTTAAATCCCCAGTACAGAAAGAAAGGAAAAAAGGGTGTGATGTTTGGATTGAGCTAATGAAAGTTTTCTTGTCTCTTTCTATCTCATTGGCTACTTCTTCTCAGTTTCTGTTACTGGTTCCTTTTCAACTTTTTGATCTCTAAAATTGGAGCCGTGTAATGAAAAAGTCTAAGGCAGTATTTTGCAAACCAAGAGACACAGCCCATTAGTGGTCACACAATTAAGTTAGTGGGTTGCAACCAGCATTTATAAACATAAAATAGAATAGAAAATAACAGAGAGCACTGCCTGTAGCAAGGATAAGTATCATCATAAGTTTCATCTCATTTATGAATATGTAGATGTAGGTATTTACATATGGTGTGTGTTTGTGTGCGCGCGTGCACTGGGCCACATGTATGGTTGTGTCATAGACAAACAAGTTTGAATGCCACTGGCTATGGTCAAACAACTGAAAGGCCAGACCATTAGAAGTATTTTTTTCTTTTCTTTTTTTTTGCCGGGGATTGAAACCAGGGTCTTGTGCATGTTTAGCATGTACTCTACCACTGAGCTGTACCCCCAGCCCCAAATGAAAGGATTTTATTGTACTCTCGAATTCCCCAAAACTGTGAAGGGATGGTGCCAGAGAGAAAATTCTTTTACCAGGGCCCCAAATCTTCAGGAAATGTTGCAGGAGTCTGCAGGTGATTGTTTCAAGGTGGCCCTTACTCCTTGTTTTGAGACTTCAATTTCAAACTCTTTCCTGCCCTTCCCTGCACCTCAACCTGCAGCTGGCTTTCTGCTCACCAGCCCATCCCAGCCTGAGTTAGTAGCCCTAGCAACCTGCCTCCAGCCCACAGGGTCCAGCCCTGGTGCCAGTTTCTTCAATTATGCCTCCTGCTCTTTTCAAGGCTGCTTATTAGTGACATAATAACCAGGTGGGTCATCATGGACTCAGCCCAACTGTGTGCCCTATTAGGTTGCTACCCTGTAGCCTGGAAATTGCCCCTATGGTCTAGAGGAGTGCCAGGAGTTTAGAGGTTATGTGACTTGCCCAAGGACACTCAGGGAGTGACTGAGGCAGGATTTGAACTTGATTCTGTCTCTGCACCCTCAGCCTCCCTCACCAGTTCCTTGATTTACTCTTCCAGACTACCCTCACAGTGTGACATTCAGAACTCATGGGTAGTACTGCTGCACATTGCTATGTATCATTTACAGAGTTGAAGAATTAGAGTATGAATGTCAACCCTGCACCCCTGGGATTATAGGGGAAAAATGAAGACCTGGCTCCTGGCTTCAGAAGATTACAACCATAGAATGTGAGACTTTAGAGATTAGATGGTTATCTGTATGTGACAAGTGACGAAACTGAGACTAGTGATTTCCTAACTGTAATCATTTAGGCTTCTAGGTCACTCCACATTCTTTCTTCCTTCTTTCCTCTTTTTTTTTTTTTGGTGATATTAAGGATGGAACTCAGGACCTCCTGCATGTGAGGCAAGTACTCTATCCCTGAACTGCATCTACATCCCAGCACTTTTTATTTTGTGACAGTCTCCCTAAATTGTTCAGGTTGGATTCAAACTTCCTCAGGCCCCAAATTGCTGGGATTACAGGTGTGTACCACTCCTCTAGACTCCTGTCATTTCTAGAAGTTTTTCTGTTTTTTTCTTTAAAATTTGTGGTGGTGGGGATTGAATCCAGATCCTCTATGCGCTAGGCAAGCACTCCACCACAGAGCTGCTCCCCTACTCCCACTTGAAGTTTTCTTTATTTAACTAACATAATATCCTCATGTATCTCTCTAACATGACTTCTATAAAATCTTGGTGGCTTCAGAATACAGATATCCTGCCCAGCAATTTACACCTTACTCAGGCTGAGATGAGGAAAGTATGGGACATAAGAATCTGGCCTACAGGTTAGGGCTTGTTCTGTCAGTTTGTCCTACTGATCCCTAGGCCACGTGCCTTAGGTGAGGTTGGACCCTACCCAGCCCTGGGATTGGGAGAATGATCAATTCTGGCCAATGAGATGAGAAGGGAAGTCTCCTGAGGAATTCCTGTAATGATCTTTATATTCTTAAAAAAAGAGACACCAGGAAGGAACATTTTCCTTCTAGTCTTTAGACATAGACATTGTGAGATGAGATGAACTCTTGAGTTGCTGCAGTCACCATGTGACCACAAGGGAACAAAAAGCCAATGTGGTGATGATAGTCAACCATGGAACTCCCCTACCTCTTAACTTCTGTATGTGACACAAGTTCCTTATTGTTTAAAAATCTTTGACTTTAGGCTTCTAATAATTATGGCCTATAGCATCCTAACCAATTAAGGTAAGGTGTAGCATCAGCTGGCCTTGCTGGTAAGTAAAAGAAAGTGAAGGGAAGCAGTGGTAGGCAGCAGCTAGAGGTATCAGGTTAACTGCTATCACAGATAAGCCCAGAACATTCAGAGCTTAAAATAATGCAAAATATTTTCAGCTGCATCCCCACCCATGCACTTGACCATCAGTCCTGCCAACCTGGCTTTGTGTGGTCATTTCCAGGACCCAAGATCATTTCTTCCTTCCTTCAGGGCCTCGGATTCCCTCCACTGAACCTTCTGCACTGCAAGTTCAGCCTATTGCTACTTCTTTTATTTTACTGGCAAGAAGTGATCACCTAGTCCCTCACCCAAGCAAGGAGACTGGCTGGGCAGACACTGCTAGCACCAACTGCACCCACCAAGTAGCGGGCAGCAGGGATCTCTGCCATAGCTGTGATGGGTGATGAGGATCTGAGCTGTGCCTCGAAAGGAACAAAATATCTTGAGGGGAAGAGAGGAAGGGACTTTTAGTAGATGGTGGTGGGCACAGTGTGTGTTAAGTTTAAATGCTGATGCAAAGGAAAACCCATTGGGTTGGAGCCTGCATTTGGGGTGGAGAGGTATCTAAATTTGGGTGTAAAAGGACAAGAGTACAGAGGACCTTGAATGTGTGTGACTCTATTTTGTGTTCTCCAGAATTAATTTGTTTATTTTTTGTACTGTTGATTGACTCAGGGTGCTTTACCACTGAGCTACATCCCCAATCATTTCTTTTTTTTTTTTTAATTTTGAGACAAGATCTCACTAAATTGAATAGGTGGGCCTCAAACTTGCAATCCTCCTACCTCAGTCTCACGTGTCACTGCACCCAGCCTCCCCAGAGTTAATTTGGAACTGTTGTGCATGCTAGGCTCTCTCTGCAGGTCTATCACCACCTGCAGGAACGGGGGTGGGGGTGGTGGTGGGAGTGGGGTGGTTCAGGATGAATCTCACAGTCTCCCATTGAGAGCAGGAGATAGAAATGTGTTAGGCTGACAGGGTTAAGCCCCCTCCCCCACTGCAGAGTTAACAATGAAATAGACAGCTCATAACCAGTGACTTCATTGGAACCTGAAGGTATGTGACAGAACCCTGACCAGTCCCGGAGGCAAAGCAGCGCATTATCAACACAGGTTTCCAGGTGTGACTGGACTCACTTCTTTGAAATCTCTAGCCTATAGTCTTCAAGGCTACCAAATTGGGATTACAGGCATGTATCACTATGCCTGGCTCATGTTGACTTTTAAAAAAAATCTCCACATGTGAGAGAAAACATATGGTACTTGTCTTTATTTCACTAATATCCTCCAGTTTTAAGCATTTTGATGCAGATGACAGGATTCACTCTTTTTAACTGAAGAATACACCATTGTACATATACACCACATTTTCTTTATCCATTCATTTGTTGATGGACACCTAGGCTGATTCCATCTCTTAGCTATTGTGGATAGTGCCTCAGTAAACATGGGCATGCAGGTGTCCCTGGGTGCTGACTTCTTTCCTTTGTGTATATACCCAGGAGTAGGATAGCTAGATTTATAGGAGACCTATTTTTAGTTTTTCAAGGAAACTTCATACTGTTTTCTATAGTGTTTGTACTGATTTACATTCTCAACTAACGTGTATGAGTTCCTTTTTTTCTACATCCTTGCCAGCATCTCTTCTTTTCTCTTTCTTCCTTCCTTTCTTTTCTTTTTTCTTCCTTCTTTCTTTTTTTCTTCCCCCCCCCCTCTCTTCTCCCCATAATTGCCTAACTGGGGGAGAGATGGTATCCCATTATGGTTTTGATTTGCATTTCTTTGATGGCTAATGATATTGAGCATTTTTTTTTCTTTTTAACATTATTTGTTGGCTAGCATTTCTGAGCCTCAGGCTGGGAAGGTTTTAAAAATTCCAGGCTCAGGATTCAGAGGGTGGAATTCAGTAATCTCAGAATCAGCCCTCAGAAGAACCAGCAGCAGCTGGGACATGTGTCCCTCCTCCAGATTTCTAGGATCTGATAATACACCTCTTCCCTCTGGTTGAGGGAAGTCAGGTTGTTTCTTCTGGCTGTTATTTTGGCATTACCCCCTTGTTCTCTCAGTGATCTTTTTCAGTCCTTCAACACTCATTTAGCTAATTTCCTACATTAAATTCTCTGTGACAAATTACCTATTTGGTATTGTTTTCCTGCCAGGACCTTGATTATACAGGTTATTTAACAATTTCCAATCTATTACAATCGAAAGGAGATATAAATTACAACATGAACAATAGTTAATAGTTAATAGTTCATGGAGAAAATGATGAAAGAGTTGCTGGTGTTAGCTAGGGCCTATGGAGTGCGGTTCTCCCTGAGGAGGGAGATTTGCACTTAACTGAAGTGCCATTTGTTATCTTCCTTTTCTGCCATTGCTTTAAACCCAGAAGGTGGCCAGTACGTCACCCATGGGCAAAAGTACTGTTGTGTCTGCTGACGCGTGGGTATTGTGTAGAGGATCTGAGAGGGAGGGAGGCGATGCGGAACTCCACGCGGTTCAGAAGGAAACCAGAGGGCAGGCTGATCCAAAGAGTGGTGGCCACTGACTTTGGGTCTATTTTTTTAGGTCTGGCTGCGGCAGGAGCATAGTGGATGACACATAAGTTCCCCTGAGTCTGTTTTGACAAACTGGCATTGTGTTTGTTTCCAAGAGATTCAAAGGCTTATTAACTTTAATTTGCTGAATACCATTTTTTTTTTTTTTTGCGTTTCCCCTTCCTTCTGCAGTTCACTTTCTTCATTGCTGACAACTGTCAAAGATTATGCAAAGTGGATCACACAGTTTGCTCCATTTTATTTAAACAATGGTAGCCAGATCAATGCTGCTGCACTGCCTTCTATCCAAATGACAGAACTCTAAGTCTATTGTTGCCTCTGATGTTTCAGTGTGGATGGCTCTTCCTCTTCCTCCTTCTGCTACTCCTCTCTAATGCTTCTTAATAGACTTCCTTTTATGTGTTTCACATTTTTGGTCAGAAGTTTCACCATTGTCCATGACTGAAATAAGCTACAACTCTACCAGAAAACTTAATTGAAGCCGTCTTATTCCACATGTCAGAACTGTGACTCTGGCCGACACCCAACTCCTCATGAAGCTTGTGGAAGTTGCTGCCACTGGCATTGTCATGGTAAGAAGCCTCAAGAGTTGTGTGACTAGTTTTCAGACGAATCCTGGAACCCCACTCTATAGAATATTACATCTAGGGGATTTTTTGTTGTTGTACTTGAGATTGCACCCAGGGGTGCTCTAACACTGAGCCACTATCCCCACCCCCCCCACCTTTTTTTGAGACAGAGTCTCATTAAATTGCCAAGGCTGGCCTCGAGCTTGTGATCCTCTTACCTTGGACTCCTAAGTAGCTGGGATTATAGGTGTGCACCACCATGCCCAGTGCAAATTATTTTAAAAAATAAACATGTATCATTTAAAAACTACCTTGTGTGTTTTACTAGCTCCAACTTACAAAGGAACGGAAGCCCAACAACCATGCTAGTTGAGTGTCAGAGACACAAACTGAATGTGGATCTATTTCTATTGTCTGTTCTTTCTGCCATAGCCATGCTTCTCTAGGCTTGCTTGAGTGTTGCAGTCCTGGGCAATTCAGAGACTGCTCTTTGGCTGTTTCTTCATGTGTGAAGAATGGAGAATAATCTACGTGTCTCTCCAACCCCAGGGGTGACATGAGGGGCAGCTGGACAGCTTGAATTGTGCTGAGCTCTATAGGTGCTAGAGACTGTCCCTGCAGGGATGTTGGAACAACCCCACTGGGTTGGTCCTCTCAAATTTGCCTGGCCAGGTCAGGTCTGTCTGGATCTGGATCCTTGCAAGTAGTGCAGATTCTGCCCTGGGATAAGATTGGATCCTGCCTGCATTTCCACAGGGGAAGCAGATGGTTTGGGGAAATCCAATTTAAAAGGAAAGAAATCCAATTAGCTCTCCAGGGGTCTGATGGTGAAGACTTGAGTGGGGACAATTACATTAGATACTCAGGCCTACAGAGCCAGCTTGACGGCAGAGGATGGTGGGGTGGGAAATACCCTCAGGTCACTTATCCCTGGGTGGGTTTAAATCATAGTTGAATAAAGTCCTTAGACTCTTAGATCCCTGGCTGGGACCCACGAATATGCAGCTGACTATCTCTGCCTTTGGACCTTCCCTGTTTTTCAGGCTGTTTCTACAACTTACATAAAACCAATGAGTGCCCCGTGCAGTGGCACATGCCTGTAAATCTCAGCTACTCAAGGAGGCTGGGGCAGGATGATCGCAAATTTGAAGCCAGCCTGGGCAACTTAGCAAGACCTTGCCTCAAAATAAAATAAATGAAGAAAAGGATTGAAGAAAAGCTGAGTGGTAGAGCACATGCCTAGCAAGCACAAGGTCCTGGGCTCAATCCCTGGGCCCCCCCACCCCACCGACTACCTCTTAATCAATCCATGCCTCGATTTCTTCACTAGTAAGTAGGGAGACACATCTTCCAATGACTTCTCATATAAATGCAGTTAAACAGTAGTTGAAAAATGTTTGAAAATTAAATGAAGCAAAAACCAAAAACCAGTCCAGGATATTGTCATAATCTTTTATTATGTATCAAATTGTCTGTAATATAAGTTACAACCTGATTAAATTTGATAGATATTTTTATCTATTTAAGACAAAAAAATTCTCTTTATGTACAATATCTTTTGTCTAGAGTCTAGCAAATATAGTACCTTTCATTGCAGGATTTCTGCTTAACATACAAGCAAAAATAAACAATAACAACAAAAATATAAACCAAAGCAAACCAAACCCCCAAATCTCTGAACTACAAATGTCAATACTGAATAAAGCATTAAAATGACAAACACAGAATAACTTTTGTTTAGAAATGCAGAATGGATACTAATGTTAGTGGCAAAAAAAAAAAAAAAAAAAAAAAATCAAAAAACCCCCACAATCTTTGGGGGTGGATTTTCCTGCTCAGGGATGTGAGCTGACTCTAGACCATCTCGCGGCTCCTGCGGATAGCACAGCACAAGATCATACTGAAGATCATGCCAAATATCTGGAAGACAGAAGAACAGGGTGGTTTTGTTTGAGGGAAGGCAGAGGGGAAGGGCAAGACGTGAGCCATTCAGTTCAAGACAAATGACAAGGGGAATGGATTCCAAGAAGTTAAATGAGTTAAAGGGTGCTGAAGCAAGAGAGATGAAGACTAGATAAAGGGAAGGACTGCTGAAGGACCCCTGGACTCAAGGAATTCTGAGAGTTGGCCAATATAAGCAGCACAAGTATTTTCCCTGGAGAGCTTTCAGGATAAGACCAATAAGCCCAGAACAAAATTCAATGTTCAGATTCCAGATATTTCAATACTAGACCACACAGGTTAGGAATTTTCTTTGTGGGGCTGGGGATAAAATCTAGGTCCTTGTGAATGCTAGGCAAGTGCTCTCCCACTGAAACACACCCTCAGCCTGAGACCACTACTTTTGCTTTCATCTTTGTGTATCTGTGTTTAAAATTCTATTTTTAAAGGTGTTATTATGTCTTTTTACTGAAGTGCTTCAAGCTTTCTTGGCTGCAGACGAGGAAGCAAATCACCACCCAGAAAGGAAGCCATTTTTTTCTGGGGCCCTGTTTGCAAAGGGGCAGAAAGAAGGGTGAAGCAAAAGATTCTGGGACTTTGAGTGAGCCTGGCTGTCCCAGGGAGGCCTAGGGTTTTCATCACTCCTCCATGAGGGAGAGAAGGCAGACGGCTGACCTTGAGGTCAGCCCTCAATGGTTTCTAGGGGCTGATCGGCAGGGAAGTGGAATACTTGAAGCTTTCAGTCTTCCTGCTGGCTGCGCACCTTTGGATGCCCCTCAGACCATGGAAAATGAAACACTTCACTCCCGTGGCTTTTCTAGTGACCAGATTTTTTTAAGAAAAAGACAAACAGGTACACGATGACACATGTCCCGAGAGCAGTGGCACTACCACTGCCTTAAGGGCAAGAAGAATGAATTCCGGAAATACCCAGAGTTCAGACTGTGGATCCTTCATTCATGAGCTAAGAGGCCTTGATCAATTTAGTCAACCTGTCCACTTCCTTTTCTTTGGCAGTGATGCAATTGAACCCAGGGCCTTGCACCACTGAACTACACCCCCAGCCCTCTAATACTTAGCAATAAAATGCAAATATTAATAGCACCCCCTTGTAGGGTTACATTAGTAAGTGTAATTAGTCAAACAGTGCCCAGTCAGAGCAGGTGCTCCATAAGTGTCATCTACTCCGAAAGCCAGCCCCGCCCTGGAGGACTCTGCCACTCACCATCACCACTGCGATGCCGATGCCCACTGCACCAATGATGTGGAACTTGCTGTCGAAGACCTCTTTGATGGCCTCAGGGCAGGACTTGGGGAGGCAAACAAGACCTGGGTCACACACAATCCCCACACTGGGGCAACTCCCCCCCTCCAGCAGCACCTGTCTCACACTGGGAGCCCTAGTGGTCAGAGAACAGGTGGGGATAGGTACATTCAGGGTTAAGAGATGCCCTGGCTGCTGGATGGAAAGGTGACCTGAGAGAGATATGGGAAGTGGTGCCCACAATCTGGGCAAGACATCAGGGAAGGAAGAGGTTTTGGGTTTCTTTCTTCCTTTCAATACTGAATCTAGGGGCACTTTACCATGTACTACATCTCTAGCCCTTTTTATTTTTTGTTTTGAGACAGGATCTTGATAAGTTGCTTAGGGTTTTATTAAATTGCTGAGGCTGGTCTTGAACTTATGATCTTTCTGCATCAGCCACTTGAGTTGCTGGGATTATAGGCATGTGCCATCATGCCCGGCTTGAGGTTTCCATTATTGTTATTTTTTTCTCAGTGCTAGGGATGAACCAGGGCTTCACACAGGCTAGGCAAGTGCTCTGTCACTGAGCTACAGCCCCAGGCCCCTGGGGTCTCTTAAAGCAGGCATTCAAGACTCAAAGTCATGCCAGTCCTCAATAGCTGAAGGGCTGGGGCATCAGGGGGCAGTTTTAGGTGCTCAGTGTCTACAGGGGGCTTGAGCACTTTGTGAGTTCTCTGGTCTGGTCTTTGTATTGCTCCCCTTGAGGAAAGGGCCCAGGGCATGGGAGAAATAAGACGGTCACTCTGGGACCCTTTTAAGTGGAAGAAATATTTATTTATTTGATTTTTATTTTATTCATGTTTGCTTTTCTTTTTATTATAATTGTAGACACCTGTTAATTATACAAATGGATGGATTTCACTGTGACATATTTCCATATATGTGTATTTCATGTGCCCCTCCCCCCCCGCCTTTGCCTCTTCCTTCCCTATCCCTTTCCTTTATAGTCCCTCCTCTTATGAGGCACTTGGATGCCCATCTTCCTAAAGAAGATGGCCACTTCTACCCTTGAAGGACTTGCCCAGAGTGACAGGGCAGGGATACCTGAGGCTTGCTTCTAACTTTACCTTAATTTGGATAGTTTCGATAATGTCCTTTTTGGGGCAGATGTCCAAGATAAATTGCTCCACACCTCCAACGACACCACAGCAGTTCAACTGCAGAGAGAAAGCGGGAACGGTGATGAAGGACATGATCAAAAAGGTGATAAGAGGGAGAGGTGTGCTGGCTGGCACACCAAGCACGCTGTAGGCAGGCACCCTCTGAAGACGGGCAGGAGAAGGCGGCAGGTCTGCACTCTACCTACCGCGTAATGGATGGCTTTCAGCGTTTCCCGCTGGGGCTCGTCCTTGGTCTTGAGCTTGTTGTAGGTGTCCTTGTAAAAGTCCTGGAGTTCCTTAATCACCTGAAATGGACAGACACCTAAAGTGGTGGAGGTGGCTTTTTCACGAACTTCTTCTCAAGCACATGTTACTTGTTCACCCTCTTCAATCTTTAGCCAACAAACTCCCATGCTTGGAAAAATGTCACCAAGTAGACAGAAGCCACCAGCACCGCCTCTCTCAGGGCTTCTGTGGCACCGTTTACCTCCTCTACCTCTTCTAGGAACTCACTCCTGTCATTTTCCTTTTCTTTTGCACAGATTTTCAGTCCCTTTAGCTCCACTTGGTTCCTTCCATTCTACCTCTTAACTAAATGAAATCTCCTCCCGCTAACAAATTTTAAAAAAGGAAAAAAAAAAAAAAATCCAACTCCCAACTTGGCTGCTTCCTCAGGCTTTCATTTCTTTTCACATAGTTGTGACTTTTGGAAAATGACTACCTTTCTGTACGCCCATTTCTGCACATGTAGTGCAGAAGTTGATAACAATCTTTACATCTCATAGGTTATTGTGAGGATTAAATGGGAGAGTCATGTTAAGCTGTTAGCGTGGGAGCGAACATGAAGGTGTGTTAGCATCATGCTGTTGCACCTGGGTGCATCCCTACTTAATGCACTTCTGTCCCCTTGACCCTCACCTGCACCCAACTGACAGACTAACTTCCAGCATCTTTCATAATTATCCTTTTCTATTTCTAGGACTGCACCTTTTATTGCTTGGGTAGTTCTTTTTAAAAACAAAAACAATAAAATAGGTTCCTGCCTCCAATGTCTCTTCCTTTCCCTTCCCTGCTGAACAAGACAAGTTGGCCCTTCCTAAAAACTGTGTTGATGTGGCCTACCTAGCCTGACCCCAAACTCTTCAGTGCTCCCTCGGGAAGCCCAAGTTCAGCTTCGCCTAAACCCCTTTTTTGCCTGAAGTCCCGTCTCTATCCACTTTTCTCCTGAAATCCTCTCTCTCATTCAAAATTTAGGTCAGTGCACCCTTCTTCTTGAAGCCAGTAGAGATTCCTCTTTCTCACTCCACCTTTCCAAAATCCCAAGGGACTTCTGGATATAAATCACTCTGCAAAGCTTGCCAAACATATCTTTCTCCCACAATAGATGGCAAAGTTCCTGCAAGTGGGGACCACAGTTTGGGCATCTGTGGACCTTGCACAGTGTTTGGTATGGCACTTGGCTCATGGTGGCACCTGAACATGTTTATAGATTAGAGAAAGGAGCAAGGTATCCAGCCCATAGAAAGCCATATTTTTTTTTCCTTGTAGTACTGGGGATTGATCCCAGTGGTGCTCTACAAAGGAGACTTACCAATCCCAACCTAAATCCCCAGACTTTTTAATTTTATTTTGAGACAGGATCTTTTTAAGTTTCCCAGGCTGAACCTCCTTCCCTTCTCATCTCCCCCAGCTACCAATTCTCAAATCCACACCATTGTCAGTCCCAAGAGATCTTACGGGAAACACCTACCTCATCCTTGTGTGAATAGCCCCAGATGGCTGCAGCTATTTCAATGGCAAATATCACCAAGAGGAAGCCAAAGAACTAGAAGGCAAAGGGGGACAACCAGGTAAAAACAATCCCAGACAACAACAAGCCAGAAAAATCTAAGGGTGTTTTAGAATGAGTTAGAATGACAACTGTCTGGGGTACAGGCATCTAGCGGCAAAAATGAATGGCTTAGAAGGGGCAGGGAAGGATTTTCCAGACTGGAAGAGCTGTGAGACCTCTGGCAGGAAAAGGCACCCTTCCCAGAGGAAAGCGTGGGCATAGCCCGCCCCCAAATTGGTATTTATAGGGTGTTAGTTAGGAGTTAGTGAGCAATAAAATACTACTGCTCACTCATAAAACCCACAAAGCTTTGGGGAAACAGAGGCAGTAAATATACTCTGTGGATTTTGGGGAAGAGTATCAGATTTAGGAACAACAAGAAAAAGCAAAAGTACCTGTGGATTTAGGGAAAAAAAGCAAACGTGGTCCTCAAGAAAGGGAAATACAAAGTCCTGGCATTTAGCTGCCTACGAGAAGTGATAAAATGGGATCCAGAAGGGCAGGCGAGCAATGCCTACCAGCAGGGAGGGCCCGGGGGCCACAGACAAGATGGCAGCATGGCCAGGTGGCTGGGGAGGGCCCAGGGGAGGAACATGGGGAGGCCCAGGATAGCTCATGCTGTTTGGGTATCCTTTTCACCCCACCCCACTCCACCTGTTCAGTGGATTGTAGCCTGCTGAGCTTTTGGGGAGGGAAAAGGGCGAGGAGTGAGGGTGGCCCTAGGGAGCACAGAAAGGAGACTTACCAATCCCAACATGCACTGGGACTCTTGCACAGCCCCACAGCAGCCCAGGAAGCCCACCAGCATCATGAGGGCCCCAGCTCCAATCAGAATGTAAACTCCTGAGGGGAGGACACAGATGTTAGCTGGGAGGTCCAGATAGCTCCCACAATTCCTTTTCTACACTTTGTGACTCCATGCCTCCTCTCAACCTTTCTGCTCCCACATCAGGGAGAGAAGTTCCCCTTCCTTGACACCTCCCTGCCCTGCTGGTAGATGGCCATTGGGCATGTGTAGTTAGAGACACTCAAGGGCAGATGCTGTCAACCATAAAAATGCCTTGCTCTGATGCAAAGGATACATATGTGGGTGTTAGAAGACCCTTGTTTTAGTTCCAACACTGCTGCTGTTAACTGTAGCAGTTAAGACATTCCCCCCCCCCCCAGACCTTAATTTCCTTCCCTAATTAAACAGGTTGGTTGCTAGAAATTTCAAAAGATTTAGCATACTGAAGAGATCTTATAGTTGCAGTGCAGTTGCTCTAGGTTAAGAGTGAAGAGGACTCTTCCTGTTAAGGGGGAGGTGAGTGACACCATTACTAAGTTTTCAATTTCAGTGCTAATGGAGAAGAGCCGAGACAGTGCAGAGGTTTCTACTCTTGCCTATGCCCTGAATAATGCAAATTCCTGGGATAGGGGAATACAGTGGAGCAGCCCTGGCCGCATTCATTCCACAGTGTGCAATGATGCCCATTGGGCCCGTCCTACAGTAATATTCTTGAGAAGCCACAGTTGTCCTGGAGGGACTACCCCTGTGCACAAACTCCCACCCTCCTCCCCCAGAAGCCCCACAGAAAAACCAGTAAAGAAGTCAGAGAAGTCACAGAACCTATTCTCTCCCAGCTTGGGAGGACTTCTGGCAATGTTGGGAGCACCTGTTTACTGAAATCTAGAATGCCTGGGTTTGAAGGCTGGCTCTGTGATCCTGGGGAAGTCACTTAATCTGTGTATAAGCTGTCTTTCTGCAACATGGGATGGTTGGGGGTGTAGCTCAGAGGTAGAATGGGCGCTTGGCATGGGCAAGGCTGTGGGTTCAATCCTCAGCATTGTACTTCAAGGACTATTGTGAGGATATGCAGGGGCACAATAAATACTAGCTGCTATTAATCTCAATAATACAAGAGTTGGGTAACAATTATTAATAACCACAGTGATGGACTCTTTATACTCGCTGCTCTTTCCCTGTTATTCTTTAACTGAGACCAGAGAGACTTCCTTCAAGTAGGTGCTGAGAAGTAGAGAGATGTAATGTTTTCCCACAATACACAGCAGGATATGCGATGAGAACTCTCGGCAGGTGACACAGTGACTTCACTGTCCCACATCTGCAGCCTGCGCAGGGCAGAGGCTTTGCAGGCAACAGAGCATGCAATCTGCCTGCAGCTGAGGCTTACGGGCAGCACCGAGCAGAATGCACACAGGGAGCGTTTGTGCCTTTCCCTTCTTCCCCACATCTGTCGTGATGTCAAGTCACGTGGGGTTACTGGCAAACCCCATGTTGTATGAATATAGGTATTGTTCCAGTGCACGCCTGGCCCAGACTGGGCAAAGGGACAAATGCAGCTTGTCTTCCAGTCATCCTCCTAGGCAGTCAAATGTAGTGGGGCCACAGACTGGACTTGGGAAGGCCGTGCAGCTCAAACACAGGGCACTGGGGAGGAGGGTGGCCTCCCTCTGCTCTTGGTCCTAATATGGGGACATCGGGAGTAAGGCAGTAGGATGGCCCCAGTTTCTTCTCATCTCACTGGGGCAAGATAGCAAAGGATGAGGTCATTCCTTTGAGCTCCAGAGCAGGGGATGAATAAAGGTGGGGGGGTATTAAGAGATCAAAAGGATTTACAAGCATATAAAACACAGCCGAGTAGGAAAGAATACACAGCCGTGTTTTCTCTAAGTCCGTATCCCAGCGCAGAAGTCTGGTGACCCTGGCAGAAGCTGGGATAGTTGGGTCAACAGGAAGTAAATTATGAAAGGGAAGAACATTTCCCATGCAGAGAGAACATTCTCTTAATGGGTCTCTGGGTTAATATTAAATATTCATTCTACAGCTCTGCAGAGGGAGATTTGAAAATAAAGGATCTTGGTTGGCTTTAAATCTTTCTTGGACAGCTGAAGATTTCAGAGGTCCTTGCATTAGCCCCTTTTGGGTGGGGGTGAAAACCAGTGGCCCTCAGCAGCTGTCCCTGAGGGTTTGAGGAGCGGTCATCAGGCTACAGGGTAGCCCATGTGTAAGCAGGGAAGTTCCCCCTCCCAAGCAGTCATGGAACCACGGCAGGGCTTGGCTTGCTTCTTAAAGGGACTGTCTGTCCAGTGCTTTCTGATGTCCCCATCAGAAAGCTACTCACAGTCTGAACCCAAGCTTGTTAGCAGAGGCTGGTAATGTGAAATGACAAAGTGTTCCCCTTTATAAAGCAGTGAATGTTTGCTTTCTGTCTGACTCATGGAAAAAGTTGTTCGTCACAGGGCTTTCTTGAGCATTACCATGTTAAATTGCTTAAGGGTTGTTTGTTTTGCTTTTTTTCAGGCTGACATTATAGGCCTAGACAAAAAAAAAAAAAAAAAAAAAAAAAAAAAAAAAGAGACTGGTGTGGCAATGGCATGAGTGCCAAGGTGTCCTTTACATAAGAAACAGGGCATTCTTTTCCCCTGTCTCAGGGCTCTCAGTTCAGCTCAGGCTAGAAGAGCACACATCAGTCTCCTACATGGCCTTAATCTACCTGGCAAACAGCGTTTCTCACTTCTGTTTGTGGAGAGAATAAACTCCACCAGAGCCTTTGGACTCCACTGGCTTAAAACAGTTATTATCTCTAAATAACTCAATTGGGGGTTCATAGACACCCTAACTGTGTCCTTCAATGCTCTTGATTCCTCTCCCTCTTATGAATGGCTGTTTTCATGAACACGCAGCACAGTGGAATTCAATTTGTTGAGTACAGTAACTCTGTTAGTGAGGCACCTGTGTGCAAGCTGTGCCAGTTTCAGGTAGGGAAAACGAGGCACAGAGCAACCAAATGAAGTGCTGCATGTTCCCCAAACCATCAGGCACCTACCCATAAGCAGGGGATGGTCCCAGGGAGGGGTGGACCTTCATGGCCTCTATATGGAGCCCCCCTGGATTCCCTCATTCAGTGGCCATGGTTCTGGAAGGACACCAAGGAGTTAAGAAGAGCCGCTGGCCTGAGACCAAAAAAATGAAGTTCCCCAACATGTTTGCAGCCTGGGATTATGGATACTGCTGACGGGCTGAATCTCCCAGGGCCTGAATTGGAGAGAAGGCCCATATAAGGTTGTCAGCTGTTCTGGACTTACTATGACCTGTTCTGATCGTTGCAAAGTATCCTCCCCCAGCCCCTTGCTTCTTTGCCTGGTTACGCACTCTTTCTCTACATTGTAAACTGTGCCCCTCTGAAAGGAAAGATACCCTGGGTCATTAGGGTTTTCTTAAGAGTCAGCTACATGGTGAAACTGTGGGTGGCCCTGCAGACAGTTATGCCACAGTGCAAGGGCCAGTCACCCCATGATGTCAGGACAGCAGCCAGGGTGTAGCTGGCACTCTTAGCTCATCTGCTGGGAGGGAGGCTATGAGTTCACACACAAGGCTGGTCTCAGCCCAGTGGGGAAGGGGACACAGAGAAGCAGCCTCCTTGGCCCTTTGCCCATGGATAACAATTATTCAGCTTCCCCAAGTATTCAGTGACAGACACAAAGGCAGGACCCAGCCAGAGGCTACTCAGCTTGATGATATTCTAGTGTCACTTGCCCTGGTTCTTGGGAGTCTAGAAGCAGAATCTTCTTCAAGATTCATAGACCTGTTTTGAAGGTAAGCAGAGTTAACGGAACAGCAGCTCCTAGACCTCAGGTAGGGAGTGCTGTGCCTCTGGAATTATGTCTTTAAATAACCTTCCTGGTTACTTCAGGTAGGCCCACTGGCCACCAAGGACTCCTGTAGTGACCCGTAGGATCTGAACCTTTGGAGCTTTTGGAGGCCAGCCTGGCTCCTGTCAAGCAAGCTGTCAGGAGAGTGTGGTCATCACATCTTGTGTGACTTTCCCACCTGTGTCCCACTGGCTAGGGCCACTGGAATGTGGGTGCTTCTCCCCTGATCACAATTTGTGTGATGTCAAAGAACTAAGAGCACCTCATTCTGTCCCCATCAAAGGGAAGCATTCAGTCAGTGCAGATTTTTTTTTTTTTTTTCAATTACTGCATGAGGAGTTCCCCCACAACCTATACAGAGAATTCAAGAAGCAACCCAGGTTTGAGTTTCACTCCTGCCTTTTGAAGACCATGAGCTTAGATAGCTATTCGAGCCTCTCCAGACCTTGTTTTCTTCATCTGTGAGGTGGGACTCATTCCCTGCTCCTCGCAGAGTTATGGGGATGCATCTGGGTCACAATTTAATAGTAGGTGTAGGATTGTGAATGACACACTAGGAAGGGGCTCAAAAATGCCAATACCCTCCTTCCACATCTAAAAACATGTGGAATTAGCCTAAGAGTTCTGAATAATCAAAAGGAAATCCGGGGGGGTTGGGACAATGGGGGACCTTTTCTGGGACACACATGGGAAACCTGTGGGGCTTTTGCTTAGGAAAACGGCCTGAGGTACTGTATGTTCCTGCTCAGGGCTCCCTCGTGTGCCATGGCAAGGAGTGTGAAGGATGTCCCCTTAGTACCCCACTCCCTGCTCCTCTGTGCAAGTGCCCCCTCTGGTTTCCACCCCCTCCTGCTCTACAGGGTGGCATTCCAAGCCTGCCTCAGAGTCACAAAAATGCTCTGTTGCTAAAACAAGTCAGGGCACTATGGAAACCTGCTCCCTAAAAACTGTGTGTATAGTTAAAAAAAAAAAATACATTGGGCTTTTCTTTGCCTTAGTTCTTTCTGACAATGGGAACCACACCCAAAAAACCCCCAGCTAACAACAATGAAAAGCAGGAAAACTATCCACAGAGCTGGGGCTAGGCAAGCAAATGCGCTGTTTCTAAAGACCCCTTCCCTGCCTAACTGGTTTCAGCCAGGTCTCGGGGAGATGGGCAAGGGAAGGTCAGTGTGACTGGCCAGCCATGGCCATCTTGTTCCTAGAGCCTGGAGATAACCCTCATCGGTCTGCTTTCTCCGGCTTTTGCAAAAATAACTTTGGTGGGTGGGAAGGAAGTGACCAAACTTACACTTTGAGCCTGATGACATGACATGACAGCATCATCCTAAAAATAGGAAGCTTCTTTTGTTAGAAAATAAGATGGTTCCCACCCCAAACTCCACATGAAGTAGAACCACAGAGTCTGAGTTTACTTAGAAACTGGGAAGTTTCACTCGACAAGCTTTGTCTCCTTTCTCTTTAGAGGACCCGCAACAAGGGGGAGAGAAGGATACAAGAAAAAATGCCAGGGAGCTTGTGTGTAGAAAGGATCACACACCCTTCCCCTAAAGGAAAAGCAATTTAGAAAATGACAGCAAAATTAAACCAAACACCATGGCATTTACCCAAGCACCAGGGTCCAAAGGACCTGAGTAGAGTCTTTCCTATTTTTTATTAAATGGTTATGGGGATCAAACCCAAGCTAGGTACATGTTGTTCCACCAAGATACACCCCCAAGCCTCCCCTAATATTACCTTCCTCTGGGTCTGAGTCCCTATCCAAATAGTGGGGAGAAGAGCCACCCATCCTCTCCTGGTACTGCATAAAAAGGACAAAGGTTTCTGAGTTAAGAAAATGATGAAGTTTAAGAAGACATGTAATTAGAAGAGAGTTATCAGGGATGTGAATGGAGGTTCAAAAACCCTCAAGAGCGGTAGCAACTTTGCCAAAGCCAACTGCACATCAGAGAATGGTCAAAATGCCAAACTCAGCCAGCATGAAAAGAAACCACATCAGTTAGATGCAAATTCATGGGCACAACTCTCCACACAAAAACACGGTACAACTTGAAAGGGACATGGCTGGCTCATTTGGCCTGAGTCTTTCCCAGGTCCAAGTCCCTGGGTCCATAGGGAGTCTCCAAAGTTGGAAGAAGCACCACAGTTTTCCCTCCTCACCTGTGTAGAAGCTGGAATGATTAGCTTCTTGCTCGAAGATGCTCTTGGTCTGAGAGTCGAATCGGAGCCATAGTCCAATGGCAAGGACTGCAATTCCAGCAAGCTGCAAGATAATGAAAATGGTGATAATCCTGGCTGCCAGGGAAAACAGTCCCTAAATGCTGAAGGACAAAGGTCTCTGAATTAAGAAAATGATGAAGCCTAATAAGACTTAATTGGGAGAGAGCATGGGGACTTGCAAAAGACTTGGGACCACCTTTGGTCTCTGCCCCTCACGTGCACCTGGTAGTAGAAGTCATGGGGTGTGTATGATCAATCCATGTGCCAAAAATATCAGTAAGCTGAGAATAAGCCATTACCTACTAGCAAAACAGCCTGGGTACTTTATAGGCAATAAAATACTATATAGCTCTGAAGACTAATAGCTACAGCTACATGCAATTCAATGAGTGAATCTCACAATGAACAAAAGCAAGAGCCACAAGGATTCATACAATATGATTCCATAGTTAAAATTATACTGTAATTATTGCACATAAAAATGATAAAGGAAAAATAAGAAAGCAATGATCATAAAGAAAGTGGTGTTCTCTAGTAGAGGGAGGGATTTATGCTCAGGGATGAGCACATGGTGGGTGGGTAGGTGGGTGTCTAGAAGGCTGGCAATATTTTCATTCACTCTACAATGTTGCCTAGGTTGGTCTCTAACTCCTGGGCTCAAAAGATCCTCCTGCCTCAGACTCCTGAGAAATTGGGAGGTGCGCTTCACTGTGCAAAGTGTAATAATCTCATTTTTTACTTGGGTGTTGGTTACATAGATATGCACACAAAAATGCCCAGGGAGACCACATTACTTAGCAAATGACATATCAAGAGTTTGCTCTTGCTTATCCACATCAGTCCTTAACTCATGAGTCCAGATCTTGGCCTGGCACTGTTGAAGCAGATGCTATGGAGGTGGCCTCCTGCCAAACTCCTGCTCCCAGTGGCAGCTGAGCTCCCTCACTGCTCGTACCAGGGCTTCCCCGGGGAGTGATGTGCGGCCAGCTGAACTTGGGAGTGGGACCAGGTTTGGTTAGTCAGCCCACCTAAATGGAGGCACATTTAAGTCAGAGCCCTGCTCTCCAGGGACCTTGGTTATCTGTCCTGACAGCTGTGACAGCCTGTGGTATAGACAGGCCCCTCTTTCCCCCCTCTCCTTTTCTCCATGCAATGGCAGTGAGTTTGGACATGCGGGGGGGAAAGTAGAGATGGTGGCATGGGAAGGACCACTCAGGACCTCAGCCTGCAGTGGTCACAACCTTGCCTGCACCCCCAGTGGCAGAAGCTGATTTGGCCTCATCACCGAGTTCCTACAATGCAGGTCTGTTAATTCTCAGTTTAAGTTCTATTGCTTTAGGTTTCCCATCAATAAAACATGAATGGAAAGGTGTGGCTCTCCCTTGCCTTTTAAGTATGTCTAAAGAATATAGGAGATTATATTAGAACAAGTCCTTCTGGAGGATGAGACATGGAATGGGCTTTGGTGAACAACACGATCTTCTCAGCATGAAGGTCAATCGACATGGCACCTTCAATCTGTGGCCAGTCAGCATCTTCCCACACCTCTCAATCCCTACCTTAAGTAAGGCAATGCCAAGCATCAGTAAGAACGACACAAAACCAAGTGCCCTGCAGCCGGACACTGCGGAAGAGAAAAACTCCTGGGTGCCAGGTTTGAAGGGGGTAGAAGTTCTAGAGTTAAAAGAACCTGAGGGTTCTGGGTTTAAGGATGCAGGTCAGATTTTCCTTTTTATTATTAAGTCATGAAGGTGACCTTAAGTCATGAAAGTCTCCCAATCTAATCCAAAGACAGCAGAAGATCTCTTCATGATGGAGAAGGAGTCTCAACCTCTCTGGACTCAGTCTGGATATTCTCCTCTATCTGGCTTCTCCAGGCAGTCAGAGCACTAGGAGGTGGGGCCCAGCTGGGGGCACCTGAGCTGGCAAAAGTGTGTGGCCCAACCCCCATACACAGGGTACTAGATGAGCACATGGTGGGTCTGGACTCTGTGGATGGGCAGGCTCTGGTGGCACAGGTCCTCCTCTGGCCTTTGTCCTCAGCAGTCCTGTTGTGAGAATGCCTGGACCTGGGGCCAGCAGTGCTCCTGACCTTTCTTCTCTAGGCTTGTGCACACCAAGAAATTATTCCCAAGTCATCTTACCCTATTGTTGAGTGAAATTACTCACCCAACCCTTATCAGTAAGGAAAATTCCAAAATAGGAAAAGAATGAAAAGAATTCCATGCTCAGGGACTAAGCAGCAGAGGATGGCATAAAGCTGCCCTCCGCACAGAAGCTTCCCAAGGGCAGCAGCTGGGTCTCTTGGGAAGTGGCCCCAGGCTTAGATATCAATGGGGTGCACAAGTATAACCTGCGGTGGGAAGGCCCCTTTCACTTTATAGAAGCCAAGAAAGTGCAGCTGTTTATCTGGTTCTACATGTACAGATACTAAGAAGGGCACAGGGTTGGAGAACTGGAACCAGAAGGAAAAGAAAGCATTTCAGGTCTAACCTTGGCCAAGGACAAGGCCAGGTGCAGAAGCTGGGAGTTCCGTGTATTTGGACTCTTCCCCAAACCTAACGTCACGCTGCTGGCTTGTCAAAGTTATAACCCTATGGGACAATGAGGAAGGAAAAGCAGGTGGTGCAAGAGAAATGGAAAAAACCAATAATAGATCTCTACCTCTTCTACCTAAAAGCACCGTCAGAGGGGAGGGAGGTTCAAGGGGAAAGGAGGGAGGGCCAGGGGCAGGACTGGGAATATGTGGTTCACAAAAATCACAGAGGACTGAGCTGTTGCCTTTTTTGATTAAATTTCTGAGCTAATAGGCCTGAGGTGATACTGTGGAAGCCATTGGCTGCCCCATTTTCTGTAATGCTATTCCAGAGACTGCTTCAGTTGGTTGGGTCACAATGGACTGGGGTGGCAGGGCCATGAAACCTGACCCATGGTTGTTAAGGCTGCACTCAGGGGCTCTAAAGCATCGCCAAGGAGAACTCGATTTTTGGCAGGGCATTGAAGGGGACTCCCCTCCCTACAAGCCAGTTCTCACCCCCAGCTACTTCAATAATAGGAGAAATAATGAGAAGGGACAAGCAGCAACAATCAGTCAGCTTTGACCTTTACTATGCCATTTTATGGAAAGGACTTGGGCATCCTCAGATTTTGGGGAAGGGGTACGGGTGGGAAAGGGAAAGGTCCTGGAACCAATCTCCTGTGGACACTGAGGGATGCCTGTATAGGGGCCTGGGAGGCAAGTTGATGGTTTGTTCTCAGGTTAATAAACTGACATGTGGCAGTCACGTTGGCCACGGCTGTTGCCTCTTTTGTTGGTTATCACAGGATCTGAGCAGTTTTGATGCAGATTCTGGTGGGGCCTAGAAAGAGGACAGCAATGTGCCTGATCACCAGCTGGTGGGATGGAGGAAGAGAGTCCACAGTCATCACTCCCAGCCTGAGGCCCTGCCTACAGTCTGCCTGGTTACCTTTTTTTGTTTCCAACAAAAGCCAAATGGAAACAGTCTGGTTTTGCTGGGAAAAGCTCCTTTGCCATCTGGCCCCAAATGGTTCCATTTGACAGTGTAAAGAGAAAAAGGATAGTTTTTTCCCCCATTATTTCATTGGAAATTTCTTTGTTTCTTCACTTATGCCAACTTTGTTTCTTAGAAGATGAGCCACGAGACAAAACTAATTGAGGACAGTTTACAAAATACTTTGGCCAGTATTTCTCAAAACTGTTAAGGTCTGTCGGGTGCAGCAGTGCATGCCTGTAATTTCAGTGACTTGAGAGGCTGAGGTGGGAAAATCACAAGTTCAAGGCCAGTCTCAGCAACATGGGGAGACTGTGTCTCAAAATAAAAGGACTAGGGATAGAGCCCAGAGGTAGAGTGCCTCTGGGTTCAATCACCAGTAACAAAGGAGGAAAAAAAAAAATGAACAAACAAAAATGTCAAGGCCATGAAACACAAGAAGAGACAAGCTGTCACAGACTGGATGAGTCTAAGGAGACAGTCATGTGGTATCTTGGGTGGGACACTGGAACAGATAAAGGACATTAGTGGAAATACCTGTGATATTTCAATATGTCTGGAGCTTAGTTAACAGTCATGTAACCAATGCTGGCCTCTTGGTTGTGACAAATGTAACCTGGTAATGTAAGATGTTACCATGTTACAACAAGGGAAATTAAAAGGAGCCTGAGAACTCTTTGCATTATCTGCAACTTTTCTGTAGGTCTAACACTATTCTAAAGATAAATGTCTAAAAAAGCAGCATCAGCTGGGCACCCTCCCATTTCTCTCTCCCTCAAAACTTCCTGTCTCCTTCAAGAACCTGCTCCATTAATTCACTTCTTTCCTGCCTTTGCAATTCTGTCTCTGCCAATAGCACATGGGCAGCTTTCTTGATCCTAAGAATCAACAGAACAAACACAAGAATCAAAAACTCTCTTTCCTCAACCTCATGGCTCTGCACTATCCCTTAACTGCCAAGTCTTTGCTAATTCCTCTAACTACTCACAGCTCCACTCTCCCAATCTGTCCCCAGCAGCAAATACCACTGAACCTGCCTCCTTTGCTCCTCAAATGCAAGCTCAAAGTTTCCTAAATCAGCCTCTGGCATTCCCACCTCGGCTCACACAAGTCCTTCCCTCCTGAAAGGCTACCCTGGCCACCTAGGCCTGCTCTTCCCCCAAGGTCTCCCAGTCTCCTCCTAGGTGACAATCCCTGGAAACACCCCCACCCCTACATCCTCAGGCTCTGCCCCTCCTCTGTCAGATCTTTAGTCTCCCATCTCACCAGAGCCGAGTCCAAACTCTGGAGGTCAGGGTGACTTCCTAGTTCTTTTTGTTTACCCTGCCCCATCTACACTTTGGACCAAATAGTCATTAGAAAATAATTATCCCTATAAATGTATGATTACTCCAGTGACAGAGGACCTCTAAAATTCACTTGTCCTTTGGATAAGCCTTCTTTCCACCCAGT
Organism: Marmota flaviventris; assembly: GCF_047511675.1. Classification (NCBI taxonomy): domain Eukaryota; kingdom Metazoa; phylum Chordata; class Mammalia; order Rodentia; family Sciuridae; genus Marmota; species Marmota flaviventris. Next base: position 124,225,819 of record NC_092500.1, on the reverse strand, counting down.
TCTTCATTGGATCCATCTTCTAATATCTTAAAACAAGACCCAGAAACTACAAGGAATAATTATTTACCCAGAGAAAATGCTGAGAAAGATCCATAAGGGATACATAGGAAGTGTCTGGTGAATGACAAGTATTTCTCTCTCTGCATGTGACATAGGTTGCAATTGAGATTTAAGGGCAAATCTTTATTAAGTCTTTTGAAAAATGATGTTCCTTTAAAGTCCATGTCTTTGCTCTATTATCTGAAACTCCATCAGCATCTCCACCTCTCCCAGAAACCCAGTTAGATTCTCCAATTTTAGATGAACACACAGGTGACCCGGTCATGTGGGGTTTATTGGCAGCTTCAGAGACATGAAAACCTAGCATTGCCCTAAACTGAGGCCCACCATAGAGTTTCTTGATCATCTTCTCTTTCCATATTTACTCACCACCAAAAGTACACCTGGCTGACAAGGCACCTAGCTAAGATCAGCATTTCAGTGAGTCACTGCAAATCTTGCCTCAGGGACAAGTACAGAAATCTTACCCTGAAACATACACTGGGAGTTAAAGGAAATGTATCCAGTTCCAGAGAATTAAAAAAGAAATCATGGAGGTGGAGGCAGGAGGATTGCAGGTTTAAAGCCAGCCTCAGCAACTTAGTGAGGCTCTAAGCAACTTGGTGAGACCTGTCTCAAAATAAAAAATAAAAAGTGGTTAAGCGCTCTTGGGTTCAATCCCAGGTCCCCAGGTGTGTAACATACTCTGAAAACTGTGAAGTGCTATAGCCAGTCAGATTCTGTAGGGAAAAAAACCCGATAATGACAATGTTAATAGTAACAAACCTTGAGAAAGACAATTCACAGGCATTCTAGGGATGCCTGGTGTGTGTCCTCCTATGATCTAAGACAGTGGCTGGGCAGAGGCGGGATAACTTAGGACACTGGGGTTGTGTTTTCTGTTTTTTATGAGAGTCTGTGTGAGTGTTGAGTGGTGAAGGAAGATGGATAAGTTTACCTACTTCACACCCATGAACCACCTCCCATAAGTCCACCATGATCAGATGATTAGGTGGGAATGCCAAAGCCAAGTGCGGAGGGAAGGTTAGAAAACTGCTTGGCTTCCATATTTCCTGGGACCTCAGACTGAACTCTGCAGAAGGGAGTTGCCACAGAGGGAGGGAACAGAGAGGGAACAGAGAGGGACAGGATTTTACTGGGTTAGGCAAGAAAGGAAACCTCCCCGTAGTTCTCTCTCCTTCTTATCTATCTTGCATTATCAGGGATTGAACCCAGGGGTGCATTGAGTTACACCACAATCCCTTTTCATTTTGATTTTGAGACAGGGTCTTGCTTAGTTACTCAGGCTGGCCTGGAACACACAATCCTCTTGCTTCAGTCTCCTGAAGTGTGGGGGCTAATAGGTGTGTGCCACCATGCCCAGGAAAGCTTGTTCTCTTGAATGCCCTCCTTCAGTAAGATGCTTATCAGCCCTGGATTTTGCGTTTGTTTTGAACACCCTGAACTTGAGTGACCATAGGCATAGTTTTCTGCAACAGCCAGGAAGTCAGTAACAGACCAAACCTAAGGCTGTAGGTATCCCCACCAGCCTTTTCTGGACTTCAAAATATCAGTTACGCTTTAAGAAAGTCACAGAGGTGGAGATAAGGCCTTCTGTGCCCACCAAGATTCAACATTTAAAAACTAGTCCGGCCACCCAGACCTGCAGGCTCTGGGCCTCACCCATCTCCATAGCAACTTCGGCTCACCATGGAATGCCAAGCCTGGGATGGGCAGAGTCACTAGTCAGGAGGCTGGGCCCGGCAGAGCCAGCAAGAACAAACAGGATCCCAGTGTTGAAGTCTCCTATAATCCTCTCCTTATCCTCCTCCCCAGCTTTAAATGCAGCTAGAGTTGCTGGCATCTGAAGGGTGGACACACTTGGGCAGGTCTTGGAGTTCTCCTGCATCACCATGCCGTTAAAACAGTGACAACAAAACCAAATTTCATTTCAGTCAGTAGAAGAAATGGTATGGCTTGCTCTCTCCTTAGGGAACACAAGCAAACTATCAGCTCATGGCAAAATTTAAAGGTATCCATCCACAGGGCACATGACCAACTTCAGTTTTATTAGAGGGGAATTGAAAAGCTCCAGAGATCACAGCCCTAGAGAACAGAAGTCCCCTTTGGGGGCATGACCATCCCAGGAACTGGTGGGCAGGCCAACCTGAGGACCATGTCCTTTCTCTAGAAAGCTGCTTCTTCTTCTTTTTTTTTTTTTTTGCAGTGCTGAGGATAGAATCCAGGGCCTCATGCATACTAAGCAAGTGTTTTACCACTGAGCTATATCCCCGGCCCACTCCAGAAAACTTCTGTACTCTGAGCTTCTACCAAGCTGGTGTCTCAAGGTGGCACTTAGAATCTCTATCTTCAAAGGGAATTCAGGAAACTCCTTTCTAAGCTAGTGATTGATTCTTAAGAAGCGTGGCCCCTAGAACCTGTCAGACATGCTATTCTACTTTGACGCATGCTCAGATGTGGCACCACTAATTCAGGCCTTCATTTACATACTGAACAAGCAGGTCAGACAGGAAAAGGCTCTCTCTGCGGCTTCAGAACCAAGAGAATAGCTTTCTATGTATCCCTGTTGAGAAGTATGAAGTCCTGGAAGAGAGGTATGATCTTCCTGAGCTCAGGTTTCCTTGTCTGTGTAAGGAGAGGTCACAGCTTCAGCCTGACAAGGAAGCAGAGCTGGACCTCCCACTCCACGTTGAAATCTGGAGAGGAGGACTCCATCTCCCTGACCTTGGAAAGCCACAGAGTTTGCCTGGGGGTCACGTTTGAGATGCCCTATGGTTGCAGTGAAGGGAGAGACTATGGGGTGCACTAGTGGGAAGGAAGGGAGAGGTTAAAATGGAGAGATGCTGGCTGGGCAGCTCCATACTGAAATCTCAGAGCCAGGAAGCCAGAGAAAACAGTTCAAGTTGGAACGTGCATTTGAGAACCAAATGCACATTTTCCACCCAGGTCTGTCCTGGAATCCTTCTCCTACAAAAGTCCTGATGACTCAGGGGTGTGTAAGAGGCTCCCACAGCTTCTGCATCAGACAGTGTTGAAGTTTGGTAAAAACTTCCCTTATTTCCTAGTCCAGGCTCTATTATGAATGAGAGTGGACTCTGACCTCTTGTAACTCCAAACTCTGGAAAGTTTTTTTTTTTTTTAAACTAGAGATTTACCCTTAAACTATATCCTCAGCCCTTTAGGCTGGCCTCAAACTTGGGATCCTCCTGCTTCAGCCTCCTGGATTATAGGCATGCACCACCATTCTTGGTGAAAGATCATTTTTAAAAATACAAAAATCACACAGAAGCCAGTGGTCCAGCTGCAGGTTATCTAGCTAGTGCTGTCTCCGCTCCACAGGCAGGTTTTCCTGTCCATAAGCAACTCCTCCAGAGGCTGGTAAATAATAGACACAAGAGTGATTTGATAATAATAGCAATAGTTATGGTCTGTGAGGACCCACGTGTGGCACACATTATAAAAGATGGTTATGTAAATATCTCACTGCCTCATCCTCTCATCTCCCTTATTTTATAGCTGATTCAGAATCACAGATGTTAAGCAACTCACTCAAAAAACAAAACAAAAAGACAAACCCCCATACATAACAAAAATAGTCAGGGTTCAAACTCAACCAGATCCATGTAGATGACTCACATCTACACTTTCTCCCGCACTGTGCTTCCTCATTGCCCAGGTGGTAAGGGGGACCCCCCAGGACAGAAGGGGGCCTGGATACGTTGATTTTGGCAAAATGTTCTGACTTAAACCTTAACTTGGTGACAAGGATTCCTCTACTTGCCCTGGCTTGATAACTCAGCCTAGGTGAGAGGGGAGGGGCTTACCACTTGGGATTGTTTTCTCCTCCTCTCTTGAGGCTAGAAGAGATGATCCCCTGAGAGAACAAATGGCTGTCTCTGGGCCACTTCTACCTTAGGCTCATTTTCTATTACTAGTGTCCATAGGGTAGTAATGGTGACTTTGGTTCTGTTCTTCTCCATGACCTGGTTCCTGGGTGTCCTAGGTGGTCAAGAAAGTTCTAGACAAGAGGAATCAATCCACTTCTGGAAGTCATGAGGAATGAACTGTAGGGGTGGTGCTAAGGATACCCTTCTTAGAGGTTTGGATGTGAAGTAAGCTTATTTCTTTCAGTTTTTACTGTGAATGAAATTTCAAGTTAAGTTCCACTAGGTGAGCCTCTGCCAATGGGGTTTCCTTATGGGGCATTTCCAGCAAAGTACAAAAATGGGCTCTCTGAGGTAGAAAGCTAAAACCTCCACTTCCTGTTCTGAAAGGATGACAGGACATAAGGCCTTGGCTTTGATGTGGTTCCACAGAGCTGAAATAGGGAGCTGTAGTGAGTGTGAACCTTTAGGACAAGATGGACGCCACTGAAGGAGGAGCCGGAGTAATGCTAATGCCTGCAACAGTGGCAGAAGTCAGCCCTGAACTTATGCTATGCGCTAGGCCCAGGATGATAGCTTTACATTAAACATCCCACTATTCATTCCTCTTAACAACCTGAGATGTGGGCTATATTATTGCTTTCATGATCCAGATAAGGAAATGATGCTTAAGGGGATTGGTAATTTGCAGCCTCTCCATAGGAATCTCTATGTCTAATAAGCCATCTCACCTACTCCCTGCCCCTAATAATTACTCCAAGTCATAAATGGCCCCTTGTCACTTCATGTTGCTCTTTTAAGGTATCAGGGATGGAAGGAGGACACAACAAAGTCCCCAATCATCCATAAGGTCCTGGGGAAGCCAGACTTTTGTCTCTTGGGAATATTTTGTATCTCAAATTCTGAGATTATGATACCTACCTCATTACCCATATAATTCAACATTAAAACAAATTATAAAACAAATATAATGAAGTTAAAGAAGGAGTCTATTTCCCCTGATTCCCTGGGCTTACCTGTGAAGCTGGTGCCCTAAGCTAATGCCTGGCCTATATGCTGACCTTGGGGTCTCCCTTTCTGGGGATTCCAGCATCCTTGGGGGGCTCCTGGGTGGAGGGGCAAAGGGGCCCAAGATAGCTATCATTTAAACACCAGAGCTCTTGGGCAGGGGGTGTAGTTCGTGGTAGCATCTTGCCTAGCATGCACGAGGCCCAAGCTACCACCAGTGGATGCCACCATCTCTCTTCCGGGCCCTTTTGGACAATTTTGTTTGCATATCCCAAGCCTGGCCTCAGGCTGGTGCAAGGCATTTCCTTACTGGGGATGTTCTCTGCAACAGAAACGCAAAGCTTGACAGGTTTTCCAGGAGAGAAGGAGTATCTGGAGACTAGAGTTTTACTGTGAGGTCCTGCTGTCCCTTTTGATTCTTAGTGGTTTGCTCTAGATCCTGAGATGTGGTCAGGATCATCCTAGTTACAAATGAGAAAATAGGCTCAGAGATGTTATGACTTGCCTATGGTCACAGAGCAAATACAGAGTGACTCAGATCTCTCCTTCTGTCACATGCACAGCATGGGTCATGTGGCGATCAGTCACTCAAATGCCTGTCCCATTCTTGGTAGAAGGGAGGTAGCTTGGTCCCCTCTCTAGGGTAGGGTGTGGCAGGAGATTTAGGGCCACTTAAGCTTTTTCTCAGCATACCTTTATGGAAATGAAGCAGCTACCTGGTCTGGACAAGTTCAAGGGTTGAGAAATCCTCCCTTCCATGGATGAAGTCAGCATCGCTTAAAAACCAGAGCCCTTGGGCAGGGGGTGTAGTTCAGTGGTAGCATATTGCCTAGCATGCACGAGGCCCAAGGTAGCCTTTTTCCAAACAAGAAATCTCATTTCAAGTTTCCACTGACTGCGTGCCAGATGCATAGCACACACTGGCCAGCCCATAAATAAATCCCTTTTCTGCTGAAAGCAGGCATTCTGATCTTAACCAAAATCATCTGATGTGGGGGACTGTTTTGGGGATGTTTTGCTTTAAATTCCAGAATACCACACATTTGTTTTTCATTGTGTATGCCTCACTAAGATGCCTAGAGATTATACATACACACTCTTGCTCACACTCTTTACCACGTGGACCAGCCAGTTCCTGTTCCATCTGCAGAACTCGTTAGTAGGTGCCTGCACGGCCCCAGAGGTCAGAGATGTCCCTCTCTCGTTCTCTCTCTGTTTTACAGCTTTCAGGCACTGCCACGTGATACATGGACTGGCAGTGTTGCAAAAGGTACTCCTAGCACTGCTCAGGTGAACACTATCCTCCCCGATCACGGACATCAGAGCCCCAGGCCAGCAATGTGAACAAGGGCCCAGGTTCCCAAACTCCTACCTCACCTATCACCTGCCCTGTCCCTTTGCTATGGTTCCCATCTACATTTTAGGTCTTTTAACTTTTAGGCAGCAAGTACCCCACCCTAAGCACCTCACCTACACTATTTAATTTTCACAATAGGCCCAGTTCATAAGTAATATCATCTTCTTTCTTTGGTACCAGTGATTGAACCCAGGGATGCTTTACCACTGAGCTACAATCCCAGTCACTATCCTCTTTTTAATTTTTGATAAGTTGCTTAGGGCCTTGCTAAATTGCTGAGACTGGCCTTGTAATCCCCCTGCCTCAGTCTCCTGAGTTGCGGGATGACAGGTGCACTTGGCCTTGTTCTTTTTTTCAAGATTAGAACACTGGGGCACAGAAGTCAAGTTGCATGCCTGAGATGACATGACAAATAAATAATAGAGCTGAACTTGAACTCAGAACTGACTGTAAAGCCCAAATTCTCAATTGTTTTGTTAACCTGTGTAACTTTTTTCTTTTCTTTTTTTTTTCTCTAGTGCTGGGGAACCCAGGGCCTCTGACTACACCCCCAGTCCCGGAACTGTTGGTCTTTTTGATCCCTTTCTTTTATTTCTAAGCCAGAATTTTTTCCTTTTTCCCTTCCTCCATCCTAACCACATCTGATCCCCTTTCAAAAGTGACACCTTCTATCTCTACAGGCCCTAAGAGAGCCCAGGTGCAAGGGAAGAAAGACACCTGCAACGTGCATGTGTCTCGAGAGGTGGCCCGAGCCTGGCCTCTCTCAGGGAAGAGCTGTTGGATGAACAGAGCCTAAGAAGTAGCTGCTGCTTCCTCTCACTGGCCTCTGGCCTGAGTGCTTGGTCCACACCCTGGCTCCACTAAACACAAGCAGTGCTCTGGGAAGCAGATCCTCTGAAGCAACTTGGCACATTTTCTTCTCTTCCTGGCTTTGCTCTTGCTGCCTGAAGCTGCCCATTGGCTACTATGTCCACAGATGGGACCGCAGTCCATCCACTGCCCATTGTCCTTTCATCCCTTATAGGAATAGCCCCAAAGTACAATCCAGAGTCTCTGCCCTTCCTGCACAGCACCATCCAGCCAGCAAAGGGCACAAGGGGGCCTCACTCTATAGGCTTCTGTGACAGTTCTGGACACCAGCCCTTGAAACACATCATGGGGTCCTACAAAGGGACTAAGTGTCCCTCCCAAGCACTGGACAAGGACTTAATTTCTATTTGCAATGGGTTTTCTGGGTCTCTAAAGGGAGATTTAACCAGGCTGTCTTAGGAAGCCAGGGCTGCACTTTGATTGGAGTAGAGGGGAGCAGAGTATGGAAGGATTGTCCCAGGTTTATAGAAAGGAAGCTTTAAAACATCGAGCATGGGAGTAATAGATTTAAATCAACAACCCCACACCGCAAGGAAGAAGGCATTCACTTGGCAGTAGGAGAGCAGGAGAAGCTGCCTTGGTGGGCAGGGCCTGTGCGTCCCTGGGGTGGACATTCCTCTCTAGGAGTGGGCCACAGAGGGAAGTGTACAGGGTTCCCCACCCTGAGAACACCTACTGAAGTTGGGGCATGTGTGCAAATTGGCACACTGCCATTGCTGTGTGGGACGAGGTGACTTGGATTCAGACCCCTAACTTCTCTTGACTGGAAAAGCAATACTGAGTTCCTAAGTCTGATTTTGCTGAACTTTATATTTTATAGTTTTAATAAATTCATATTATCATTTATCATACTATAGGTTCAAAGTAGGTTGAAAAGAAAGGAACACTAGAATGTTACAGAAATTCATTCTGAAATGAATAAATTCAAGTTACTTTAAGGTATTTTAAACTCCCAAGTCAAAGATCCTAAGATCCACATGGGAATTGTGTTGCTTCTATACTTGGACATTTACATGCAGTTCAGACTGAGAGTTAGGCAAGGACTGTGTCCTGATGCGGAAATGTCCCATGTAAAGCAGGAGCTTGACAGAAGTTGTGGCCACTGGACTGCCGAGGTCTGAGAGGCATTCCGTGGAACCCTGGATATGCACTGGGTAAGCTGTGAAGGGTCAGTTACTTCCCTAACAGTCAGAGCCAGCCCTATTCCTGCTCCTGTCCCCTGCATGATGTTCAACAAGAGGATGAAGGAAGGAGGACTTATTACTGAGGGTTTCTAATTTTTCTCTAAGTCAACAGTCCCCAAGCCTCTTTGCCTAGGGACTTTCTTTGGAATCAAATTAACTTGGACCCTCTCCAAGTCAGACTGTTTTGGCTTTCCCTGTCACTTAGCCAGACTCCTTGACAATTCCCTAAAAGATCCCCCATGAGACATTTTCTCCTTCCTCAAATCCTCAGAGTCAAGATGGGCCAGGATGGTCCTTCCAAGCTCCATTTGGTGGGAAGGAGGAGAAGAGAAAGTGAGAGCTCTGCTCTTCCAGAACAGAGGCAAATCACTCAAGCTATGGGAAAACCTAACCAAAGAAGCAAAACTTGGCTGGAAGCTCATAAAGCTGAATTCTTCCTGTGGACCAGCTATAAGGAACACTCATTAAATGAAGCGAGAGTCAAAGCCACTCCTTGGGCAATGATTAAGCTTAGATTCAGTGAGAATGGGTGGGGAGGCTGGCTCTTTAGTTTGGGCTGCACTTGATCATCATGGGAACTTAGGGTTTTGAATGTCTTTGGCAAAACTCCCTATTCTTCTCCCATAGAGCCCCTAGGGAGTTGGTAAGGCAAGCTGCTTCTTAGGGCAGAAACATGGAATTCAGAACAGAACAGGAGAAATCAAGGGAGAAAAACTAATATGAAGCATTTATATTACTTTGAAATAAAATCCTTAGGTCCTCAGGTCCATGGGAAAGAAAAAACAAACAAAACAAAACAACAACAACAAAAACGGCAAACACCCCTTGACCCACGGGGGTGAGGAGTGGGGAATCAGGCAGAACATTTTCTGGAGGCAGATCCCATTGATTTCATGGGATTCCCTAGAAAGATTAAGATCTCCTCGTCTAGGATGACAACATAAAATACTTAAAAACTATCCACAACTTAGTATTTTTTTTTTTTTTTTGGTGGTGTCAGGGGGGAGAAAATTACCGGATGGATGTAATTATTATAAAATTATCTCATCTGGGGACAGGATGTTGCTTTCCACAGCTGCATGCCATCATTTGATGGAAAATGAAAATGTCCCTGGACCAGCCTGACTTTTTCCATGGGATAAAACAGGCAAGAGATCTGCAGTCAGAACTCCAAAATATAAATTACAAAGTATAGTAAGATTTGTCCTTTTTTGTCTCCTCAATTTCTTCAGTTGCAAGGAATTTCTCCTGGTTCTCCAGGGCTTGGGTCTGAGATTTGCAAATCCTGAAACAACGAATCTGTTCCTCTCCTGTACATAACAGGTAAAGCTCATTCCTGAAATGTTTATGATTGAAAAAACCTGCAGCAGGTTCAAATAAAATTTTACTGACCCCACTTGGGAGAGGGAACATAGTAAACAGAACATAGTAAACACCAGCTTCTTTAAACGTCTCTGCCCTTCTTTCCCTGACTTCACACAGGTCCACCTAGGATATTGCCACCCATAAGGTGGCAATAGACATGTGGAAACCTGGGGACCTCAGGCCCATACCTTGCCATCAGATGTGTCCAGGCAAAACCCTGTTAAAATTTGTGTCCTACAGAAGAAAAGGAGCTTTTGGAAATTCAAGGTGTTATTAAGTTGCAAACTGCAACCAACTGCAGAAGCCACACCTCCTTGTAAAATTGAACTGAACAAGAAAATAAACAGAACAAACCTAGGACACAGCTCTGTGTGCAAGAGGGAAGGTTCACATCCAACACTCCTCCCAAAGGAAGGTGTGAGAATGCCGATTTGTGACACCAGAAGCCACAAAAGACTCATTTACGGGAGTAAGGGCTCTGGAGAGCAGGGCCCACAGATAGGGCTGCTTATCAATGCCCTTCCAAATTCAGGTCTCAACCAGCACTGCTTCCTTTGAGCATAGGTCTGGGTTGGTGCTGTCAGCTACTATGAAACCAGAGGTAGATCGTGTGGGTGAGAGTGTGTGTGCAGAGAGTGAGCGTGAGCGGTGTATACAGGAATGCTCCTCCCATCACCCAAAGATCAGGAGTTGAACCTCTGTTGTTGGCAACCATCGCTGGGGTTGCCAACAGTGATGGTTGGGGAGAAAGCGTAAAGATGTGGGCAGGGGAGAAGTCAGCAGCTGACACCTGGCCTCAGCTCACCTCTCCCCAAACCTGCCAGCTCCAGCACAAACACAGAGCTTCACCACCAGCTCAGACGGTCTGGGTGCCAGACCTGGGAAGCCATTTTATGCAACAGCCCAGCCACCAGCTCAGTCCAACAACCAAGTCAAACAGCTTTTGGAGGGGGCGACAAGTGAGGGAAGCGGGAGAGGGGCCTTTGCCACCCCCCTCATCCATGCCCTGCCCAGAACCTCACCTCCCGATGCCTTAGGTTTCTCTGCCATGCAGTTTTATTTTCAGAAATGCCCTCTCCCACCGCAGTCAGACAAGTACCAACACATGAAATGGAGTCAGTGTTTCCCTGCAGGGAAAGAGGTTGGCACTGATGCAGGAGGAGGTGGAAAAGAAGGGAGGCTGTGTGGACTGGGAGTGTGCTCCTGGCTCCATCTGTGGTTTAAACTTCCACACTTCTCAGGGAATTGCTCCCACCCTCCCCACAGCTTCAAACCTCTTTCCACTTTCTAACAATAGCTGCTGGGGTCCGGGGCTGACCTGGCATTGACTGTGCTAAGTGCATTACATACATGCCTTAAACCCTCGCTGTGATCCCCTCGGTGATGGGGACATTGAATCCAAAGCTGGAACTTTGACTATTAGACAGAATGACCACAAATGGCTCAGGTATATGGGCAACGAAAACAGAACACCCAGAACAGAGAGACCCCACCTAGGATGAGTAAAGACCTAGTACCAGGAATACAGATGCAAGAACAAGGTTCCTCCAAGATACAGGTTAAGAGAAGCCAAATTCTGAGAAGCCTCACTATCTGCTATGTGTTTTCACATCCTGACTCCTATTTTGGGTCATGTGGGAAAATCCTATTTCTGTAGGTGGTGTGGTGAGGTTGGTTTCATAGGCTGGCTTGAGGGACCTTTTGGGACCATTTGCTCCAATGCATTGGTTTTACAGATGAGGAAACTGAGGACTGGGCAAATGGACAGAAAATAGTGGTGGTAGGGTCTGCTCTCCAGTGTAGCCAACCCATCACCTCCTCTGCTCCAAGCTTTTCCCCTTCTCTGACCATGAAGAGGACAGAAAGCCCTTAATTTGCAGGCTAGGATTTTGGGCAAAATAATGAGAAAGACGCATTCCTGGCTTGGCTTAAGCCTGGACACCCACTTCACAGCTTGAAATACTTGTGCTATTTGTCACTCTAACATAGTAAGATGTTTTCCCTCCCAACCTTTTTATTTGGGTGGGGGAGTAGAAAGGTAGGCAGGGTGGTCTGAAGGAAATGCAGATACAAACCTACAGAATTTGGCTTTGGGGATTTTTGGAAAACAGATTGCTGGTTTGACTGTGGGCATCAGATACCCAACTGTGGGAGGGCAGGCTGTGCAGGCTCAGCTATCGTGGAGTGAGTGATCTAGAAGAATACCAGTGGGGCAAGGAAGAGGCACGCCCCTCCCTACTGCCAGAGAGAAACTGAGGCTGGTTTCTCTCTGGATCCCTGTCACTCATCCCCTTTCAGTGTCCTTAGCACATGAGGTGTTGGTGGCCCTCAGCATCCCACCTCCTGATTTTCAAGGCCCACTTTGGGTTCCAAATACCAAGTTGATAAATGCTGGTCTGAAGAGAGAAACAAATGGTGACATCATAATAATCCCAGCATTTCCTAGAGATCATAGCTAGTCTTAAAAAATATTTTGGGGACATTTATCCCACTCTTCTTCCATTCTCAGTTAGAATCTGGTGTAACACATCTGGGTAAGGTAACATACGTCTGAAACTATCCTGCCACATGACCTTGGATAAGTCACTTAACCTTTCACAGAGACCAGACTGCAGATCATTAATCACTAAAATGGGGATAATGCTTCCTATTCTGGCTCTATCAGGGAACTTTGTGTGTGTGTGTGTGTGGTGGTGGTGGTGGTGGTGGTGGTGGGGTGGCTCTGGAGACTGTATTCCATCATCTCCTGGAGGATGAAGGCTTAGTCTCTATAGGACCCCAGCGCAGGACATCTGAACAATATAACTGAGGAAAATATAGCTAACTGCTCACCTCCCTACCTGTGATAGTAACAGAAAAGGACAGAAGGAAAACAAGGGGCCTGGAGTGTGTAGTACTGGCTTAGTCTCTGTGATCCTGGGCAAATCACCCCCTTTCCCGTCTCTGCTTCCTCACTGTCAACAAGCGGACTTGAGTGCACAACCTGTAAAGTCATTCCCCAACCCTAAAACCACACACTTCCGGAGCGAGACATATCTGTTTCGAATGGCACAGCTAACCAACAGCACTTAGTCCAGACAGGGGAGCTCTAAATACGAGTCGGGTGGCAGGCTGGAGACAGTATCGACAGATTGCAGGCCAGCAGGCAACAGACTGGGTTGACATGGGGTGGCCACAGGCGCCTCCCCTCAGCCTCCTGCATATGCCACAGGGCAGATGGGGGTACGCAGGCACACTGTGGAAGTCTGTGCCCCCAGTCCCAAACCTTGATGCAGTCTAGCAGACAGCTGGAGATGATGGACAGACCAGCAAAGGAGAGACTGTACTAGGGAAAAGAGGAAAAATCCCCAAAGAGCAAGGGTGGGGTGGGGCTGGGCTCTCAGACATTCTTTTGTGGTGCCTGGAGTTGGTCAGTGGAGGAAAACAAACCTGGCAGTGGGGTGGCCGCTAGGGTTGGAGGGGGTGCCCACTATAGGCAGGGTCTCCCTGAAGCAGGTCAAAGGTTGAACAAGGCACAGGGCACTAGAGCGTGTGTGGATGCCAGAAACAGCAGGTGAGTTTCTGCAGGATGCAGAACTGCCCCCACTTCACCCCAGGAATAGGATTAATCTTACATTTGCTCTGAGGATCCTAGGGACCCCAGTGGCCGATTGAGGGGAATAGCACATTTTGTTGTTGTTGTTAACAAGTCTCCACCAGACTTGTTAACACCAACAGCCATCTCTCTTGTGGGTGGCACAGGGGTTACTTTGACAAAACCTTTACTGCTTGCAGAGGGGCAAACACTGTCCATGATGTGTTCAGGAGATATGACCCTCAGAACCAAGACACAGAGTCCTGGTGATTCCTGATTACAATCCTCCTTGGTCCCTTAACTCCCCAAGCAAAGATTGGGAGTGGACACTTTCTTTGTCTGTCACCTCTTTCAGGCTTCACATTTGTGGAGAGGATAATTTGCAGAGTGGAGCAGGCACTGAGCCTCCCCTCCAGGTAAACGCCCATTCTCTGTGGCTCCGCCTTGCCCTTGGGTGGGCTGGTGGGGGTAGGGGCGCGAGGCCCAAGCCCTTCTGGGCGGGCCGTTGAGGGCACCTGATCTCTCCCGGAAATGCAGAAACGCAGGGCTCGTCCCACAAGAGGGGCCAATAGGCATCTCCCCCTCCTTTCCTTTCCCAACTCTCCCAGAGTTTTCTCCAGTGAAGATAGTTATCGCTCTTAAAAAGAATCAAGACATGCTAGTCTTTCAGGTAACCTCAGCTCAGAGTCAAAGTCTGGGAGAACTGGGGTCCCGTGAAGTCCCTCCTCGAGGATGGAGGGGGATCACGACATCGCCCCTCTCCAGGGTAGAAGAACAGCTCTTTGCTAAGCCCTCCCTGCGCCGCCGAGTCCTTTAGAACGCCCGCAACCGCCCTTCCTCGAGACCCCCGACACTAGTGGAACCCAATCGGTCACGAACTACGCTGCCCGCCAGTCTTCCTCTCCCAGGGAGTTAAGTTCCCAGTTGAGAGTGCTCCGTTTTCTCTGCCGCCTCCCCTTTTTGCACTCCGAGGGGTCCGGGGTGGTAACAGACCCAAACCCCACCCCAAACCCTCGATGAGGGAGGGGGTCTAGGTTGGTCTGCGCACCCCAGCCAACCAGGACCCCCAGCTTCTCCAGCCCATTAGTTCCGACGAGCCCCCCACGAACATGCCCAGGAGTCCCGCCCGGGTCTGGCCCGGGCCGAAGAGTCAGCTGGCAGCCGCTGTGCCCTTTCTTTTCTCGCCCAGTCTGCCCGGCGCGGGCAGTGCCAGCTACTGGAACTCCCAGCTACCAGGCACCTCCGGCCGCGGACTGTGTCAGAGGCCGGAGAACAGGTGGCCCCAGAGAGGAGCGCACGGCAGTCGCGCTCACTCACCCAGAAGATGAAGTTAAATCCGAAGAGCAGGTATTTGATGCACTTGGTACCTCCTTTAACCGGCATGGTGCAGGATGGATTGGCCTGGGTAGGACTGGTTTGGGACCGGGGCTTGCGCGCAGTTGGGACCGGAGGGATCCGGCGCTGGACAGAGGTGCTGGAAGCTGCGGGCTGGCCTCGGGCTGCACTTTTAAAAAGTGCCACTCCTTACGGCGCGCGGCCCGCCGTGGTGCGCATGTGCCGTGGAATTCCGCCCCCATCGACCCCGCCTCCCGGCCCCACCTGCCCCGCCCACGCCCCGCGGCTGCCGGGCCCAGGTTCCAGGGACGCCGGCCTCAGCCGCCCCGGAGTGCGGAGCAAACTCTCCTACCCGCCCCGGTGCCCTGCCCACGGAGTTGTCCAGACTCTCCTTCCCGCCGTCTTCCTCCTTCCTGCCCCATACCTTACAACCGTTCTGGGGTCTTTCCAGGACGCTATCTCCCCCCTTCCCCGCCACTTTTATCATGGAGTTATATGGAGGCCTCGCCCTTCCGGTTCTCATAGTCGATTCTGGGCTTTTGGCCCAAGTCCTTCATTGGTAGATCCTTCCCGGGTCATCTAGGATAAAGGACCCTTACTAGGGCGGGCTGCAAGAATGCGGTTCCTGCTTTGACCTTGGTCTGAAGGGAAACTGCCTGGATTGATTTCTCGTTTGAGCATCTCCTTGCAGACCTTTACTCATTGAACGTATTCTTATTTGCCTCATTGTCGTGTGGAGTAGGAGGAATTAGAAGCCCGCAGTCCAGGTAGGAAGACATTAGAGGCTTTTAGAAGTCATTATCAAATACCGATCACCGAATAGTAATATGGCCGAACTTCTGCTCTCTACTCCTCCACCCCACCCTCCCTGTAGCATCTTGTCTCCTAACTGCTCACTGCAGCCTCTGGAATGCCCCAGGTTCTGAGCTCTGAGCGTTTTTCCTCTGCTCAAAAACTTTCTGTAGCTCCCTACCTTCAGTGACCTAAGTCAAAAATTCCCATCTCATTCATGTCCTAGTACAGGATATTCGTGAGACTTTGTGCTACACCTGGTGCCACACCCCTACTCTGCTTCACCTGGCTAGTGCTGCAGGTGTTGTATGCCCCTGGCTGGCTGACTGGCCCTGCCCACTTCACTTGTAAAAATCCTATGACCCTTTCTTTACTTCTTTCCTGATTCTCATGATTGGGTGAGGAGATTCATCTTAATTCCTTTGATTGTTTTTCAGAATGAAGTTTCCTTTAGTGTTCTTTATTATTACAAAAGTGAAACATGCTCTTTAGAGAAACATCAGAAAATACCAAGAAGCAAAAAGACCATAACTCAAAATGTTGCTCAGCAGAAACAGCCACAGTTAGCATATCATAGTTCTTGCTTTGCTCTATTTATTATCATTAGACATGTCTCATTGTTTTTTTTTTTTTTTTTTTTTAATGCTGGAGATGGAACTCAGGGCCTCCCAAATGAAGAGATCTACCACTGAGGTACTACTTCCTGTCTCATTGATTGATTGATTCATTCAAAAACATGTTTCCAAATCTACTTTATGTATTTCATTAGGAGGAGGAGCTGAAAAAAAATGGACTAAATCCTGTTTCTGTTCTGTAGGAGCTTGTCTGGTGCGGGAGAGAGACAGATAGACAGAAAAGGGAATGAGTGTGATATTTGGGATTGTGCAGATAGACTTGGGATCTAAGGCATCCAGAGGAGGGGACCCTGACCTGGTTGGGATGACTCAACTATCTCACAGAAATTTGCCATCAGGGAGAATCCAGGGTAAAGGCTGGGGCTGGAGCTCACAGTTGGTTGGAATAGGTGTTGGGGAGGTGAGGAAGAGCCCCCTGATTCCAGTCTTTGCACTTGGGATGTTAAGGGGCCACTGAAAGATTCAAACAGGATGTGGGTAGGACAGGAGACTAGGCAGTGAGCTATATGAGGATAAGGACCATTGTTTGTTATCTCCAGTCCTTGGTTCAGAGTTGGACAGAAAATTGAGATGTTGTATTTGCAGAGGTGCAGTTGGGTAATGTGAGGGGGGCACAGGGAGATGAAAGATGAACTGATGAACTGAGAATTGGGTAGAGATCTGTTAGGAGGGTGTTGAATAGTTCAGGTGAAAGAGAGTGAGAGTTGAAGGAAGGTGGGGAAATGGGATGGAAAAATCTGACAGGGTGGAAGCAGGAGGGAAGAAATCAGAGCAGCAGAAGTCAGATTGTGGAGGGTTTCATTCACTTGTTTGTCCTGCATTTCTTTTCTTTTTCTTTCTTACTTTTTTTTTTTTTTGGTACTGGGGATTGAACCCAGGGCTGCTGTACCACTAGCTACAACTTCAGTCCTTTTTATTTTTATTTTGTAACCTGGAGCCTGGCCTCAAACTTGCAATCCTTCTGTCTCAGCTTTCTGAGTAGCTGGAATTACAGGTGTGCACCACATCACTGGCACTAACAACACTTTTTGAGAGCTTTCCATATGTCATGTGTAGTGGCAAATGCTAAGGGTAATGAGATGAAACTATTGAGGGATAGTTAGCATAGAATAGAGAGACTTCTTAACAGATAGGCAGGTTCAAGCCCATGAAAAAGAGAGATGGAACCTAGGATCCAGCAGGAGTGCAGGGCACATCCTCAAATCAGCCTGAGGTTTCCCAGAGCAGGGCACACCCCAGTAGCTGACTTTTGAAGGCAGGGAGGTTTAGGGAAGTTAGACAGGTGGAGAGGGAATTCCAGGCGCTGGGAACTGTATGTGCAAAGGCACAGAAGCATGAAACCACAGGCAGCTGGCTCCTCTGGGGAAACTACTAACTGTGGGTGAGCTGGTGGGAAGAAGGAGGATGAGGAAGGAAATGCAGAGCCTAACTCAGCCTAATGCCGAGAAAAGCCAACAGAGGAACATCAGTAATGCTTTACTTGGGTTACTCAGCCGAATCCAGTGTCCACTGAGGATGGTTCTACTGCAGTACCACAGTGCATCAAGCACTGGGCGGGGTGGGGGGACAGGTAGGGGAAGAAAACAATGTCCCATTATGCTGCTCTGGCCAGAGTCCACTTTTCTTAGAACAGGTCTAATAATTTTTTTTTAAAATCTTTTTGTATCCCCCTCCTCCTTTTGTATTAAGCACTGTTGGGGCTTTCGTAAATATTCAGTTAATAATAGAAACAATTTCTTAGGGTTACTGAGTACCAAAGAAAATAGTTCACACACTTAGGCCTGGACACTCAAGAAATGTTGCTTATTGTTGCTATTATTATTTACACTCAAGGAGCAATGAGAGGCAGCCCACAGTGCATTACGTGTAATCAAGTGTCCTTGTCATGTGACACATGTAATCAAGTGTCCTTGTCATGTGACACATGTAATCAAGTGTCCTTGTCATGTGATAAGGGCATTGGACCTAGAGTGAGGAGGCTTGAGTTCTAGTCTAGGTTCCAACTCCATGGTTTATTTTGGACTGATCAATGACTGACTCAGGGCCTCAGTGGTCTCATCCATACAATGAACCTTTTGGATTGGGAGATGTGGAGGTCTGCCTTCATTTTGGCATTATATGGTGCCTAAGTCTCTGGGCCAAAGTGCTGCAGGCAGTGCTGCAGACAACCAGGGAAGGAGAGATGGAAAAAAAAAAATATGGTTTGATTTAAGTGGAAGAGGAAAATCTGGGTAAGCCCTTGAGTCAGAGATCAGGAGGCAGCCAGGCTTTTCAGGCTTTGTAGAGCTGGAGTGGGAAAACTTCCTTCCCAGGGGCATCCTGTTTATGGAACACCCCCACCACCCCGCCCTTTGGGGTCCACTTTGGCTCTTGTGCTCCTCCTGGTGGTAAGATTTGAAGATGCAGGAAACAGGCAGTCTAGTGATCAGTGACACCCACAGAAGGGGACTACTTATCCCTCTACCTAAGGTCAGTAGCTTTATAAGGCAACAGGCAGGATGCCTAGTCTTAGGGACTACCAAGACCCTCCCAGAAACCATACCAGTGGCTGTTTTGGTTCATCTTCACTTCTAGAAGCTTCTTTGCTGCTCTTCTTAGTAAGCTCCAATGCCACTGTCACTGGAGGGAGGGGCAGTCTGCGGAATCCCTCCAAAAGGGCAGTGGGGACTTCAACTAGGCCTGGGAGGATTCTTTTTTAATATTTATTTATTTATTTTTTTAGTTTTCAGCAGACACAACATGTTTATTTGTATGTGGTGCTGAGGATCGAACCCAGGCCGCACGCATGCCAGGCGAGCGCGCTACCGCTTGAGCCACATCCCAAGCCTTACCTGGGAGGATTCTTGACTTATGACCCTGAAAAGAATTTCAGGACATGTAGAAAGCAAGACACAAGCAAAAGATTTACTAAAGCACAGCAAAGCAAATGTACACCCAAAAGGCGGGGTGTACACACCCCACATCTCTCAGAGAAGAGGAATGACACACCAAGAGTTGAGCTCTCTGACTTTGTATATAATTTTGCTGGGAAGAATAATACAGCTTCCCAGGCAAGCTTTTGTGAAAATCAAATTCTATGTTAATCATTTGATATTCGGGGTTCAGAATGCTTCTTCCTGGTTGAACAGTCTAGTTATATACCAGTTGTGGGCACAATGTGGAAGTCTTTGAATTTGGTGACATTTAAATTTATTATGTTTCTGTTCTAGTGGATCTAGTACAAGTATCTGATCTGGTTTTGTTCATCTAGCTAAAGAGACAAGCATGGCTGGTCATGCTCATAGATCCCGGTCTCCATCCAGCAAGTATCTCTTTTTCTCTCTCCCAGTGAGCCTTCTTGTTTCTCTATCACCTCACAAAGCCCTCCACCATCACTCCTGTCTTTTCCTCCATGAATTACCTTGTTTGACTCTCTCCTGTGTGACTCATTGGCTGTCTTCATCTTCTAGTATGTGTGCACATTTTGGTGGTGAGCTCCTCCAAAGTATACTTGCTTTGATGAATTTGTGTTCTCTCAAGCTCCTGGTCCTTTGCTGGCCCAGTGAGCCCTCTGTATACATTTGTGGAATGACTGCAAGGGAGAACATGTTCCTCAGGCTTTTGTCCTTGGACCTCTGCTTTTCTCTTAGCTCCTCCATTGAGCACCCATCTTCTCGTATCATTTCCTTTGTTTGGCTCACCTCTGCATAAATTCAAGTCACGATACTCATTCAATAGCTCTTCAAATATGCCCCATCCTAGTGTCTGACACCCAGGAATGCGCCACTTTATTTACATGGTATAAGGGACTTTGCAGATGTGATTAAGTGAAAGGATTTTAAAATGGGGAGTTTATCTTGGACTTTCTTGGTGAGTCCAGGATAATTAAAAAGGTTCCATAGGAGAAAGGTAGGAAGATCTGAACTTGAGAATGAGGTATGAGGACAGAAGCAGAGGTTGGAATGATGCATGGCCACATGCCAAGGACCATGGACAGCCTCTGGAAGCAGGAACAGATGAAGAAATGAGTTCTCTCTAGAGCTGCCAGGAGGAGCAAATGCAGCTCTGCTAACTTATTTTAGGTTTCTGACTGGAACTGTAAAATAATTAAATATGTATTATTTTAAGCCACTAAATTTTTTTGATAATTTGTTACAGAAGCAGTAGGAAATGAACACAGTTAAAATAAACATCAGGACCAGAGGTCCTAATCCCCGAGGGCTTCCTAAACCTAAAACTGACTTTCCTCCCTCTTTGGCCTCCTGTCCTCCCGTCAGTCAGCATCCAAACCCCACATCACCTGGGCCTCTTCCTCCTCCTTCCCCTAGCCTTGCACTGCTGAGCAAATGTGATTCTTCTTTCCTAGTACTTCTCATGGTGTTGCAAGGAAGTGCTACAGTTGCTGTCCTATTAAAAGATAAGGAACCAGACCTAAAACAGAAAATAGTGATTTAGTGTCCAAGGTCAGACCTCAGATCTTCCACCTGGCATTGGTTCTCATCTTCCCTTTTTGCCACTTCCCAGGGGCCACAACCTCAGAATTCACCCTTGACCCAGGCAACTGCCTTACCTTCCAACCTTTCTCCCTGCCTTTTACCTTCCAGTTTGCATACCTCATTGGAGACTCAGTTGCTCTGTTTTCACCTATAACTTCTTTTTATTGCATTAAGCACACATGTACTCAACAAGGAACCTACCTATGTATAGTGTGAATTTGATCAAGGTTTCATGGATGGGTAGATGAGGGATTACATCTCATATGACAGCAATACCATTCTAAAAATACTTTTTAGATACATCTTTCCTCAAACTTCAGTCTGTGGCAGCTACCCTTGCCCCTTCTCCTGATGTTAAATGTAAAGATAGTTAACATCACATTTTCATCATGCTTCTGAAACTTTGCTTGACTCTTTTCTGCTCATTTTTCCTTCTTAAAGACTTCCCAACT
The DNA here is from genome assembly GCF_047511675.1 of Marmota flaviventris. Taxonomy (NCBI): domain Eukaryota; kingdom Metazoa; phylum Chordata; class Mammalia; order Rodentia; family Sciuridae; genus Marmota; species Marmota flaviventris. Next base: position 124,204,828 of record NC_092500.1, on the reverse strand, counting down.
TCCCTTACTCAGGTCTGCTTCTAAACGATTTTCCATAGCACTTAGCACCTTCTCACAAAGTGGAGTTTTCTTCCAATATGTATTGTTATTTATCTGCCTCTTCTAGCTAGAATGTAAAGGCCATGAGCATGAGAAGATTTGACTGTTTTGTTCTCTGATGTACCCTGTGTGCTTGAAACAGTGTCTGACACAGCAGGTGCACAATAAATAGCCAATGTATGAGAATCTAATGTTCTAAGGACAGCATAAAGACCCTTTGCTCTCTCCTCTTAACATCTATTTATAATTCTGTCCACTCTTTGGAGATACTACACGAATTCCCACATCTACACCTCTGTTGCCTGCCTCCTTTCCTAAGGCCCAACTCCTCCTGGCCCTTCCTCATCTTATCCTACCCATTTCTGAGGCCAGCTCAGCACCTGCCTTCCCCAACATCCTCAGCCAGTCTGCTCTAATCCCCTTTCTCAGTGTGCTTCTATAGCAATTTGTTTCTGAACCAATCTTTAGACTCCCATTACAAGTTTTGTCCTGGGTGGTAGTTTCATATGTATTTTAAAAAAAATTTCCCTAGTTCAGCCCCTCTTGTACCTATAGCAGGTACTTTCCAAATGCTTGATGAAAAAAATATAACCCAAGGACCAACACTTAGATGGGCACACTTTATGTGCCAGTTGAGATTCTAACTGTGCATATAAAAACTCATTTAATATGCAGACCCCTATGAGGTTTTCGGCTTGTCATTTCTATCTAATGAATGGAGAAAATAAGTCATAAGGAAGTTAATGAACTGACTAGGAAGCAGCAGAGCCAGGTTTGAACCCAGGTGGTCTGGCCTCAGAGCCTGGGTGCTAAACTCCCTCTTCATGGGTTGAGTGGATGTATTACTATTGACAGTACTTGCTCCCCACCCCCACAAGACTGGGTACTGTTATGTTGTCCAGCCTGGCCCTGATCTTGTGGGCTCTAGCAATCCTCTTGTCTCAGCTTCCCAAATAGCTAAGACTACAGGAATGTAACACTGCACCTGCTCCTTTTGCCATTTTTGCCCTTTGGTTGTAAATGTGGTTTGAAGGGGCTGCAGGTGCCCTCCCAGGGGTCTTGCCATCCTTAAAGTTCTTCCCAGCAAACTGACACTCTAAGTCTTAGGGGGCTGATAGTAGGTTGTGAATTTGGTTTGGTCTCTGCTAGCATCTGTTTGTCCCTTCTGAACCTTCCTTTCCACAGCTACAAAGAGAGGGAGATCAGTGCTCTCTCTGCACCATTAGGATGGGGATGGGTGTGTGTGCCCTGACAGGCCTGCCTTGTGCTCAGTGGTAGGTATTGGCAGCCCATGGGGAGGTAGGTGACTTCTGTTCTGGATGAGCTTCTGGATTCAGGAGGAGGAAAAGAAGGTGTGTGTGTGTGTGTGTGTGTGTGTGTGTAGTGTTTCCTCATAGGAGAACAGAGAAGTTATAGGAAAATATTATGGATTTGAAATTAGAAGTCAGTCATAGGTCCAAGCTCCATTTCCTCATATAAAATAGGCTTAAAGAAAATGTGTCATATATACACAATGGAGTTTTCTTCAGCTATGAAGAAGAATGCAATTATGTCATTTGCAGGAAAATGGATGGGACTGGAAAGCATCATGTTAGGCAAAATAAGCCAGACTAAGAAAGCTAAGGGTTGTATTTTTTTTCTCATATGTAGAAACTAGAGAGGAAAAAGAAAAAAGGATTGTCTTGAAAGTAGAAGGAAGATTAATATGGCAAAGGAAGAAGGCCAAGGGAAGGGAGGAAGAATGAAACTGATCAATATATGTCACGTGCATGTATGAATGTGTCACAACAAATCCCACTATTATGTATAATCATTATGCACCAATAAAAAATTAAAAACAGGTTTAATAGAATTTCTATGTCATTTTCGCAAGAGAATCAAAACTTTGTCCCTGAATATGGAAGTGCTCTGTAAAGTGAAAGGTGCTTATAAACCTAATTTTTAATCTGAATCTCACAGAATAGGTGTAGTGAACTTGGTTAATATAAAATGTTAAATGGGCCCAAGCCTCAGAGTCCTGAAGTTTTGGCCCGAGGAGCGCTTTTTGCTCTTTGTAGAGCAAGCTCTCTGGCTTCTGGGCATCTCTGCCCAACATGCTATGTTTACCACACATTTACTGCACAAGTTCTAAGTGCTGGGGTAGACTGGACTCTGGTCCTGCTCGTGAGATGCTCTTCTCCTAACTGGGGATGCATGATGTGGTAGACACCAATCAGTGGACTGTAAATAGTAAGGGAACAATTAGGGGAGTGAAGGGCAGCAGATGTCCAGAGATCTGAGGGCATGAGTTTGGACTGATCTTGGAGCAGCTGTAGCCACAGGCCAGAGGGGGCCTTTGGGATTAGTAAGCCCTTTGTCTGCCTCCCAATTTCCATACCACTCAGTTTGAGCTAGCCCTGAGAATATTCCACCCAAGGGCAAGTGAAGTCACTAAATCTATTTTGCTGACAATTTCTTTGTGTCTCATGGGATATTTGACTGATCCTCCAGAGACTGTAATCTCCTTAAGGCCATGTCTTCCCCAATGCTGTCTGGGGTGGGTTGGATTCAGGCTTCTCCTAGTGGGTCAGTAGGTGTGTGTGTAAAAGCTGGGACTTGGGTGTGGGTTCAGAAGGATATACATAATTGACATATAGTTATAGTTAGGATGAACTTGAAGGTAAGAAACTTTTATCACAGAGTTAGTGAATTATTGCCATGAATCATTGCTTGGAGACAATGAAACCAGAACTCCTGCTCATGACACAGGAGTCCCTTGTTTAGCTTCTGCTAAACATCTGTCACCTGAGTTCCCTACTTCTGGCCCCTTATTTGATCCAGCTGTTCTGCTCTGTGCCCTTGCCCCCCAACTAAAGTTTTAATTTTGGAACCCTTTTAGGTTTACATAAAATCTACAAAGATAGTATAGCACCCCCCCCACCCCCAATGTTAATGTGGCATATTGGCCAAAACTAAGAAATGAAAAGTTTTGAACAATGAACAAGTTTTATTTTATTTTTCATATAATTTTATAAGTTTTATTTACATGGCATTTTTATAAGATTTGTAATATGTGTATGTAATTCTGTAACCAAATAATAAATACTTTCAAACATAGGGAAAAAAACTAAGAAATTGACATTGGTACCATCCTCTTAGCTAGACTTCATATTTCATTCATATTGCACAAGTTTTTCCACTAATTTTCTTGTTCTGCTCTAGAATTCAAGTTCCCACATTGCCTTTAGTAGTTTGCATTGCATTTTGTTCTCTGAAGACACTGGGCTCATTTCCTGTTCTCTGACTTTGACCCTGTCATTCTCTTTATCTGCAGTAACTTTCCTGTTTTTAGCCAACTCCCATTCTTCCTTCAGCAACTCCTCTCTTGGATAAGGGACAATGTTGGGAACTTGGAAGGATTAGAATTTGAGGTTCTGACTGTCAACCCTATTAACTACTCCCATTTCCATATCCAAGATCTCATTTGGTTTTTATATACTTTACTTTTTGCAAATATGAGCAAATACTGTATTTGTAAGATTTTTGTCTCCATAGTAAAATACCTGAGCAAAGTAACTTTATAAAGAGGTTTACTTACCTCACAGTTTTAGAGGTTGCTTGTCCAAATAAGAACTTGATATGGAGAGATTGTCCTGAATTATCTATATGAACCCAATCTAACCCCTTGGAGCCTTAAAATTGGAGAATCTTTCCTGGTTGTGGTTGGAAGGAGATGTGACAAAGGATCAGAGAGACATGACCCAGACAAAGTGCTGTCTTTGTAAATGGAGGAAGGGGCCACCAGCCAAGATATTTGGAAGCCCATAGAAACTGGAAAAGGAGAAAATGGATTTTCCCCTAGAGCTTTCAGAAGGAAGGCAAACCCTATCCACACCTGATCTTAGGGTGAGACCCATGTGTCAGACTTTTGACTTGCCAAAGTATAACATACACAACAAATATTTGTTAAATTTGCAATAATCTGTTACAGCAACAATAAAAAATTATACTATATCTTGGAGATATTTCCTTATTACTACAGATATTGTAGCAGTGTTAGTTCCTCATGGTTATACACAGGATATGGAGACTGACAGATCTGGGCTTGAATCCAGGCCCAGCCACACACTAGTTGAGCAATTCTGGACAATTTGTTACCCGTCTGAGCCTGCCTCCTCATCTGCAAAAGGGACTAATAAAAGACTTGCTTCACAGGGTTGCTCTGAGGATTAAGTCACATCATGCATACTAAACATTTAGCACAGTGCCTGGCACATAGTAAAAGCTCAAGAAAGGGTGATTGTAAACACTATTACGAATTAGATTGTAATTATTATATTTAGAAACTTCCTCTGAGTTCCCCAAGTCTTATTGACCTCTTTTTGGACTCCTTATAGACTCAGGAGACAGCCCATAAATCAGCCCTTGGTTTCTGCACCAGACCCCTCTCTTATCTTGAATGCTGGATTCCCTTTGCCTGCAGGACCCTGTTTCCCTAGGCAGTGGCCAGTGGGACTCTGTTTCAGTTGTCTTGGGGATGGTATTTAGGATGACATGTCGCCTGAGTGATTGCTCTATGAATAGGCGCTGGCTGTGACTGTTGTCACTTTTTCTGAAGTTGAGGTTTCTTTCTTTCCACACCAGGGTCATGTCACGGGTACAGCTGGACCCTGGCAGGTTCCCACGCTGCTCCCTGTGGCATAGACTCTGGGATATCTTAAGGGTCCCTCCTGATGTCCCCATTAGGCAACTTTTGCACCAGGTCAACCTCGCCCCCATAACCCTGAGGCAGGCCTTTCTGCTAGTGGGGAGTTCTGGTTATCAGAAAAGTTGTCCTTCTTCACCAGAACCCCTGTCCACATCCTGCCCTCTGGGTACACATGGAACCAGTGTTGCCTGGAGAAAGAGATGTGGGAGTCTGTCCCAGCTCTGCCAATTCCTTTCTGGGTGGCTCCTGGTTATGTGAGGTTTTTTTTTTGATTCTTTTTTTAGTTGTAGATGGATACAATACCTTTATTTTATTTATTTTTACGTGGTGCTGAGGATGGAACCCAGTGCCCCACACATGCTAGGCAAATGCTCTACCACTGAGCTACAACCCCAGCCCATGTGAGTCTTTTTTGAACTCTGTTTTAATAATCTATTAAAAAGAAAGGAAAACACTTACCTTTCAGGATGGCTCTGGAAGGCATTTCCTGTGTAGTGGCTGTCTATTTGGGCTGCATCCCTCCCCTCCTGCTCCAGGCCACACCCTTGGATTCCTCAACAGCTCCTGGGGAGGATTATTGGAGCCATCTCTGAAACTCCAGGGGTGCAGTACACAGACCCAGCCCAGGCTCTCCAGTGGGCTGGCTTCATCTGCCTGGAATCTTACTTCTGCTTCTGACCAGCTTTGCTGTCAGTTCTTCTCTTCCCTGCCCAATATCAAGCTTTCCCCTCTCTTCTCTGGCCTGGCAGCAGCTCAGGCCTTTCTATTCCCACCACACAAAACCCCATAGACTCTAATGCTCTTGCTGAATATAGAAATACCACCTTATTTTTAGCTTTGGCCCTGGTCCATCTCATGGCGCCTTCCCTATATGAACTTGGCGAGCTCTGCAAGTTGTTTTCTCAAATCCTTAGAGCCACAGGAACCTCTCTGTCCACAACATTTACATAGGCTCTACCCACATCGCTCTCCCCACCAGTTACCCCTGTTGCCTCTGTAACTTGCATGACCAGCTTGTATACATGTGTTTCCACCACAAACACTCTAGAAAGTATGGCCTCATTTATTGTACCCACTCCCTGTCCCTCCCTCCAGCTGAGGAGCTTTCCCTGGAAAAATCAGGCTGAAGGGAACAAGGGAAGATAGCGGAAAGGAGCTGTTATTTACTTCTTGGCTGTGAGGCCAGCTGGGGAAGGTGTGCTGTCCCCCCAGTCCCTCTATACACACATGAACTGCCTTCCATGGCAGGGTCAGCTCCCTGTCTGCTTTCTGAGGCAAAAGCAGTCAACCCAGAGATGACCACACTTGCCCTCTCAATGTAAACTCAAAGAGAAACAAGCAAATAAGCAACCCACTTTGGGACAAAGCATCTTAAACCAACCCTGAGAGAGTAAACTTGGGTTTCTAAGTAGAGATCTGTGTGTTTCCCCAGACGGGGTGCATTCATTTCTCTTGAGGCTAGCTGGGTCTTGAGGCCAGCTCGGTTCCAAGTGTCTTAGCATGAAATCCAGTGTCAATAGAGTTCTTTCTGGGGATTACTCTACTTCTAATCCTGAACTGGAAGTTTCTTGAGGCATGGACATTTTGTTCTCATTCCTCTCTCTCTCTCTCTCTTCTCTTGATCTAACCCAGGGCCTCATGTGTGCTGGGCAAGTATTCTGCACTGAGCTAACTCCCAGCTCCTGATTCCTCTTTTTATTTACAATTTCTTAGGGTAAAACTCAGACTCCTTAGGGGCTACAATTCTATGGTTCACCCCCCACCCCACCCTGCTTCCCAAAATGCCTACTCTGAACTCTACATACCCATCCAGCACAGGCATTTGCTCTTCCCTCTGCTTGAATTCTTCTTTCCCAGGATCCACAAGGCCATTTCCTTTGTTTCTTCCAGACTTCTGCTCCAATGTACCCTTGTCAGGGATGGCTTCTCCTTTTCCACGTGACCCATCCCAGCACACCCCAGGCATTTCCTACCTCTTTTGCTCTGATCCCTCTAATCTCCCCTATTATTGCTGGATGCAGTATACATTTCAGTTTTTTCTCTATGTATTTCCTTGCACTTGGATGTAAACTTCATGGATCAGGGGCTCTTCTTTTTGTTTGCTATTTTATCTCCAAGGTCTATGCCATAGTGTATATTAATTCTTATTTGTGGAACACAGGAAGTGAGTGCTCAGTGTGAGCAGATGGAAACATGACTTGCAGAGGAAGCCTCCCAGCCCAGGCAGTGGGGCTCCTGGGTCAGTGGGCATGTTCAGGAGAGGGTGGAGGTGTCCTTCTGCAGGTGTCCCTCTGTGTATCAGCCAGGAAGGACACACAGAGCCTGCAGGGAGGGCTGGCATGGGGGCTCTCCAGGAGGCTGTGTTAGGTCTGGCCAGGGGTGATGGGTCCCTGGCTCATCTGCCAGTGGTTCCTGCCTTTCCCTTCCTGTGTGGTGAGTCAGCCACACCCCTGGGGAAATGTGCCAGGGAAATGGCCCCTGCCAGAAGTGCAGGAGGGCTAAGGTCAACAAAACAAGAACTTGCTTGTGCACTCCTCCCAAGCTGCCCACCAGAATGCCTGCTACAGGGTGAAATGTGTCCCCTTAAATCATGCATTGAGGTCCTAACTCCTGTGCCTCAGACTATGAATTCAATTGGAACTAGGGTTGTTGCAGATGTAATTGGTTAAGTTAAAATGAGGTTATACTGGAATTGGGTGGGTCTCTAATGCCATGATTGGTGTCCTTATACAAAGAAACCAAGTGAACATGGATCAAAGTTGAAAGCATCATGCTGAGTGAAATAAACCAAAGACCAAAAGGACAAATATCATGTTAATCCACTTATTAGGCACCTAGAATAGTCAAATTCATAGAGATAGAGTATAAGAGTGGTGACCAGGGGCTGTGGTATGGGAGGGTGTTGAGGAATTATTTTTAGTGGATACAGAGTTTCAGTTTGGGATGATGAAAAGATTCTGGAGATCATGAATATACTTAATGCCACTGAATTGTATAATTAAAATTGGTTAAAATGATAATGTTCTTTGTTACATATTTTTAACTAATTAATTAATTTGGTTTTATTAGGTATAAATGACAGCAGAATGCATTTTGATTCATTGTACACAATTGCAGCACAACTTTTCATTTCTCTGGTTGTACACAATGTAGTGTCACACCATACGTGCAGGCATACATGTACCTAGGGTAATGATGTCCATCTCATTCCACCATCTTTCCTCCCCCATACCCACTTTCCTCTCCACCTTCCCCTTTGCTCCAAGTTCCTCCATTTTTTTCCATCCTCCACCCCCATTGTGGTTTAATATTCACTTATCGGAGAGAACATTTGGCCTTTGTTTTTTGGGGATTGGCTTACTTTGCTTAGTATAATATTCTCCAACTCCATCCGTTTACCTGCAAATGCCATAATTTTATTCTTTTAATGTTGAGTAATATTTCACTGTGTGTGTATACCACAGTTGTAACACAAAAACTCACGGGAGGAGAAAGAATACAAAGAGAGAGCCTGTGGCTGAGGAGAGCATCTACAGGCCAAAGAACGCCAAAGATGGCCTGGCCTGCAAAGACCAGCAGGACAGAGAGGCCCGGAGCAGACTCTCTTCTCAGCATCAGGAGGGAGCCCTGCCCACACCTTGATCTCTGCCTTCTGCTCTCTAGAACTGTGAGACAATAGATTGCTGTTTAAACTACCCAGTCTATGGAGTTTTGTTACTGCTGCCCCAGACAACGAACACAATGGCTCTCTGTGGCTCTAGTGCTTCCTGTGGAGGTCCCCTGACTCCAGGCATTGAGGCTGGATCAGTAACAGGGGAGCTGGTTGTGACGACTGTCTTTCTATTTTTGGCTTACGCCCCTCCCTCCATTTGTTCTTTGCTGCTCTCGCCTCCCTTGTCTCCTCTGTTCCCTGGTTACTAGTTCCATGTCTGTATCTCCCTCTTGACTTATAAATCCGGGAAGCCAGGGCCTCCTGTGCTCATTGGCTGCTGTCTCCTCAGGCCTGCATAAGTGTATTGGAACATTGGATACAAATGTATAAATGAACAAATCCATGAATCAAGGGGGCAAGGAAAGGGTCTCTTTTCCCTGGGCCTCATCAAGGATGTTTTGACAAAATATCTGTATTTAAACTAGGCAGAGGCAGTATCCCCCTCCCTGGGTGACCACGTCAGCTGCTAAGGCAGAGCAGTGTGGCCTCTCCAGGGCAAGGATGCTGCTGCTGCAGACAATCTGGCTGGGCTGCCTCAGGCAACCCTAGTGCTGTGGAGTCAGGGCCGGAGGCCTGGGGTTAAGCCTTTCCCCCAGGTTTGCTGAACTCACACCTGGCACTTGTTCAGCAATAGAAAGGCCAAGGAGAAAGGCTTCCATATTATGTTAGACAGAACCTGGAATTAGATGGAAGAAAAGAACACCCTTGCTCTCAGAAGCAAGCTCAAGTTCTAGAGCAGCATATACCAGGGCATGCAGTAGAGCCAATCCCAGATCTTGGGGACCTCACAGTGTGACATGGAGGCAGACCAGTAAATGATCCCAGAACAAGGCCGGTGCTGCTCTGGCGAGGCCAGCTGTGGGAGCAGGGGAGATACTTTGAGAATGGGACTTGGTGAGGGCTGAATGAGGGAGGCCTTGAAGGATGAACAGGAGTTTGACAGAAGCAGGGGAGGGGTGGGGAATGGGGAAAGTATAACAGAAACCAAATAGCACCAGGCAAGAAGGGAAGATGGGAAAGGTTGATGTAGGTCTGGGGTAGCTGGGGGTGAGACAGGAGGTGACTAATGTGGATAAAGTCCCAGAGACGGTATGGCTAGTTAGTGAAGCCCCTGGTATACGCTGCTCTAGAACTTGAGCTTGCTTCTGAGAGCAAGGGTGTGCTGGCTATTCTGTGTGCTCCCCTCACCCTCAAACCATCCATTCTCTACCCTTCTCTGAACTTCTCTGTAGACTGCTTTAATGGGCTGCCTTGCTCACTGGTTGGAGGAGAGAAAGTCTGGGATGTTGATCTCCTGATTGCCTTGTCACTTTTCTGGCAGTAGCTGTATTCCTCTGTGGTCATGGCTCCTGCCAGGTACCCCTCCAGGGTGGCGGAGCACCCTGGCTCCAACTCTGCCTCTGGTCAAACTGTACAGGCATTGGTGGCAAAGTCTTCCAGCTGTGGCTCATTCCTGGTGCTTCACCACCCCTTAGTGGTTCACTTACCCATGCCCACTTCCTGCAAATCCCCTGTGTCAGACTCCCTTTAGCAAACCCCTTTGGGTGTCGCCTCTGTTTCTCTGTGGAACCCTGCTTGGTGCAGTAGGGGTGTGGCTTAGGCAGCATTTGGTGGGGGAAATGATCTTGGGGATGAGCAGATGAGTGGGGGAGACTTGGCAGGCAGGGATGCTAGTTAAGACCTGTGAAAAGTCCAGGTGAACAATGGAAGAGTAGCAATTGGGATGGAGAGAAGGGGCCAGAGCTGAGAGGCACTTCTGAGTTAGAGTGGTTCAGCTTTGGGGACTTATTGGGTAGATGGGGAGGTGGGCAGGGAAGGAGGGAGCCCTCAGTTTCCACTTAGAAGACAGAGAGCATCATTCTCAATTGCTGTATGATGGACCATAGAATTTGATATTTCTAATTCAAATTCAGGACTATGAGGTTTTACTTGCTCTCTCCTATCCTAATACGTTTGTTGCCCCTTTCTCGCATGCCAAGAATTTCAGTTCTAAAGTATATCAGGAATAATAGCATTAATACACTGTCCCTGACTTAGTTTAGGTCTACATAGGATTTTTGGACTGCATAGTGATATGAGAGTGATATGCATTCAGAAGAAACCACACTTCAGATTTTGAATTTTGTTTTTTTCCCCAAGCCAGGGATACATGGTGCAATGCTTTCTCCAGATGCTGTGCAGCTGTAGCGATTGTGAGGGGGAACACTAGGGACTCTACAGTGCACTGTGTTGCTGCAGGTTGGGGTTATAAAATGCCTTTTCCACTTATGATATTTTCAAGACATGATAGGTTTATCTGAAGGTGATGCTGTTGTAAGCAGGGGAACATCCATGTCCTTATTTGCTTTCTCCCACGTTACATACACAGCTGTCTCAGAATGATAATACCAGCATTATCTTATGATATGATTACTCACAATACTTACAAATTTAACTGCATTTCCTTTGGTCCTTAGAATGTATAGTCAATTTCGTACATTAGGGCCTCTTGGAATAGTTCTTCTCCAGGTGGTCATGCCATACCAATGTAGGCTTACTTGTTTTATTTTGAATTTTCATAACTTGCTCTGTAAAATAAGATTTTTATAAAGCCAAGGGTTTAGTTCAGAGGCAGAGCACTCCTCTAGCATGACTGAGGCTGCGGCCAAGCACCCCAAAAATATACACATGTCTTTATTTATATGAGATAGTTATTGTTCCAAAGTCAAATCTACAAAATAAAGTATTAATAAATTTGCCAAAGAGTTAGGTTCAATTAGGTTCTATCTTGGTGTCCCCTCTGCTTTACTATCTCCTTTAAGTTTATTATATTTATTTATTATTTATATTAAGTTTATTATATTTATACTTAATGTAAAATATTTGTATTATTTTTTATCTCCTGTTTCTTTGATAAATGAAAGCATTCTGCTCATATTTCTCTCTATCTTGCCTTTTCCACTTAATATTCCCTGGAGATAACTCCACAGTAGTTTATAAAGATGACCCCATTCTTCATTTCTTCACTAGATATATAGTTTTCTATTGCTTAGTTTATTCAACCAGTCCCTCACCATGGATATTGCATTATTGCCTACAAACAAATAATCTTTTCTTGTACATATGTTTTTCTGTCTCTTTTAATCTGTGGGGATAAATTCCTAGATAAGTTCTGGATCAAAGGTTAAATGCATATGGAGTTTTGCTAAACATTGCCAAATTTCTGTAAGGTTGTACAATTTTGTATTTCCTTCAGCACTGTATGAGACGGCCTATTTCTCTGTAGCTGAATGAGTACACTGTCAAACTTTTGGATTTTTGACAATCTAAAGGGTATCTTAGTGTAGTTTTAATTTGTATTTCTCTTAATGTAAGCAAAATTGAGCATTTTTTTCATAAGAATAATTTTCATTTGTTTTTCTGTAAATTGCCTATTTTGCCAGCCACCCTCCCTTTATAGGGTTGTTGGTTCTTTCCTTTATTTATGGAAGTTCCTCAATATTAGGTAGAATGACCGTTCTCTACAGTATTGGAACATTCACAGATATTTTCCCCATTATCTCTTTTGCCTTTCTAAGTTCTGTGTGGTGTCTTTCACTAAGCATTATGTATATTGCAGTTAAATCTAACAACATTTTCTTACTCCTAGGTTACAAAGGAATTTACCCAGGTTTTTCTCAAGTCCTTACTTGATCTCTTCATCTTTAGGTATTTAGATTAATCATCCACTTGGAATTTATTCTGATGTATGGTGTGAGGAATGGATCCAATTTTATTTTATTTCTCAAATGGCTCTCCAAGTATTGGGCTCTGAGGTTGTGCTTTAGATACTAATGGAGTGAAATTGTTATCCAATTAGGGTAAGTTCAGGGAATCATCAACAAGACTACTGACTCCCAGTGAGGCAGATTACAGTGTGTGTTAGTCAGCTTTGTGACCCTGTGACTAAAATACCAGACCAAAACAACTTAGAGGATGGAAAGTTTATTTGGGCTCACGGTTCAGAGGTATAGTCCACATTAGCTGACTCTGTTGCTTTGGGGCAGAGGCGAGGCAGAACACCATGGCTGAAGAGTGCGGCAGAGGGGGGCTGCCCACCTCATGGTGGCAGGGAAGCTGAGAGAAGGGGAAGGGGGCAGGGAAGATGCACCCATTCTGGGCATGCCCCAGGGACCCACCTCCTCCAGCCACACCCCCTGCCTGTAGTTACCACCCAGTCAGTCCATATAAATTAGGATGGACTGATTGGGTTATAGCTCTCACAAACCAATCATTTTACCTCTGAGCCTTCCTGCATTAATATAGAAAGTTTAGGGGACTCCTCATATCCAAACCATAACACCATATTTTAATTCATTTTAACATATCTTATTATGATTTATTTCAGGTAGCCTAATTAGTTTTTATTCTTTTTTTTTTTCCTGGTAAATAAAGCTGTGAATGAAAAAAAAATTATTTATTTGCAGGGCTGGAGATCAAACCAGGGCCTTGTGCATGCTCTCCTATTGCTCGACCACTGAGTGACACTCCCAGCCCCTGAAAAAACATGATTTAAGCTATTATACTACCGTGCATGGCTGCAGTGGACATCTCTATGTGTGCCAGTGAGGCCATCCAGCATCTGTTCACCCTTGGTTTAAACAGTGCCCCAAATTTCCTTTAAGAACCTAGTTGGCCGTACTCTAGCCCATATAGTTTGGGTCCAGCTCTCTGAATTGTCCCCAATTGGTCAGAGCCATTGTCTGTTTTAAGGCAACAGTGGTGAGTTCAGGGAAGGGCTTGTGCTTTAACTAGAGCTCAGAAGATCTGGAAGCAGGACTCTTTCTCAGTGGACTTGAACCTGGAGGTATCATAGCTGGAACCACTGTCTCCATTTTGTCATCACATGTAACCAGAGAAGTCACTTACTCAGGGGAGGGCGTCAAAGCTGAGCCATGTCTTTTTGATGCATGAACCCTAGTCAGGTTGCACCGGAAGGCAGCCCAGTCCTACTCTTGAACTTCTTGGTTATGTGATGATTTATTTGGTTTCTGGTTTTTTTTTTTTCCTTCTGCTTACAGTTGAGAGAGTACAAATAAAACATTAGTCATCATTTTCCTTATATTTTTTTGTTTTTTTAGACAGTACCTCAGGTGGAGAGGGAAATGGGATTTAGTGAGAGTATCACAGTGCGCCTATTTAGGCTGGTTCCTTCCATCTTGGAGGCCTGGTGTGTAAAATAGTGTCAATCACACTGCCTGTCACAAAGCAAAAGCAGGAGAGGGAAAGTCCTCTTCACAGTTTACTTCCTGTAATAACATTACCCACTCTTGAGGGCAGGGACTGTGAGGTTTTGTTTTCTGTTTGTATGTACCACACAGGCTATTAAACGGCCTCACCCAAAGCAGGTGCTTGTGTAGTGAGCTAATCTGAACTAAACTGAATGCTTTTCACGCTCATTCTTTCCATTCCACAGTGAAGAAAGTGGAGTCACAGAGAAGAAAGATCAAACCACAGGCCAAAGCAGGCCCAGGCATCCTGTCCCCAGCCTCACAATGACTCCAACAGGCAAGCTCCATCCCTCTGAGATGATGAAAAGACATTGGAGTGGGAAGCTGGTCCAAGGACTGGGTTTGTCACTACCCTGATGGATGACTTTGGGCAAATCATGTCAGCCTTCTGGGCCTTAGGCCTCAGTCTCCTTGTCATTCACACAGATCCGATCCTCACTTATGAGTGTCAGTGGGTTCCATCTGTAAGTAATATGAAGTGTACAAAATTCCTTATAGGAGCATTTGCTGCAAAGTTCAGGTAGATTCAAAGTTGCAAGGTTACCTTGCAAGTCCCGTTTGGAGGTGCTGGTGAATAATGAAACTGTGGTGCTGGGGCATCCATGTAGTTTACTTTGATGTTCTCAGGATGCACAATATTTCAGACAGAAGCTCTTTCTCCTGGTGACAGAGGAGGAAGCTGAGGCCTTGAGAAGTTGAGTGACTTGCTTAAGGTCATCCAGCTAATTAGAGACCTGGGCCGATTTCACACCCAAGTTTTATGACTTCTGGTTCAGGCCTCTCACAGGCCCCAGCGCCACCTGTCAGGAGAGCCAGCACCCCTCAGAGATGGCACAGGAGCTGGCTTCAGAGGAGCCAGGCTGTCCTGGGCTAGTTGCTGGCCTGTTCACCCAAAATGTCCTTGCTATGGCCTGGCTGCTGGAGGCGCTGGAGGCCCAGGTTTCCCAGAACTTTGTTGGGGGGTGGTGCTTCTGGTGTTCCTGGTGGAGGTGGGGTGCTTTAGCAAAATTTGGTGACCTCTTGTGCAGTGAGGGGAGGTGGCAGACATACTGTCTTTTGCTGGGCTGTTGAGTAGCCCTTCCGGGCATTGTGCTCCCAGTGTGCCCGGGTCATGAACACAGAGACCAGGATGCTTTGTAGTAATCACAGCAACACCCTGTACTTCCTCCAGCATTCCGGGAGGCTCCTGTGTATGGCCTCTTCCAGGAGTTTCCCAGATGCCCCCTCCCTCCCCTTCCTCCTGGGCTCTATCCTCTTTAGGAGGAGGTCACCCTTCATATGTGACGTGTGGGCTTTGGAGGGCCTTGGCCACAGTCCTATCCCATGAAGAGCAGCCCTCCTCCCAGACGTTCTTCTCTCTTGGTCAGTCACAGCTGATATTTTCTGATTTAGGCATTGCACTACAAGCTTCATATATTTTTTTCTCAATAGTTCCATGACTTAGAAGCTATCGTCATTACTCCCTCCCCATTAATATCAAGGAAACGAAGCTTAGAGGGTTCAATGACTCACCCAAGGGCTCTTCCACAGGAAGTGGCAGAGCTGGGTCTCACACCTCAAGAGTCTTTGTATTTAATTTAATTTAATTTTAGGTACTGGGGATGGAACCTGGGGGCCCTCTAGCACTGAGTTATACTACCAATCCTTTTTAGTTTTCATTTTGAAACAGAATCTTGCTAAGTCACTGAGGCTGGCCACAGACCTGTGATCTTCCTGCCTCAGTGCTGGGGAAGGGAGAGTCTGTATTCCTGATCCCTCTGCCACACTGCCTTATGTAAACTGCGTGTTTTGTGTTTTGTGCTTTGAAGGTGGTAAGAATGGAACATTTGAGTCTTTTAAAAAATACTTTTTTATTTTAGAACAATTTGTGGTTTGTGGAATTATGGTACAGGATTGCTGTATACTCCATGCCCATGTTCCCCTGTTATTAACATCTTACATTCATGTGGCACATATGTCAGTGTTACTGAATCAATATTGATACATCATTATTAACTGAATTCCATAATTTATTTGGATTTTTAAACTTACTTGTTTGCTTTACAGAATGTCTCTTTTTGTTCCAGGATCCCATCCAGGGTAGTCCATTATTACGTAGTTATAATTTCTTCTTAGTCTCCTTTTGGCTGTGACAATTTCTCAGACTTCCTTGTATGTGGAGACTTTGACAGCTTTGAGGATACTGACTAGGAATTTTGTGTTTCCTGTTTTTGTAATGAGTAGACTGGGTTGATGTGGCTTTGGGGGATGGACACAGAACCAAAGTGCCACTCTCATCACATTGTGTGGAGGGTTATACTTGCTGATGTTGACCTTGGCCACCTGGCTGAGGCAGGGCTTGTTGGTCTCTTTACTATCAAGTTAACCCCTCATTCTTTGATGTACTCAAGAATCATTTTTTGAGAAATAAGAGGAGAAGAAATTGTCAGTTTTCCTAGAAGCAGGAAGAGAGGGGACAGGGTGGAACAGGGTGGTGTCCTGGCCCCCCGAAACAAATTTACATTTAGCGATGAGGAAAAGCTGGTGGCCTTTGTGGCACTTGATGCAGGAGAAGAATCTTCTTCTAGGATTGTGGTGAGAACAGCCAGAGACAGGAGATCCGTCTAGGAATTTGCTGGAGAGACATGCAAGAGGACCCTCCACTCTAGACTTGCATGTCATTTCTGAGAACTTCATCTTCCAATAAAGTGGTGCTATAATCTGACCCAGCTAGAGTAGAAGGAGACACATGCTTTTCAACTTGAAACTCCTATGTCTATGTCACTACTGGACCACTTTGCCTACTTGTTCAAGATAAATTCATACATGTGATAAATCCAAAAATTATTTTGTGGATTAGCACCATTAGATGGAATTATACTTTGGGGTTAAAAGGGTTAATTTTGCAATGTAACTATTTAAAGTGGACCACATTTTATAAAATGTATGTCCTGGTAATCTCAAAAACCAGAAGTGGCTTGGAACCCCTCATGTGATCTCTGAGACACCTTCCTCTCTCAAGCACCAAGAGGCAGGTAAGGATGACTGAGGGCCTGAGAGATTTGATGGGACCAGAGCTAACCCGGTTTTTATGGTTGTTACATGCCTACCCTTCTCTGTTCCAGAGTGTGAGCTAACATGTGAGCTTCAGAATTTGGATAATTGATCCAAGAGGAGAGGCCCTGGCTATGGCCAGACTTTGGTCCCCATGTTGGGAAAATAAAGAAATGCTTTGGTTTGAGGTGGCTCCTTTGATTTTCAGTGAAGCTCAGACCTCCTGTCTGTGAAAGGATGAAAATACCCCTAGGATATGAGCAACACAGCAGGTCCATCCATCAGTCTGTTGAAAAGAGCAAAGTTCTATGGGAATGAAGTCTGGAGTCAGAAGTGTGTCTGTGTTGGTGTGTTGGCCCTGAAAGGGGCAATGGAAGGGCGGGTGCCTAGGACCTGCTTGCGAGCCTTCATGAGTTTGCAGAAAGCTGTTCTGGTGACATTATAGCTGTTATAGTGGTGTGACCTCAGATGAGTCACCCCCATGAGTCAGTTTCCCCAGTTCTCTGTGACATGTAGACAGACAGTCAGAATGGGGCCCTTTTGCTTATCCCTCTACCATCTGCACTGTTCCCTTCCACCACAACCACTGCTGCCAGCAGCCACCAGCCACCAGCGCTGCCCACACGTGGCTGTCTAGGATGCTTTGGGCCAAAGGCTTGATGTGGATTATATCTAATTTAATTCCCACAGCCCCAGGGGTGTTACTGTCTTCACTTTGTAGATGGGAAAATTGAGCCTCACAGAGGTTAAATGACACCCTGCATGTCCTGGGCCAGGGATGAGTGGGTGTTAGACCTGTGTCCTGCCTGTTCTGCTTCCTGCTTGCTTAGCAGGGCTTCGATAGATCAATCTGGATTAGACAACTTTCCCTGCAAAGGTTATTATTTTAGTCTTAATGGGTCACATATGGTCTTTCTTCCTTCTTTTCTTTTCCTTCCATCCTTTAAAGATGTTAAAAAAAAAAAAAAACAACATTTTTAGCTAGTGAGATGTACCAGCAAGTAGCAGGCCATGGTTTACTGACCCTTGATAGTAGGCAAATGAAAAATGCAAATTACTCTAGGACGTTGCATCTTCTCAGACTTCAGATGGATCTGCAATCTATTTAAAAAACCCAGGGCTGGAAGGATGGCAGGGTTAGCTGCCTGGTCCAGGCAGATGCTGGCTTTACCAAGGACTTCATGCAATGTGGATACCATGACCCTCTGTCACACTGTTCTGATGGGCAGTCCTTCTTCTCACACCTGCCCCTCCATTGGCCAGCCTTCCCTCTGTGGGGCGTCCCTGGGGTCCTGGCTTCTCCACCCTCTCACCATTGCAGTCTCTTTCCTTTCTCCTAGGACTTCTCTTCTCAATGGAGTGAGCTAGTCCCAGCTGGGGCCCCTGGCTAAGCAGCAGAGGAAGCTGAGAGAGTCCACCCTAAGCTTCTTGTACCGGGTCCTTTGTGTCAGGCTGCCTTGGTGGCCAGTGTGGAGTAGAAGGTGCTGAGACAGAATGAGAAGGGCTGGGAGCTCTGCCCACAGCCAGAGGAAGGAACCCCGTCTCTGGCAGAAAGCTAGGAAACCTCTTTGTTCTTAGGGCACCTCAGAATTAAGGAAGTCTGGGAAAGGAAGCCTTGTGTAAATATAGGGGCTCTGTGTGTGCGTGAAGCAGGAAGGGGGAGTGCAATGTGTGCCTGTCACTTATGGCCAGTACCATTGCACCTGTGGAGGCAGTGTGGAGAGAGCTGGGGACCCATCCTCAGCAATATAAAAAGTAGTAAAACCAGGCTGAAAACAAGTCTGAGTTCTGACACCATCACTGACCAGGTCCTGAACCTCTGGGACAGTTTCCTCATCTATGAAATGGAAGCAGCAATATCTGTCTCAGCAGGCTGTTGGCCTTTACCCAGTGCTTACTATACATCAGGTGCTATTCTGAGGGCTCTCTGTATACAGTTGATTGATCCTTATTGCTCATGGATTCTGTATCTGCAAACTTACCTTTTTGATAAAATCAGTGTACTATCAACTTCAATACTCATGGTGCTTCCAAGATCATTCTCAAACATGTGTAGAGCAGAGGGAATTCGTGTTTCAGGATGTACACATTCCAGCTAAGGTCCAGTCAGGTGACCCTCTGTCTTCTTGTCTCAGTTCAGATTGTAAACAAGTGTTCATTGCAAGGTCTGTTTGGTACCATGTTGTGTGTGTGTGTGTGTGTGTGTGTGTGTATGTGTGTGTGTGTATGAATCCTGGGGATTGAACCAGAGCCTCATGCATGCTAGGCAAGCATTCTACCACTGAGCTACATTTCCAGCCCTTTTTATTTTATTTTGAGACAAGGTCTCACTAAGTTGTCCAGGCTGCCTTGAATTTGTGATCCTCCTGTCTCAGTCACCCATGTAGCTGGGATTAGAGGCATGAGCCACCACATCTGGCTTCTTTTTGGGTAATTTTACTGTTTAAAACAGTCCCAAGTGTTGTGATGATGTGTTGTCTAGGGCACAAAGTGAGAAGGGGGAGTGTAGTGTGTGCAAGAAAGTGTAAGAAAGCTGTGATGTGTCTTGTGAAGAAAATTTGCATGAGATAAGCATTGTTTAGATATGAATGATAGTACTGTTGACTGTGAATTTAAAGTTAATGAATCAATGATATATATTAAATATGGTGTCTTTAAACAGAAACACACATTAAAACAAAGATATTCATCACTGTTGATGAAAGTGTTGTAAC
Source organism: Marmota flaviventris (assembly GCF_047511675.1). Taxonomy (NCBI): domain Eukaryota; kingdom Metazoa; phylum Chordata; class Mammalia; order Rodentia; family Sciuridae; genus Marmota; species Marmota flaviventris. The sequence goes on along the minus strand of NC_092500.1, from coordinate 124,185,394 downwards.
TCGAGAATCATAGGAACCTAAACTGTGTATCCCATTAGGAACTGGATCAGAATTCACTAATTCATTGTTTACAGCAACTTTATAGAACATAATCATTGGGAATGAGAATCAACTGTATTAACTCATGTTATCATCACAACAACCATGCTAGATAAGTGCCTTGCTGTCATTATCATTTAATTTTACTGATGAGGAAAGTAGGCACAGAACGATTGCTAAGGTTTTCTCAGGTCACACAGTCATAGGTGACAGAGCTGGAATCAGAGCCAGGCAGTGGGGCCTCAGAAGGCTCCCTTAGCTGCCACATTGTTTTTGAATTAGCTAAAGCAAGAAAGCATTAGAGCAGCAATCTTGTACATTGAGCAAGGCTCTGCCATGCAGGGCCTGTGGCCACAGTATTGGGCAGTCTCGAAGTCTCTTCCTCTTTGATGGTCGAAGGACCTGTGATCTCACCAGCTCTTCCAAGCCTGCTTTGCACTGTTGGAGGGCCCTGGTCTTCAGGCTGGGAAGAGGGGAAATTGGAAGAGATGAGCTGGGGAAATAGGGGCAGGGGGTGCTGCTGGGGTGAGAGATGCTTAGGGCCTAGATGGTGTCCAGTGGAAGTCTGAGGCACAATGTGGCTGTCATTTCTCTTGGTTAAACCAACATGTTTAGCACTGTCTCCTCACCAGCTGTGGGCTGGCTGCAGGGAATAAAATTGTCTTGATCTTTTTTGCAGATGTGGAACTGAAGTTTGGATGGTATGACACTTTGGGGCTCACAAAGGACAGATCTCGCAAGGACTGATATTAAGAATATTTCACAGCTGTATGGAGCAGACACAAGCCAGTCACCACAGAAGCTTCTGTAAACAAGGAGGCCACCTGCGCTGGGGATGGTGTGCACATCAGGCCGGTCCCAGGATTTGTCCTGGCTTTTCAGTCTTGCCTCCTCTGCCTCTGTGTCACACACAGATGTGCAGGGCTGGAGTGGATTTTCTCCTTCAGCGAGAACGATGGGATTGTCTGCGTTCTGTAAAGGTATACCCATCTTTAGCTGCCATCTTTCCTGATATTCTCTAGTGGTGGTGTTGTGAGTGGTAGGGATAACCCCTCCTTCACAGCACAGTAATTATCCACTTAGTGCCCTGCTGGTGAGGGGTGAGAGCAAGGGATCTGGAGAGAAGGTCTGAGTTCAAATCCCAGCTGTTCATCAGTCTGTGACCCTGTACAGATCTTCCCACCATTCTAAACCCTGGTTTTCTTAGGTAAAATCTGACCAAACTACCTAGCCCATGGGGTATTGGGAACATTAAGCATAATTATGTGGGTGATTGTGCTTCATGTGCTTAAAAATTCTTCATATAAAATGAAAGGCATTAGGCTGGGCCTTATCCTGAGGGGATCACATATAGAGAAGGAAAGTGGCATTTAGGGCAGATGGATCTGCTTTGTGGCAGAGCTGCCAGATGCCCCCCGACATTCTCTTGCCCTTCTTCCATTTTCATGGAATTTTAGTTGGGGGCATGATTTTATTTCCCAGCCTCCTTTACAGTCAGGTGGCCAAATGGCCAAGTTTTAGCCAATGGGATGTGAGCAGAAGTGGTGGGTGCAACTCCTTGGCATGTCCTTAAAGGGCAGAGGCACCTTCCTTCTCTTCCCTGACTCAACCCAGTGACTTTCTCCTCCTTTCTTCTTCCTTCAGGCCACCAAGAGCACATATGTAATGATCTGAGACCGTGCAATACAGCAGCCCCCCCCCCCCGGAATGCCAGAGCAAAATTAGATGTTGCTGGGTCTCTGCCACGCATGTGCAGCTGTGGTAGCAGCTCCGACCCACTTATGTGCAGAGAACTTCATGAAGGAATTCTTGGGGGCTCCTGTTACATCAGTTAAATGTGTAGCTTAACAACTGGGTTTGGAGATGGTTTGATCTCCAAAGTTCATGTATCAGAAGTGTGGTCCTCAGTGTGGACATATAAAGAAGTAGTGGGACCTTTAAGAGATGGGGCATTGTGGATGGAGGTTAGGTCATTGAGGGTGCTGCTCTCAGAAGAGATATGTAGTTCTTGTGGGTCCCCAGTTAGTTTCTGAGAGAGGAATTATGAAATAACAAGCCTAGCCCCTCTGGCTTCTGTGTCTCTATGTTAGCTCTCCCTCCTGCACATGTTTGTACTGTGATGTGGTCCATCATGATGGGATGCAGCCAAGGAGGCTCTCACCAGAGGCTGAAACAATAAACTACACTGAGATTCCATCTCACTCCAGTCAGAGTGGCAACTGTCAAGAATACAAGTAACAATAAATGTTGGTGAGGATGAGGGGGAAAGGAACACTCAGACATTGCTGGTGGGACTGCAAATTGGAGCAACCACTCTGGAAGGCAGTATGGAGATTCCTCAAAATCTAGGCATGGAACCACCATTTGACCCAGTAATCCCACTCCTTGGCATATATCCAAAGGATTTAAAATCATGATACTACAGCGACACAGCAATGTTTATAGCAGCACAATTCACAATAGCTAAGCTATGGAACCAAACTCGGTGCCCTTCAAAAGATGAACAGATAATAAATCATATATATATGAATATATATGAATCACATATCATAATATGTGATATGTGATTCATATATATATATATATATATATATATATATATATATATATATTACACACACAATGGAGTATTACTCAGCCATAAATAAGAATGATTTTATGACACTTGCCAGTAAATGGATGGATCTGCAGACTATCACACTAAGTTAAATAAGCCAATCCCAGAAAACCAAAGGTTGAACGTGGAAGCTAAATCACAATAAAGGGGAAGGGATAGAAGAGAAGTTCATTAGATTACTTAAAGAAAGAGAGGGGAGACAGGAATAGGAAGAATAAATCTAACATAATTTTCACACATATGAAAATACTAAGTTAATCCCACCATCATGCCCATCCTCAGAAGGGGGCCCTAATTAGAATAAGATATATTCCATGCTTGTATAATTCTATCACAATGGATTCTACTATCATGTATAACTAAGAAGAATCAAACAATAAAAAATAAAATAAGGCCATCTGATCTTAGACTTTTAGCTTCCAAAAAACTGAGAACTCAAAAAACCTCTTTTTTTTTTTTTAAATAAAGTATCCAACCTCAGGTATTTTGCATAGCAGTAGAAAACTGATTAATACACTAACTCAGCGCTGAAAAAAAAAGTGGTAAACTGCTTCTCAACTGGCTAGTTGCTAATGTTTTGCTTTTGTGCAAGAAGAGAAAAGGGAGCTGGAAGGTGTGGAGGGCAGGTAGGTAAGTCATCAGAACTTGTTGGATCAGTCCCCAAGATTTCCTGGGAAAGGCCAGACTTAGAAATATCAATGGCATAAATATTCTTATTCCACACACCCTTCTTTCCTCTCTCCTATCTTCTCTTGGTGAACGTGGGCCAGGCCTAATAACTACTCTTTGTTCCTGGAAATACAGTGAGAAAGAACACGGTTCAGCTCCTGCATGAAAGCTTGTTATAAGACAGACTCATGATACCCCGAGTCCTCCTTGACACTTCTCTTTCTTTCATTCGGCATGAAGATTCATCAGACAGCTGGGCATGGTGGCATGCACCTGTAGTCCCAGCTACACTGGAGGCCAAGGCAGGAGGATCACAAGAGGCCTGGAGTTTGACAGCACCCTGACAACATAATGAGACCCTGTATACCGCCCCCCCCGCCCCGCCCCAATTACTTCTGTGCTGGGGTTGTAGCTCCGTGGTAAAACATGTACCCAGCATGCACAAGGCCCTGGGTTCAATCCACAGTACTGGAAAAAAATTTCATTAGCACATCTTGTCAGATCTGTTTCAAAATATAAGCAGGGCCCTACTCTATTGCCTCTCTCTTGGTTTCAGGTGTCATCATCTCTTTTTTTTGCCTAGACTTTTGCTTCAGCCACCTCACTGGTCTCCATGCTTCTAATGCCTCTTCCCCCTGAGCCTGTCTTTTTTTTTTTTTAACATTTATTTTTTATAAATTTTTTAATATTTATTTTTTAGTTATAGTTGGACACAATACCTTTATTTATTTATTTTTATGTGGTGCTGAGGATCAAACCCAGGGCCTCACACAATATGCCACCCTTGACATAGGTATACAGAAACGCCTAGTGTGGCATTAGGAAGTGCTCTACCACTGAGCTACAACCTCAGCCCCTGAACCTGTCTTTTAGCAGAGCACTTGGAATGAGATTTTAAAATAATAAATTAGATCATGTCACATCTCTGCTCAAAACTTTCTAGTCGCTCCCCATTTCTCCCAGAGTAAGTTCCAAATTCCAGATTCCTTCACTGGCCCCAGCCCCTCGTGATCACCCCCACGCCGGCCTCTCTGGTCTCCGCTCCTGCTCACTTCACTTGGGGGTGCTCTGAGCATAGCAGGAAGGTTCCTGCTTCTGTTTGTCTTGGTTCCAAATGTTCCTCCCTGGATAGTTCCATGTCTGGCCCCTATCAGGTCTCTTCTCCAGTGCCACCTTGTCAGAGAGGCCCTCCTTCACCACTCTGTAGTATTAACCTTTCCCCATATCAGTCCCATGCCACCTGCCCCATGACTCGTGTCCCCTTTGCCCTACCTCAGTCTCTTCCTAGGGATCACCACCATCTGTTTGACTTGCTCCCTCTGCTCAGTGTGAGCTCTCAGAGTCGGTGGTTGGGCAGCCCGGATTTCCATTGCCTACAACAGTGCCAGGGTGCCTGCAGTTGGGGTGCAGAGGACATTGGTAGGATGATGACGGGGAGTGTGGGTGACTCGCTGGAACCAGGTGCAGAAGCACAGCTGTTTCTGCCTAAGGGTCTGAGACCTGACCCACAGGTCTGCTCAGATGGCCCACCAGGCCCACCAGGCCATGGCTCTGACTTCAGCTTTGGTGCGTTTGGATTGGTGACACCCGAGCAGGTAGGAGCTGGAGGGATGGAAGTTTCCATTAATTGTGGAACTTTGCCTCTGGTGGTTCGAGGAGTAAGAGTAGTTAGAGGGAGCAAGAGGGCTAGAGAGAAGGTTCTAGAAGCAGGAGAGGGGCCGAAGGGTGGGAGGAGGAGTGGCCGTGTGGGTTCCGGCTGGAGCTTTGTCCAGACCTGGCTGTTTGTTTACTCAACCAGTAGTTCGGCCTTGGGCTTTTCTTGCTAAATAGTTCTTGCTGAACTCTAGAGGAGTACATGAATCAATACTGGCTGCCAGATGCAGGAACCAAAACCATATACAGGAAATGTTGAGGCGGGAGGGAGGGAGCCTGCCAGCTCTGGGCTACCCCTGCCTGGGGCCCCCAGGAGCACAAACCAGCTCTTTTGTTCATTCCCAGCTCCTGTGGGAAGTGAAGTGAGCCATCCAATGCTCTTCTGCAGATGATCTTGGTTCTTCACAGAATTTATTCATTTCCTCAGTTGGCAAGCATTTGGTTAGGGACAATATGCCACCCTTGAGGTAGGTATACAGAAAATACTAGTGTGGCAAAATCTGAATTCGAAGTTCACAGCCTCCCTCTTCGGTACTCTTTCCTCTTACTCTTAAAACTTTTCCCTAAATAGCCCTGTGCCTTAGACCAATGCTCTATGTTCATAGTGGTGGTGTGCTGGTAAGTGTTTAACAAGTGGCTCTCTAAAAGAAAAAGAAGAAGAAAATAAAAACCCTGATCTATAGTGTTGGCCCAGTTTCCATTGTAAAATGCTCTCACCATGGCAAATTTCATGCCATCAGTGTGATGTCACTGAGTGCAAAACTAGGAATAGTGGCATACTATTAGATATTTTTTTCCCCACTTACAGATTCAGTAGTTTATGTGTACAACCTCAAGAATATAAGAGTAAATTGGTAAAGAATAATAAGTAATGAGTTTTGAATATAACTTATTTACATATATATATATATATATATATATATATTTGATTTATTTATTCTTTTGTGGTTCTGAGGAAGGAATCTAGGGCCTTGTGTATGCAAGGCAGATGTTCTACCTCTGAGCTACATTCCAAGCCTCAGTAAATATACTATAATATTTAAGGATGTCTACATTTTGCAAAGGAATTGCAAAACTCCTGTGTAACCTGCAGCTCTCACAAGCCAGGATGATCTGGCTTTGGGATATCATTGCTTGAGACCTTGTCAGAAATACAGAATCTGGACTCCATTCAGACCTACTTAATGAGAATTTAATTTTAACATTTTTAATGGTACTCTCAGGCAATTCATACATGGTTACATCAGAGTTAGAGAAAAGTGGTGCTAGAGGTGACCACTGTGTATGATTTTGTCTGCATCTTTTTCAGGTCTCTTCTACAATGGAGAGACATGTATTTTGCTGTCACTTTTTAACAAAAATAAGGTCACATGTGAATGTTTTGCAAGAGTTTGTTTTGTTTTAACTTAATAATATGTCTGATATCTTTCTATGATGGTCTACAGAAGTCTAGCTATTTTTAATGTCTCCACAGTGCTTTAGGGCATGAGTAAGTCATGATTTTTAAAAAATCATCTCTCTAAATGGTCACATAGTTTTTTCCCCTTCTTCTTCAAGAAATTTCCTCCAACTTTCTCTCAATTCTTTAATCAAAATCTACCTTAATAAAATTCTGAAAATTAGGGACTGGGTCAGTGTCAGAGCACTTGCCTAGCATGTGTGAGGCACTGGGTTCAATCCTCAGTAGCACCACATAAAAATCAATCTATCAATTATTCTGTCCATCTAAATTGAAAAATTTTTAAAAATTCTGAAAATTAATTTTTATTAAATGGTTTGTGGCTGACAATAATAGTTTACAGTGATCTCCTTCTTCCCCAGATTTAAAAAAATTCATTAAAATTTAACAATATTTATTGAGAGTCAGCTGGATTACAGTTCTGAGGAAGCTGATAGGGAATATAAAGGAGTTAGGCCTGACCTTAAAATGCTTGCAGCTCAAGGAAATACACTCTGTGAACAATCATTCAATCAATCAATCATATAATGAGCAACTTTAGTGCTGTAAAAGCAACAGAGACAGGAGGGAAGAAAACGTTTAGAAAGGGGAGCCACTGGTGGCATTAGAGGTATTAACATCTAGTGGGAGTGCCCACCGGGCCACGGTCCTCATTGCACCCTAAGATAGATAAAACAATATGGCAGCCTCAGGTTCTTAGCTGCTAGAGGTGGGGGTTGGATCAGGAGAGAGTCTCAGAGGCCAGGGAGTGTTTTTACTTGGTGGAGTGGATATCCTTTTCTTCACAACCACCCCAAAGTGATATTTTCCTCCATGTCTTTTATTCCCTCCCCTCTCCAGCTCATCTTTGGCTCTTCTATCTTCTGGAACCCTCATCCCAAAGATGACAGAAGGTCTACTTGGTACCTGTCCAAGGCTGCAGCCGGATCTGGGAGGACTGGCTGGTCCCTGTTCCTCTTCTCTGGTGGGGTTCAGGCTGGGACCTGTTCCAGGGCTGGCTGCAGCCCTGTGCCTCTCCTGGCTGGCTGCCTTGCTGTGACACATCACCCAGCTCGTCTTCCTTCTGGACTTCTTGCTTGCCACCAGTCAGTTCACGAACTCTGCATCTCCATCACTGGAGTATGTTGATGGGCAGGCCACTGCCTTTTTCTACTTCCCAGCGGACAGAAAGACCTTCTGTCTTTGGTTTGATTCACCTTTACTGCTTACCAGTCCAGGATTCCAGCTGACTCTAGCATCCCAGGACAAATGTGGCTGGAAATTGACTGCTTCAGGAGCTAAATCTGTCACTTATAACTTCAGGACTTACCTCTTCTTAAGCATTACTAAATGGGGCCTGTTCTTTTTTGTGGGGGAGAGTAATCCTTTTAGATTTTTATGTTAGTCTGGGGGTGAAGCTCAGGGGTAGAGTGCTTGTCTAGCATGTAACAGGCCCTGGCACTCCCAAACCAAAGTATAAAATGTTCAATGTAAAATATATGTTATGAAACATACAACAAAATAAACATCTGTGAGCCCATGACCCCGTCCAAGAATTAAAGCATTATCAATTTGGTTGCATCTGCCTATGTCCTCCTTCCCTGTTCGTGTGCCTGCCTCCCCTGATAAGAGCCATTATCCTGAATTTCAAATCTTTGCTTCAAAAAAATAGCTTCATCACATATGCTTATATCCATTAACTTATCATGTAGTTTTGCTTGCGTTTGAGCTTTATGGAAATGGTGTCATTGTATGTAGTTCTTTTTGTTGTTGTTATAAACAGTATTCAATGCATGCTCTTGAATAGTCTCCTTGTGCCCATGTTGCTCCAGGAAGGAATGGAAAGAAAGGTAGTTGGGCATGTAAATGTTCGAGTTCACAAGGTAATTTCAAATGGGTTGAAAGTTACACCAATTTACAATCCACAGGCAGTACCTAAGAGTTTACCTTGACACACATTCAAACAAACCCTTGGTCACAGCAGACTTTTAAATTGTTGCCAAGCAAGTTAATGTAAGATGTTACTGTGAATCTAGTTAATTTCCCTGATGATTAATGGGGTTTTGCATCATTCTGTAGGTTTATTCATGGACAATGGAACATTTATTCCTTTTGGGTTTTCTTTTTTCTGAAATACCTATTTTTATTTGTTGACCATTTTGCAGTTGGATTGTTTATCTTATTCTAATGATTTATAGGCTAGTTTATATATTTTGAATACCAGTTCCGTATTGGTCATATATTTTACAGATATCTTCTATCAGTTTGTGTCTTTTTAAAAAATATTTATTTCTTTTAGTTGTACACATGCCTTTATTTTTATTTATTTATTTTTATGTGGTGCTGAGGATGGAACCCAGGGCCTTGCATGCGCCAGGTGAGCTCTCTACTGCTGAGCCACAACCTCAGTCCCTTGTGTCTTGTTTTTTAAAGTTAAAATATTAATTATTAGTGTGTATATTAATTGTATAAAATAATGGGTTTCATTGTGATGATTTACTATATGCATACTACATACTTGGATCACATCCCCCTCCCTATTGTTTCCCTGCCCCTGTCACCTTCCCCTTCTCTAATAGTCTCCCTTCTCTCCTGCCACTTCCATGTCATTCTTTTTTCTTTGTTTCATTTTTTCTAGATTCTACATATGAGAGAAACATCAGATATTTTTCTTTCTGAGCCTGGCTTATTTTGCTCAGACATGACAACCTCCAATTTTATCCATTTCCTTGAAAATTGGGTCTTGTTTTCGATAAATAGGAGGTATAAATTTTAATGTAGCTAAATATATTCATCAACTTATGGTTAGTACTTATGGAGCTGTTTAATAAATCTACTTTGAGTCCATAAAGATATCTTCTTTTAAAAATTTTAAGGTTTTTCTGGACACGGTAGTGCACACCTAATCTTAACTACTCGACAGGCTGAGGCAGGAGGATGGAAAGTTTGAGGCCAGCCTCAGCAATTTAGGGACAGCCTATCTCAAAATGGAAAAAAAAAAAGGCGGGGGGAGGATAGCTCAGTGGTAGAACTCCCCTGGGTTCAATCCCTGTACTTTTATATTTTATTTCTCAATCTATTGGGAATTGATTTTTGGGCAGTGAAACATAAGGATCCAATTTAATTTTCTCCACCATATGCATGATTAATTATTACAGCATCATTTATTGAGTAGTCCAACTCTTCCAAATTGATGTAAATGTTACCTCTGTCATATAAAAGATTTCTGTTTATCTGTGGGGTCTGCTTCTTGGTTTTATAGCCAAGTCTTTATAGCCAATATTGATAAATTTGTCTTTACCTGAAGCAGTAACGTTAGTGTAAAGTACCGTAGGTTTATAATAAGTCTTGACTGATGTCTAATTTATTCTATCTCATTCTTTTTCTTGGGGAATAAATTGGTTATTTTAGATTCACTGTAAGGACTTATTGAGGTCCTCAAAAGCTTGTTGAGAGTTTGATTGGAATTATATTGAACAAATATTTCCATTTGGGAAGAAATGAATTATTATTTTTTTCAGTCTAAATATCCAAAATCCAAGAAATGAGTCTCAAATTACTTAGGTCCTGATTAATTCTTTATAACAATAGTTTATTATTTTTTCCTTATATGTCTTCAATATTTTGTTATTATTATATTAATATTATATTATTATTATATATTATAACTAAAAGTTGGTTCTTTGAAAAAATAAACAAAATCGACAGACCCTTAGCCATGCTAGCGAAGAGAAGAAGAGAGAGAACTCAAATTACTAGCATACGGGATGAAAGAGGCAATATCACAACAGACACTTCAGAAATACAGAAGATAATCAAAAATTATTTTGAATCCTTATACTCCAATAAATTAGAAGATAGTGAAGGCATAGATAAATTTCTTAAGTCATATGATCTGCCCAGATTGAGTCAGGAGGATATAGACAACCTAAACAGACCAATATCAATGGAGGAAATAGAAGAAACCATCAAAAGACTACCAACTAAGAAAAGCCCAGGACCGGATGGGTATACAGCAGAGTTTTATAAAACCTTTAAAGAGGAACTAATACCAATACTTTGCAAGCTACTTCGGGAAATAGAAAAAGAGGGAGAACTTCCAAATTCATTCTACGAGGCCAACATCACCCTGATACCTAAACCAGACAAAGACACTTCAAAGAAAGAAAACTACAGACCAATATCTCTAATGAACCTAGATGCAAAAATCCTCAATAAAATTCTGGCCACTCGGATACAAAAACATATCAAAAAAATTGTGCACCATGATCAAGTAGGATTCATCCCTGGGATGCAAGGCTGGTTCAATATACGGAAATCAATAAATGTTATTCACCACATCAATAGACTTAAAAATAAGAACCATATGATCATCTCGATAGATGCGGAAAAAGCATTCGACAAAGTACAGCATCCCTTTATGTTCAAAACTCTAGAAAAACTAGGGATAACAGGAACATACCTCAATATTGTAAAAGCAATCTATGCTAAGCCTCAGGCTAGCATCATTCTGAATGGAGAAAAATTGAAGGCATTCCCTCTAAAATCTGGAACAAGACAGGGATGCCCTCTCTCACCACTTCTGTTCAACATAGTTCTCGAAACTGGCCAGAGCAATTAGACAGACGAAAGAAATTAAAGGCATCAAAATAGGAAAAGAAGAACTTAAATTATCACTATTTGCAGATGACATGATTCTATACCTAGCAGACCCAAAAGGGTCTACAAAGAAACTATTAGAGCTAATAAATGAATTCAGCAAAGTGGCAGGATATAAAATCAACACGCATAAATCAAAGGCATTCCTGTATATCAGCGACAAATCCTCTGAAATGGAAATGAGGACAACCACTCCATTCACAATATCTTCAAAAAAAATAAAATACTTGGGAATCAACCTAACAAAAGAGGTGAAAGACTTATACAATGAAAACTACAGAACCCTAAAGAGAGAAATAGAAGAAGATCTTAGAAGATGGAAAAATATACCCTGTTCATGGATAGGCAGAACTAACATCATCAAAATGGCGATATTACCAAAAGTTCTCTATAGGTTTAATGCAATGCCAATCAAAATCCCAACGGCATTTCTTGTAGAAATAGAGAAAGCAATCATGAAATTCATATGGAAAAATAAAAGACCCAGAATAGCAAAAACAATGCTAAGCAGGAAGTGTGAATCAGGCGGTATAGCGATACCAGACTTCAAACTATATTACAGAGCAATAGTAACAAGAACAGCATGGTACTGGTACCAAAACAGGCAGGTGGACCAATGGTACAGAATAGAGGACACAGAAACCAATCCACAAAACTACAACTATCTTATATTTGATAAAGGGTCTAAAAGCATGCAATGGAGGAAGGATAGCATCTTCAACAAATGGTGCTGGGAAAACTGGAAATCCATATGCAACAAAATGAAACTGAATCCCTTTCTCTCGCCATGCACAAAAGTTAATTCAAAATGGATCAAGGAGCTTGATATCAAATCAGAGACACGCCGTCTGATAGAAGAAAAAGTTGGCTACGATCTACATACTGTGGGGTCGGGCTCCAAATTCCTCAATAGGACACCCATAGCACAAAAGTTAATAACTAGAATCAACAAATGGGACTTACTCAAACTAAAAAGTTTTTTCTCAGCAAAAGATACAATAAGAGAGGTAAATAGAGAGCCTACATCCTGGGAACAAATCTTTACTCCTCACACTTCAGATAGAGCCCTAATATCCAGAGTATACAAAGAACTCAAAAAATTAGACAATAAGAGAACAAACAACCCAATCAACAAATGGGCCAAGGACCTGAACAGACACTTCTCAGAGGAGGACATACAATCAATCAACAAGTACATGAAAAAATGCTCACCATCTCTAGCAGTCAGAGAAATGCAAATCAAAACCACCCTAAGATACCATCTCACTCCAGTTAGATTGGCAGCCATTATGAAGTCAAACAACAACAAGTGCTGGCGAGGATGTGGGGAAAAGGGTACACTTGTACATTGCTGGTGGGACTGCAAATTGGTGCAGCCAATTTGGAAAGCAGTATGGAGATTTCTTGGAAAGCTGGGAATGGAGCCATCATTTGACCCAGCTATTCCCCTTCTCGGTCTATTCCCTAAAGACCTAAATAGAGCATGCTACAGGGACACTGCTACATCGATGTTCATAGCAGCACAATTCACAATAGCTAGACTGTGGAACCAACCTAGATGCCCTTCAATGGATGAATGGATAAAAAAAATGTGGCATTTATACACAATGGAGTATTACTCTGCATTAAAAAATGACAAAATCATAGAATTTACAGGGAAATGGATGGCATTAGAGCAGATTATGCTAAGTGAAGCTAGCCAATCCCTAAGAAACAAATGCCAAATGTCTTCTTTGATAAAAGGAGAGTAACTAAGAACAGAGTAGGGTCGAAGAGCATGAGAAGAAGATTAATATTAAACAGGGATGAGAGGTGGGAGGGAAAGGGAGAGAGAAGGGAAAATGCATGGAAATGGAAGGAGACCCTCAGAGTTATACAAAAGTACATACAAGAGGAAGTGAGGGGAAGGGGAAAAATAATACAAGGGGGACAAACGAATGTCAGTAGAGGGGGCAGAGAGAGAAGAGGGGAGGGGAGGGGAGGGGAGGGGGGATAGTAGAGGATAGGAAAGGCAGCAGAATACAACAGACACTAGTATGGCAATATGTAAATCAATGGATGTGTAACTGATGTGATTCTGCAATCTGTATATGGGGTAAAAATGGGAGCTCATAACCCACTTGAATCAAATTGTGAAATATGATATATCAAGAACTATGTAATGTTTTGAACAGCCAACAATAAAAAATTTAAAAAAAAAAATAAATAAATAAATATCCAAAATCCAAGAAATGAGTCTCAAATTACTTAGGTCCTGATTAATTCTTTATAACAATAGTTTATTATTTTTTCCTTATATGTCTTCAATATTTTGTTATTATTATATTAATATTATATTATTACATATTATTAATTTTATTATTATTATTATTATTAATAGTAGTACTGAATATGGAATCCAGGGTCTCATGCCTTCTTAGGCAAGCACTCTACCATTGAGCTACAACTTCAGATTTTTTTATTTTTTAATTTTGAGGCAGGGGCTTGTTAAATTGTTCAGGCTGGCCTTGAACTTCAAATCTTTCTGCCTCAGCCTCCTGAGTAGCTGGGATTATAGGTGTGTGTCACCATGCCCAGATTACCTTGCAGTGTTGAGTCATGTTAAATGAGTTTGGTTTTTTATAATTATATTTTCTAACTCTTGCTGGTGTGTATAAATTGAGTAGATTTCCAAACATTGGTTTATATTTGGCTACCCAGCCAGAATTTCTACTGATTTCCAATATTTGTTCTGTAGATTCTTATGGAACAATTATATCGTATATGATGAATATAGTTCTACTTCTTTGTTCCTGCTCTTTATGACTTTGTCTTTCTTATTGTGTTGCTTTGGCCAGGACTGCCAATGTAGTTTGAGCAGAAGTGTTAAAAGTGGGACTGATCTTCTATTCTTAAAAAAAAAAAAAAAAAAGACTACAAAAGAAAAAAAAGAAAGAAAGAAAGAAAAAGGAATGTATCCCATAGGTTTTTGTTAATTAATCTTAGTTAGGTTAAAGTATTTTCTTGTATTTCCAGTTCACTCAGAGTTTGTCTGATGAGTGAGTAAATTTGTCAAATGTTTTTTCTGAGTACTCATACTTTTATCCTTTAATTTGTTATATGATAATGATAAGTTTTCTAACATGAAACCACCCTTGAATTTCTGGAATAAATAAAACTTGGCCACAATGATATTCTCTTTTTTATACTCTGTTGGATTCAGTTGCTAATATTTAGTATGGGACTTTTGCATCTATGTCCATGAGCTAGTCTGGCCAGGGATTTTCTTTTTTTATACTGTTCACATCTGGCTTTGATGCCAAGGTCATATTGGGGATCAGTGTCTGAATTAGGAATAATTTCCTTTCTGGTGGAGTCTACTGATGGCTTTCTAAGGATTATTCTGGTTTTTAAACTTAACCACAGAGCCCCATTTTTAGTCACATACAAAGCTGAAGATTGTATTTCCCAGCCTCCCTCATGGCATGGTGAGTGGCTTGAGGGTGGCCTCTTACTCAAGGCCCACTGTTAAGGATGTGTGTAGTTTTTTTGTGTGTGCAAAGGTTAGCAAATAATTGAATTTTACAGAGAGAGGCCAAAAATTTAAGTCAGCAGAATTTGTCCTGGAATATTTGAAGAAGAAGGGGTAAGTGTTTTTTTTTTTCCCCTAAATCAATTAACAATTTGTAGGTTAGGAGAGGCCATTTAAAATGAATAATGATCTTCTTGTTTTAGGAAGGCATAAGAAAAGGAGAAAGTTTCTGTGGAGCCTCTTACCTGGAATGTGGGTAAGAGGCTCCTATGAGTGTGTTCTGGTCCATAGAAGCATTTCCAGAGCAGCTGCCCGGAGCTGTGGATCACCTGAATCAAAAGCAAGGATTGCTTGGTCAAACCCACACCACGCCAAAGCCTTTCCCTACTGGTGAAGTCTGAGCTAAAAGGATTCTAGCCTGTGTTTCAGAGTAAACCAGGAAAAACCCCACCAGAGATTATGGGACTCTTCCATTCTCCCAAAACGCACTTTGGGAGCATACTAGAGGTGCCCTTCCTCCAGTTCCTTCCAGCTCTGAGAGCTGATGCCTTCAGTATGGGATTTGAGGCTGAGCCAGAAGGAAGACTCAGCTTGAACTGCACAGCAGGGAAGGCAGCAGTAGTACAGGACAAAGTCAGAGCACCAGGGCTTTCCACTCCTGAGCAGTGTGGCTTCTGGCAAGTCACAGATGAGCATTCGCTTCATCTGCAAACCTGGAACAAACTCACCTGCTGTTGGTAACTCCTGGTGGTGGTGGTGCAGGGGCTGATGAGGTTATGCCTCAGTGCCCTGGAAATGGAAAAGCACAGCAGAGAGGATTCCCATTTCATCTGCACCTGCCTATCTTGCCAGTCTTACCGCTTTCCATGCTTCTCCTTGTGTTCTAGTCCCAGGCACACAGACCATCTTTGCATTTCTTGTAGGTAGGTCTTTCCTGCCTCTGGGCCTTTATACATGCTATTCTGTGGCCTGCAGTGCTTCCCCTTCCTTTGTTGACTTTACTCCTGTTCATCATGTAGAACTTAGTACACTTGTCACCTCTCTGGGGAAGGCACAGCCCACCCTTAGCCTTATCAGTTGAGATTGGAAACCTCTATTCCATGCATGGCACCTACTCACATTTGTATCCCCTGAACTTGGCCCAGATGCCAAATAAATATGAGTGATTGCAGAATAGGTCCAGGAATCTGGGTCCAGGAATCTGGGTCTAGGTGCTGGGGTTAGGGTGCTCAGAATGAGGAAACTCAGTAGGATAAGAATAAGCCCAGCATTTGCATCTCTTCTCTTCCCTTTAAGCCAAGCTGTGTGGCACCATGTTATATCCTGTTGATGGCTTCATATTTCATATACATCAAATTAGAGCAGCTAATTACTGGTGGTAGGCAGGGGATGCAGACAGCTCTGGATCCAGAGAAAGTAGCTAGAGTGGAAAGAGGGCTTCAGAACAAGGTGCATAAGATGTGTTAGTAGATGCTGTTCTGTCTGGAACTCAGCTTGGAAGACTTGAATTATTAATAAAAATTCTAGGAAGCCTAGTGTTTTTTTCAGGAAACTCTCCAATTAAGAAAAAATAAATTCCAAGTGTGCTTTTAAGCACCATTATGGTTTTTTTTCCATTTTGAAAACTTTATATTGATGAACAATAACTCATAGAGAAAGTGTTCAGATCAGAGCCTGCAGGTCCATATGTTTCCACAAGCTAAAATTGCCTCTGGTGTCCAGCATCTGGGTTAAGAAATTACAGCACCCCAGCAGCCCTCTCATGCTCCCTCCTAGCCACCCTTTCTAAGGGAAACCACTTTCTTGAGTTTTACCAGCCTACATAAGTTCTGCCCATCTGTATATAATAAATAGGTGGGATGATACTTTCTTGAAACTGGCTTCTTCCACTCAATATTATATTTGTGAGATTCATCCATACTTTTGTATGTGCAGGTCATTCTTTTTGCTATATAACAACCCTGTGTGTGAATGTTACAGTGAATAGTTTATAAGACTCCCCAGTGAATGCCTGAAACCACAGAGACTACGGAGCCCTATAAATGTGATGCTTTTTCCTGTAAACCTATGATGAACTTTATCAGGTAAGCACAATAAGAGACTAACAACAATACAGAGTGATAAAATAGGGTGGTTAAAACAATATACTGTAGTAAAAATTATTTAAAATGTGTGAATTGATTACTTCTGGAATTTTTCATTTATAAATTCCAATACTTCTGGAATTTCTGAACTGCAGTTGACCAGGGGTAACTGAAACTTTAGAAAGTGAAACTGTGGATAATTGGGGGAATGACTGTACCACAATTTATTTATTCATTCTACTTTTGAAGGATATTTGGATAGTTTCCAGCTTTTGGCTCTTACAAATAGAGGCACCACTAGGTTGGCTTATCTTAAGGAGGTACTAAAAAGTAAATCCAACTTTTTTTTAAAACAAAATTTTTCCCCCCTAAGGAAGCTAGAACCTGATAACCTGATTAAGTCCAGAAAGAGGTCTAACCCTAGGTTCCAGCCCCACCAATGAAAAAAAAAAAAAAAGAAAGAAAAGAGGTTCTCTGTCTTTCTTTCCTCATCTGCTAAATTCAAGATAACCTTCTGGGTTTAATTCTCCCCCTCCCCCTTTGTCTATACATTAATAAAAGTAAGCAATTTAAATATATTAAGTCCTATTACAAGCACATTGTGAAATACTTGGAAAATATGAAGACATTTTAAATAAAAAATGACAATCTTCTGCCATCTAGAGATAATAGTGCAAACCTGTTAGCATATTTCTTTCTGGGTTTTCTACTATATATTTTTGACATAGTCATATCTTCTTTCACTTAAGATTATATCATAATTTTTTCCCCAGGTCATTAAGAATTGTTCTTCAACATTGTTTTTCATGGCTACGTGATAAGCTATCTTATTTGTATGCCAAGTGTTATTTGACTAATCTCTCCTACTGGGACTTTAGAACACTTACACTTATTTTGACAATCAGAAACAATGCTGCAGTGGCTATCTGGAATGTAGATCTTAGCCCTGACTGTAAATTATAGCCTTAAGATAGATTCCTAGAAGTGGAATTTACTGAGTCAAGAGTATGGACACTTTAAAGCAGTCTGGTACTTTCCATGTTGCCAGGTTGCTTTATAAAAAGGTGCCATATATATTTTTTTAATATTTATTTTTTAGTTGTAGTTGGACACAATACCTTTATTCTATTTATTTATTTTCATGTGGTGCTGAGGATTGAACCCAGGGCCTCACACAGGCTAGGCAAGCGCTCTATCGCTGAGCCACAACCCCAGCCCCAGGTGCAATATTTTTAAAAGAAATTTTGTGGTACTGGGGATAGGACTCAGGGTCTCAGGCACGCTAGGAAAGTGCCGTACCACTGTGCTGCACCTGAAGCTCATGGTGACATTTTTGTCCTCCTTCCAGCTTTAAGGTTTGAGATCATGAGAGAACACATCCATTGTATCTTTAAATACTCAGAATATTGCTTAAGTGGAGTAACTTCATATTGTTCAGCTTTAAGAATTCATAACTTTCTCTTATTTTTTTGACTTTTAAGTTATTTAGAAATGTGTTTTAAAGTGTTCAAATGTTAGAGGATTTAAAAATATTTTGAACTGACTTTTCAGTTTAATTGTATTGTGGTCAGAGAATATGGTGTTTATGTTACCTATCCTTTGAAATGTGTGGAGAATTGTTTTGTTTTGAGAACTGGGCATAATCAATTTTTGTAAATGTTAATGTGACCGATCATCCCAATTTGTATGAGAGAGATGAGTTTGATGAAGGACTTTTAGTACTAAACTCAGGAAAGTTCTGGCTAATTGGGACAAATACCTCATATGTATCTGAGAATAATGTGGATTCTCTATCTGGATGCAGAGTTCTAGTTTATTGCCTTTTAAAAAACAACTTAAATTAAATTTTTTTACTGAGAGAAAATGAAGTAAGAAATAATATGGGAGCCAGGCACGATGCCATACACCTGTAATTCCAGCAACTCAGGAAGCTGAGGCAGGAAGATTGCAAGTTTGAGGCCAGCCTTGGCAACTTAGGGAGATCCTGTTCCAAAACAAAAAATTTAAAAAAGGGATGGGGATGTGTTTCTGTGGTTAAGCGCCCCTGGGTTAAATCCCTGGGGCCCCAAACAGACAGACAAATAAGTAAATAAAAAAATTTAAAAATGGCTGAGGGTTTGGATCAGTGATAGAGAGCCCTGGGTTAACTCCCCAGTACCCCCCCCCCCCGCCCCCCCCCCGCACAAAATAATACTAGGAGATCCATTGTTTGTTAGCTTTAGATCCAATGCTAACACCTTGCAAAATTATGGTAGAATATCAGAACCAGGACACTGAGGTTTTACCAGTTTTATCTGTACTCATTTTTGTGTGTTTAGTTTTTCATAACGTTATCACCTGTAATTGTTTGTGTATTCATTATCCATCACAAAAAGCCCCTCTTATTGCCCATTTATAGCTTACCACCACCTTCCTCTCACCCCCTCCTTCCTCTCACCCCCTCATCCTCTTCTTTGTTCTGCGACTATTAATTTGTCCTCTGCTTCTATAATTTTGTCAATAAGTGGATAAAATAAGTGGAATTTATATGTAATATAAAATAATTATATGAGCATATACTAAGTGAAATCCTACAGTATATAATTTGAGGTATTGGAGCTCCATGTCCATGGTGTGGGGGATACAGGCTCTCCTCTGTCCCCGAAAGTGCTCACTTGAGAGGGGAGTGCCCCATCCCATGTACCCAGCCTGCAAGGCAGGTCAGCTGGAGGGCTGAATGAGGACCTGCCAGGCTGAGAATAATGTGGATTCTCTATCTGGATGCAGAGTTCTAGTTTATTGCCTCTCCTCCAGTGGTTATTAACCCACTCCTGAACAACGGCATCAACCCATTCATAAAGGCTTCAAGCCTGGAGCTGAGATGTGCCAATTTGGAGGGTCCCTTTTGCCAAGAATCCTGCCTCTGGGTCTGGAGGTGGGATGTGGTCTGAGAAGGCAGCACACTTTCAAAATTCCATTCCTGAACTGGTGGTCTGATTAGGGAGATAAGGCATCAGCACATGGCATGTTTATAAAATATACAAAATTACAAAAAGATATCTTATGAGTTCTTGCCAAATCATGGTATGAGCTCACAGGAGGCAAGAGGGCACCATGGGTGATAGAAGAGTTGACATGTTCAGGGCCTTGGAGCAGCAGGCTATGCTACCAACCCCCAGACTCTTCATAAATGTAGCTCAGATCCTTGCATGTAGCTCAGGGCTGTTGGCTTCGTTGCTCTATCTTTTATTTCAAACCGCATGCTTTTATGAGTGAAAAACTCTGTAATTTTGGGAAACCAAAAACTTCCATGGAAACATTCTTAGAAAATGCTTCCTGGATGATTTTTATTTCCTAATGGATCGATTACATTCTGTATAAAACATCTATTAAGGCACCTGAATTAAGCTGTCAAATGTAATGCTTGATGGTTTGGACCCTGATTGCAGGTTTCCCTAAGACAATGGTACCTGGGATGGCAGCACCAGTCTGGGCGTGCTCAATGGCATGAGAGTTGGAGAGCTGATCATGCAGCAACCTGCAATTGAATCTACCTGGTGTCCACTCACTGCCACAGTTGGTTTATGCAGCTCTCTTCCCAGCAGGTCAGGAGTCACCAGAGGGCAGAATCCCAGCTGTATTTGTTTTTGCTTACCTACATTTAGAGAAAATAATTTTTTTTGAGTGTGTATGCTGGGGTTGGAATCCAGAACCTTGTGCATGCTAGGCAAGTGTGCTACCATGGAACCATACCCGACCCCCAAATAATCTATTTTATCTGAGGGTGTAACAGTTCAATAAAAGAGAAATTTGAGTGTCATTTAGACATAAACAGTGTATATCTGTCATAATCTTAGAATGCCACATGAAAATATGAACACAGTTTGACATCCCTGCCCAGGAGCAGAGCGATCCTGTGATTTTCCCTGTGTGATTTCCCAACCAAGGCAATGGGGTGCTCTTTACATTTGTGCTAATAAACTGGGGGGCAAATGACAACTTCCTCTGTTGTTGAGCAATTACTTCTTTACAGTTTCAGCCCTGCGGCTGCATTTCTATAACATATGCAAATTATCCAACACTACTTTTCTATTAGCAGGAAGTTCAGCAAGCACACATGGGGCTTATGTGCCCAGCTCCACGCTAAACGCGTGGGAAGATGTAGAGAAGAGTAAGACACGGACCTTGTTTTAGGAAATCTCAGATCAGAAGAAATAAGACCCAATCAGGAAAAAATTGCATGAAAAGATGAGAGTTTCAGTAGAGATGGCTGGAGGTGGCCCAAAGACTAAACAGTGAGGGATGAGAGAGTGTAAAAAGGATGAAAGGCTGATACTCATAGGTATCGAGAGAAAACCCTCAAACTTTGCAACTGCAGGTAAGTGGATTCAGATGCCTGCTGCCTTTCTTAAAAAAAAAAAAAAAAAGTGTGATCCTGTGCAAGGTACTGTGCCTGTCTGAACCATAGCATATCCTCTCCTCATGTGTAAAATGAGACTATCTTCGTTTTGGTTTTGTATTGTTTTAACAGAATACCTCAGACTAGGAAATTTATAAAGAAGAGAAATTTATTTCTTACAGTTCTAGAAGCTGGGAAGTCCAAGGTCAAGAGGCTGCATCTGATAGACCTTCTTGCTGCATCATGCTATAGCTGAAGTTAGAAGGAGAGAGAGAGAGAGAGAGAGAGAGAGAGAGAGAGAGAGAGAGAGAGGAGAGAGCAAATGCGAGCACCAACTCATTCTTTCATCAGGAACCCTCTCCTCCCATGGGAATTAACCCACTCCTGCAACAATGGCATCAACCCATTCATAAAGGCAAAGCTCTCATGACATGCTCACCTTATAAGGGTCCCTCCTCTCAACACTGCTGCATTTTCGTTAAGTTTCCACCACATGAATGCTGGGGGACACGTTTAAGCCACAGCAGAGAGTAATCACATGTTTACTTCACAGGATTGTTAGAAGGTACAGTGGGTTGCATGGCGAACCCCCAAGGATGTGTCCCCGTCCTAATCCCCAGAACCTGTGAACGTGAACTTATTGGGAAACAAGTCTTTGTAGATGGTGTTAAGGATCTCGAGAGGAGATCACCTTAGATACTGCATTCCTTGGTCATCCTTAGATTACTTAGGTTCCACGACGACTGTTCTTATGAGAGACCCACAGAGGAGAGATGGGGAGGAGAGGAAGCCTCGTGGAAGTGGAGGCAGAGGATGGAGGGATGAGCCACAGGCCAGGGGCTGCCTGGAGCCGCAGCAGCTGGGAGAAGCAAGGAAGGCCTTTCCCCAAAGCCTTCAGAGGGAGTGTGACCCTGCTGACCCCAGACATCAGACTTTTTCCCTTGACAGAATAAATTTGTGTTGTTGTAAGCCACTGGGTTATGGGCGATTGTTCCAGCAGCTCTAAAAAAGTTAGTCTGGAGGATTAAATAAAATGTATATAACATCCCGAGTAGAGTTCCTGGTACTTTTAAAGTGTTCATCAAATGACAAATCCTTTCTTTTGTAGGGAGGAACACAAAAGGATGAAAAGGAAGGGGGGGTACAGGGGTGAGAGACAGGACATTTTGTATGGGGGGGGGTGGCACAAGCTGAGCATAGGAGGGGTCTTGGAGAGACACCAATGGGGATGGAGCAGACACTTTGGGGTGCACCCGTGTGGTCAGGGTGGGCATATGACATGGGGACCCAGGGGGAGGTAAGTGTGCTGACTCAGGCAGGAGCTGGAGATGAAGGAGGTCCCTGCAGCCATGGAGGGAGGCAGAGTGGAGGGCTCTGGCCTGGCCCTGGGCCTTCCTCAGTCTGCTTCTGCCTGGTTCCTACTTTCTGGGTGCTCATGATAGTGCTGAAGCAGCAGCCTGGGGACCCAGAAGCTGCTGGACTCAGAGGTCCTGCTGAAAAGGCCTGGAAGTTGCTGGAATGCTGGTCTTACACGTTGTGTGGGCTTGGCAAAGAGGAAGCAGCCAGGAGGATGGAGTGAAGACTTGAGGTTCTTAACCTTGTTTACTGAGCACCCTGCAATCCTCTTGACTGAAGGAAGTTGGTTTTAATTTGATGTAAGGAAAATAAAGTAATTCAAATATCTTGCAAATGGAAGTTTGTGGACTATGATTCATATTCTCCACAATAGATAAAATGTTTAAAACTTTTGTAATAGTTTTGGAATGTGGTCCAAATTAGGATTTTCCTGAGAAGGGAATTAGGGAGCTATAGGGTGACCATGGTCCCAGATTGCTGAGAACTGTCACGAAACTTCCTGGGCAAACTAGGAAAGTTGGACATCTAAGGGAGTGTGTGTGTCTCTGAATGTCTCTCCGTGTGCTTTGTCCTATCTTTCACCTGCTACCCAGCCCCGAAAAAATAACATTAAAAAAGTTCCCAAGCTTGACATGGTGGCCCATTCCTAAAATCACAGGATTCTGGAGGCTGAGGTGGGAGAGTCACAAGTTTGAGGCCAACCTGGGCAACCTAGTGAGCCCTGTCTCAAAACAAACAAAGAAACAAACAAATAAATCACATAAACATACAAACAAAAATGGCTGGGGATGTAGCTCAGTGATAAAGCACCTCTGGGTTCAATCCTCAGAACCAAAAATAAAATAAAACAAACAAAAGAAAACAAGTCCTCAAACTCCCAGACAGCAAAACAAAGACACCTCCCCTAAACAAAAGCAGAAACAAAAACCATTGTAAATAAATACTAAAGGGAAGTGAAAAACTGAGAGAAATAACCACATGTTAATATAAGAGAAAAGAAAACCTAATCTTTCAAGAGCTTTGACAAGTCAACAGGAAGAGACAAGCATCTAAGCAGAAAATGAGCTAAAGACATGAAGCAGAAATTAACAAAAGAATATAAATGGACACTATTCCCCTAATCCCCAAGAAATCAATATTAAAACAATAATCTTATATCAGGTTTTCTTCATTATGTGACCAAATAAGAAAAAACAATGAAAGGATAAATTGGTATAATTCTTGGAAGGATATAAAAGTCTTAACAATTTTTGGTCCATTGACCCAGCTATTTCTTTTGCTTCTAGGAATTTGAAGGAGATAGGTTGTGTGGGTAAATATTTATGCATGGGATGCTGTTCACTTTGCAAGGCAAAGTCAACTCCGCTGGGTTACTTGGCTTCAGGGCTTTAGTTTCTAATAAAAATTGCAGCCTTATAGAAACTTAAGAGAGGATAATATAAAAATACCCGGGTTCCAGCCAGCCTGGTCCCATCTTAACATTTTGCCACATTTGCTTTTTTTTTTTTTAGGTGGGGAGTTGCTATGTTTCCCAGGCTAACATTGAATTCTTGATCACCCTGTCTCAACTTCCCGAGTAGCTGGAACTACAGGCACGTATCCCTGTATCTGGCTATTACTTCATATTTTTGAAATGATTAAACAGATAAAACATACAGAGAGGTACAGACCCTATGTGCCACTCTCTGGATTATATTCTCTTCTTCTCCAGAGATAACCAATAACCTAAATATAGGCATATTTTACTTTTACTGTGATTAAACACATAAACAATAACACATAGTTTTATTTTACATGGTCTTTACATAATGCTATCACATATACTTTGATATTTGCTTTTATTTTTTGATCACCATTACTCTGAGGATTTATCCAAGTTGGTCATGCAGCCTAGATTTTTTTTTTTTTTACTGTCATTTGGTTTTTCATTGTTTAGCTGCATGACAATGTTTGTTCTTCTATTGAAGTATATTTCGGTTGTCGTTGGCACTTCTTTGTGAGTACAGTCAGGGATGCAGTGAATTTCCTGGGCATGTTGGTTTGTGCATCTGGGGGAAAGCCACTGCTGGGTTATGAGGAAGAACATCTTTAAATTTAATAGACAGTTCCACATTTTCTTCCAGAGTGATACATTCATATATTCAAATAATAACTACTTTGCCTTTTCCTTCCTAAGCCATGTTCTTGTATTTCCTCCTCTTTCCTTACTGTGCTTACCTGGGCATCTGATCCAATGTCATCCAGTGATGACACTGAGCATCCTAGTCTTGTTCTGGTTTTTAAAAGCAGGGTGGCTTACATTTTACTCTGTGAGATTTGCTCTGTTTCTTCAGGTCAAGGATATTCCTTTCTTTTTGTAAGTTACTAAAATGTTTTTGTTTGCTTGTTTTCTATGAATAGGTGTTGCCTTTTACCCAAAGCCTTTTCTTTTTCTTCCCCTGACCCCCAAAGGTTTTTCTGCTTTGATTTATAATTCAATTATAGTTATTTATTGTTTTATGCATTGTTTGTCTTTTCTTCTGACATCTTCTTGCTGTGTTTCATTTTCTTCTTTCTGAAGTACTTGCTTTAGTAGTTCTTTCAGAAAGGACTATAATATTAAACCCATTGTTTTATGGCGGGGGAGAAAGACTCTAAATTCTCTCTGAATGATGATTAAGCTATGTTGACTAGATGGCACAGCCCTCACTCCCACTACCCTCTGACCTTAATTCTGTGTTTCTTCTAGTCTACAGTGTCTATATCTCTTTGCTACTGGCTACAAGTGTTGAAGGGCTAATGTTCCCAGAAGCTCTCAACAGGACTAGGTGTAGAAATACCCTCACTCTCTTGACCTAAGAATGGGACAATTAGTGTCCATGTCTTTACTTCCCAGATTCTCCCCCCAGGATTCAGCTGCAGTTGCCCCTGGGTGGAGGGCTTAATAAACATCATTTACTTTTACTGGTGGCTTTCCCTTCTCCCTATCACATTTCCACTTCCCTGCTGCTGTTTCCTGCCTTTCCACATAATTATCTGCACTAAAACACTCAGGGTCTGCTGCTAGGGGCATTCAAAATAAGGGACTGTGTGCAGAATTCTGCAACAATGGTTTTTTTCCTCACAGTGTTTCTCATGAAAGTTTTAGCGCAGGTGTTATCATGTGAGAAGCAGTGAGGTAGGCTTCCAGTTTTGGGGGGTTGCAGGGATTGAACTCAGGGGCCCTCGACCATTGAGCCACATCCCCAGCCCTATTTTGTATTTTATTTAGAGACAGGGTCTAACTGAGTTGCTTAGCACTTTGCTTTTGCTGAGGCTGGCTTATGAACTCGAGATCCTCCTGCTGCAGACTCCTGAGCCCTGGGATTACAGGCATGCACCACCAAGCCCGATGTGGGGTTTCATTTCTAAACACTCTTAAGTCTTAGGCTGCTGGTCTTAAGGCTGGAAATCCCACTGTGAGGGCGTCACTTCCTGCCTTGCCTCTCTCTGCCCATGTTATTAGCTTTTTTAGCAAGAATTAGTTGGCAGACAATGTTGAGAATAAGGCTTTTAGGAATAGGAGTTGGGAAGAGGGATCGACCGTGTTTGTGCATGTGTGTATGAGTGGTTGCATGCACATGTGTATTTGCATATATGTATGTGTGTGATACGTGGGTATGTGTGCAACATTAGAGGAAGAATCAGCGTATCAGAAGTGAGGTAGAAGAGTCTTTGGAGGGCTGGGGGTGCAGCTGAGTGGTGGAGCGCTTGCCTAGCATGTGCAAGTCTCTGGTTTCCATCCCCAGCACCACATTTTTTTTTTTTTTTTGGCGGGGGAGGAATATTAGAATCAAACCATCACTTCCACACCCATTATTTTACAAAGGCCTGGTCTTGTGACCAGGACCTTCATCTTTAACCTGTCCATTAAACGCTGGCCAGGACCCAGAGGGACTGTTTTTGTTGAGCGACCCAGCTGGATGGTTCATACCTGGGTGGACAGGAAGTGTTAACGCGTTCCTTCCTCCCGCTCAGCAGCTAAGTTGGCTCAGGTTGAGGTGTTTTTCAAAATTCTCTGGAATCTCGGCCCTGGAAGCCAGGTCCAGAAGCCCTGTTGATCTAGCCTGATTTTCTCCCTGGCTGGATCAGTCTGTCCTGGGGACACCAGTACTCCTGGTTAGGTCTGTCTGCGTGGGCACTTGGGAGTCCTAGGGACCAAGCATGGGGCTGGGGAGTGGGGGGTGTTCGGGGAGGGCAAGGAAGCTCATGAAGGCAGCTTCCAGGAGGTCTCCCTCTGAGCTGTTCAAAGCCTTATCATCCTGGAGGTATTTCTAATACTATTTCCTGTCATTGTTTCCCTTTGGTAATTAAAAGGAGGCCAGGGCCCTGATGTGGCAGCTCACAGCTATTGTGGTGGGGAAGAGGGGGTGGTTGGTGAACGTCACAGCTTGGGCTTTATCTCCCCTGGCTGCAGGGGACTCTGTAGCCCCTGGAATACTTAACAGCAACACAGGCCAGAGCTGCAGCAGATCCATCCAGCCTCAGCAGCTGCTGGGAGAATGGCCTAGGGGTGGTGGCACCACTGAGCAGCGGCTGAGTTTCCTAAGGGATCTTGGAGACACCTGCAGCTCCTATTTGCAGGCAAAGGTATGATCTTTTGGAAGGAGAGCTGATGCAGTTGTGGGAGAAAGATGCAGGGCTGATCCCTGCCCTGGGACCCTGGCTGGGTTTCTCCATCTCTGGACTAGAAAGGTTTTTGTTTGGAAGGCAATTCAAAGACTGGACTATCCTAATGCCTCTTTGTCTTCTTGCCTCTGGGTATCCTGTGGCTGCTTTTCTTCATGCAATTGGGTTTTACTTTGTAGTTTTCACTCAGACAAGCCTGGACCAATCTTTGCCCTCACCTCTGAGGTACAATACACCTGTGCATTGGGAAGGACCAATTTTCAGGGACCCAGGGCTGATAGGGTCCATTTATCAGTTGAATTCAGCAAACATTAATGAGCATGTTCAGGGTGCTGGCACCTTGCCAGGCTCTGGGGATGGAGGTGAGTGTGCCTCTGCTCTGGAGGCTCTCATGGCCCAGGACCAGTGATCAGTAAGCAATTGATTGGCAGTTCCTGCACCTTCTCTGGATGCCTGTGGTAGCAATGGAAGTGTAAGACAGTTCCAGTTTCCCCATTTCTGCCAAGAGTGGAAGGACTTGGGTGTGCCTCTACTCCTGGCTACTGGAGCAAGGTACAGGGACATGAGAGGTCAGGATGCCCTGCAGGAACCAAGATGAGTTGACAGTGCTTCCCGCTTCTGTTTTGGCCCTGAGACTGTTGTCTGGGGAAGGGTGCTCAGAGGTGTGGGTCCAAGGAATTGTTACTCTTGGGCCTGGCACTGGCCCGGGGGAAGTTTTGGGACTAATAACCCATGTTCAAATGAGAAATGGGACCAATGGTGATCAGTTCTTTCCTTGCTTTAAGAAATTATTTTTCCTACTTTATGCATTGTTAGTAGCTTATACCAGCAGCCATCTTATGGGAAGTAAGAACAGTTTATTTCTCTTGCTTCTCTGCAGATGATTCCTGCCAGACTTGTAAGGGTGCTGCTTGCTCTGGTCTTTACATTTTCAGGTAGGTACTAAGTCCTCACTCCTGCCCCAGGGTCATTTGGAGTAATCCCCTTCTAGGAATCAGCAGGTGTGTCTGCAGGTCACCTTTGTGTGAGTCCCATGTTAGACGCATAGTGGGCCTTTCAGAGTCACTGGTTGCCTCCTATGAAGGTTCTGCAGAACCCCCTGCCTCTGACTTGTATTCTTTAGAGACCAGATGCCTGCAAATGCCTTCCTCTTGTAGAAAGGATAAGCATGCACAGAACCATCCTATATGATGGAAGCACAGGATGGGGAAGAAGAAATTAAATCCTTAGATAGAGGGTTAGTTTCAGAAGGAATTATAGAGTGAACATTTTATGGTATAGATGAAGAGACCAAGGGTCAGAGAGGAGAAATTATTGCTTTAAAGTCATGCAGAGCCAAAACCAGAGATCATTTTTCTTGGGTTCCTGGTCTGCTTTCTTCCTATTATACTATTTTTCTTCCCTTGCTGAAATTTTGAGATTGTGAATGGCAGGGAAGGACTTTTGACCTGCAGTGTCTCCATTTAGACAGCTCAGGTTAGTAGCATCCAGTCTGCTCCCCACAGGTTAGTTTGGAATGAAATGTACATTTATCATGCTCTCTGCATGTTTCTGCCAGGTAGGTGGTGTGTTAGTGAGGGGGTCAGCTCTTCAGAGAACTTTTACCATTTCACAACTCTGACAGGCACACAATCTGATCTGTCTAAAGTTTAATCTGCTCAAAATATAATAGTAGATATGTAGAAAGATGTTCATTGCAATCTCTTTATGAGTAAAATATTTGAGAAAATGCTAAGAACCAAATAATAAGAGGTTACCCTATATACATTTAGATGTAGAATGTGAATAGCCACTAAAAATCACATTTTAGAAGTATATACAATGGCACAACAAATTCTTTACAATATATTGAGAAATAAACATGGTTTGTAAATGGTTTTGCACAGGATGATCACAAATTTGTAATAAATCACAACTGTATATATGCTATAAAGTAGAACAAAAAGGCAAACGCTTACTCTAGTTATTGCTGAATGTAAGATCACAGATAATTTTTAACTTCTTTGTGTTTTCTTCTGTATTCTCCAAATATTCTATAATGGGTATTATTATATTTGAAATCAGTAAGTAATTAAGTCATTAAAATGAGTAGAGTTAAGTCATTAAAATGAGTAGATTTCCTGAAAAAATGTTCCTCCATTACTGCCACGAGTTCTGGGCCATATTCCAGGACTGAAAGCAATAGCTTTATTCTTATTTGGGATGGAAAATACCTCCCCACAGCCCAGTTTCCCTCAGATGTAGCCTCAAGAGATTGGAGAGATTTGGGATGATGGTTCCAATTTTGCTCACCCTGTCCTTTCCATCTAGACACCCTCTGCAGAGAAAGGGCTAGTGGCCAGCCATCCATGGCTCGGTGCAGCCTCTTTGGAAGTGACTTCATCAACACCTTTGATGAGAACATGTATAGCTTTGCAGGAGTGTGCAGTTACCTCCTGGCTGGGGACTGCCAGGAACACTCTTTCTCGATTCTTGGTAAGTACCGGGCACTGAGGGCAGGAATTCAGAGAAGGGGCCAGCTGTGCTCAGCCCTGGCATGCAGGGAGGGTTCCAATTCTCAGACATGCCTGAACTCAAACATCACTGCTGAGAGTATGGTGGGGAGTGCCCTTTCTATGACACCTGGCTTCCCTTGGCTTCTCCAGTCTCTCTCCTAGGGAGCCTGGTGGAATAGAGAGAAGCTTTGGGCTTCTTTAGTGGTTGCAGCCAACAGGTCCAGGCAGTGCCTCAGGAGCTACAAAGCATCAAGAAAAATGAAGATCTAGAAGGAACTTTGGAATACATAAAATTCCTTGAAACAGGAAATAATAATTTTCTCGGTGGCTTGTGGAATTCAGAATTTCTAGCTTATGTTGCACATCTCTTGTTCCTAGAAATGCCCCGGTTCTGCCCCCATGTTCTCTCTGGGTCCCCACAACAGCTCTAGAATGTCAATAATGTCACCCCTGTTTTACAAATGAAGAACCAAGGCCCAAGGATGCTGTATAATTCTCCCCAAAGCCTGACAGAAAATAAAAGGAGGAGCTGGATTTAATCTTGGGCTTCTCCTTGAAGGGTGTTTCCTCTCTACTAAAGAGAGAGGGAAGTTTCCAAGGCTGGGAGTGGGGCTGGGGGCATTGATGAAGAATTATGATTTGGTGACTTCCATACTAAGACTCAATCAGCTGTGAGGTGTGAGGAAGGGATGCTACAAAGCCAAGCAAAAGAGGGTCCTCTCTGGGGAGCTGAGGTGGCAGCTGACACAGATCCAGGCCGTTAAAGAAAAATTCATGAAACTTCTTAAAGCCAGTAAGAAAGACCTTACATTCAAGGGGCACTACTGCAAATCCACCTCCAAATACAAGGAAAAGTGGAATTTAGATCCAAGGAAGGTTGGGTGGGGGGTCAGTGACAGAGGAAATATCAGGGTAAGGGTTTTTTTTGCTAAACCAACTTGACAGGAATCTTACTGAAGGCAGGCCAGGGTGATCAGATACTGAGGTTAGGGGATAAGGAATTTGATCATATATAGAAGGTAAGAGATTTTGGCTAAACTGACCCAGTGGCAGTCAGGACTAAGTGAGTCAAGGACAGACCCTAAGGTCAGGACTAGTCTAGAAGATGGTTCAGTGGGACCTGACTCAAGTTTGGTCAAGGAAGAGATTCTTTTTGCTACACTTAGGCCCTTCCATGATGTATAAGTTGAAGGGCTCTTGGGGTTATTACTCCATCAGCCATGGAGTGGATCCATGCAGTGTCCTCTGTGCCCAGCATGCAGTAGGCTGTGTTTGGGAGCTCAGTGAGCTGACCATGGTCATGTCTGTAAGTGTCCCCTGCTTCTTAGCTGCTCCCTCAGGCTATCTCTGCCACCTGCCCTGCATCTGCTAGATACCCTATCACAACATGGCTTCAGCGTCCTGCCATTCTTCCCATTTCTTTGTGAGTCCCTCAAAGGCAAAAGCTATGCCTTGCTCATCTTTGTTTCCTGGCACTTAGCTCCGTGGGGTTTCTGTCAATATTTACTGGTGTTGGGGACCTAAGAAGCAAGGTGCTCTGTTGTATCAAAGAAAGATGTTTACAAGAGTGGGTGGCATTTGAGGATCCTTGGGTAATGGGGCTTTGGTTGGGTGAAGAGCACAGGGGAGGGTGCTTCACACAGTGGAGACAGCATGAGCCAAAGAGGAGAGGCTGGAAGAATGTGTGCTCATTAGGCGGAACCCGTGGTGGAGTGGTTTCCACTGCAGCCGGCATCGTGACCGCCTAGATGGCTCTACTACAAGGTTGCTGGGCTCCACCTCCAGAGTTCTGACTCAGTACATTTGGAATGGGGCATGAAATTTTTATTTGCTAACAATTTCTTAATTGCTGCTGCTGGACTAGAGACCAAACTTTGAGAAGTCCAGGAATGAAGTAAGTCTGGGACACCGTGAGGCTGCAGGGCAGGGTCCTGAAGTCTGATGGAGGGTGAGTTGGCTGCACTCAGCGGCTGGGAGGAGTTAGGTAGAGCCTCTGCAGTGGGGAAGGATCAAAGGGACTGGTGCCTTCCAGGAAGGGAAGTGGGAGGCAGGGTAACCAAGCAGGAGGTAAAAAGGACCAGAGACATCCCCTGGGACATGACACCACATGGAACACTGGGTTTTGGAACCCAAGTTTGCTTCAGAGGCAGCACCTGGGGACTGGCTCGGAAAAGCAGCTGAAAAGAAAAAGGGCCCCCTCCTCCACCAGGAAGCGGAAGGTGCTCGGATGCACCAGCCTCCTGTGGCTCCAGTGTTTACTTTGAGTGGATTTCTGCACTTTGACGATCATTATGGAGATGGTACAGACCCTTTACTGAGATGACTCTGGGGGTGTGTGTTGGGAATGGAGGGTTAGGAAGGTTTTGAAAGAAGAGATAATGACACGTCTCCACCCTGAGTGAAGTTTGCAGGGAGGGTGACACCTGGTACCCTGGAGGGGCTTGCTGTCTTGACTCCATGATCAGCTTTAGCTCAGTCCTGCTGTGGTCTCCCTAGCCCAGAGGCGGGTTAGTAAATAGTATATAATGAAAGCTTAGGACCAGGCATAGAGTCCACATTCTGGGCTCAGGGAGCCCAGCCAGCATGTTGGAAAAGTCCTTTTCCCTTGTGTAAGCCCACCTCAAGAGCCCTCTCCTCTTAAGGAGCCCTCAGAGGCAGGAAAACTCAGGTACCTCCTCCTGTTAGCCCCCTTGACCACACTGGCCCTGTCCAACACTCGGCATGTCAACTTATGCCTACTGACTGGTTTATAACCCCCATCCCTTGGAGGCTCTGCCTCCAGCAGGAAATGGAAGCATGGAAAGAGCTATAGTTGGAGCCGACTCCATTCCCTCTCTGCCCTGAGTGCCCTTGGGGAAGTGGCAGAGTGTCTCTCAGCCTTCATTTCCTCTTCTCTAAAATGCAGAGCCTGTGAGGCTCAAGTGAGATTAAAGTATTTGCAAGTGTGAAGTGTTATCTGAACCTGAGTTATTGAAAGCAGCCAGATGCACAGAAGCTTGTTGTGTACATGTGCGGAAACACAAGGCCGCCAGGCTCTCAGGGCGTTTCTCTGGATGGCAGGTTGACAGCTATGGGAATCTTCCACAACACGGTCCATGCAGGTTTGTACCAGAGGCCTGGCCTCCAGTCAGGGGCTGGGGCAATTTGAAGGGATGGAGAGGGCCACCTATTTCCGAAAAGCTCATTGCAAGACACCCTCCCACCCCCCATCCAGGGTCATTGTTTTCTTATAGCAATTTGCTCTTATTGAATGTCAATTTTCTGGGAGGTTGTTGGCCTAAACCAGGCTATTTAATGTATGTTGGTTTCATTTATGCTCAAAATTGTGCTGATAACCTGAGAATAATTCGGTGGCTACTTTTTCTGATGTTGGAGTGAATGTAGGAGGAGGGGGTGTAAGAAGGGGACTAATCTGTGGAGCCTGGGCCTGTGCTGGAGCTTGGAGCAGGCAGCATCCTGGGGTCAGGGGAAGGAACCCAGACCTTGGACTGTACAGTTTCAGTTCACAGGCCCACGATCATCTTCTGCTCCATTGTTCCCCAACGACATCCTGTTTCCTCAACTCTAAATTGAAAATAATTCCCATTCCTCTCTGGGTGCCTGTGGATCTTGTTCACATCCTGGGTAGAGTGTTTATGTCTCTTCATGAAGGCCCACCTGGTGCGAAGGGGAGGGCCTTTCCTTGATTCCTCTTCCTGGTCAAGCAGCTCTGGGCTTCCAGGCCAGAGCTCACATTTTCTAGTCAATGGGCCCAGGATCCAGAGAGTTCACAGAGTCCTGGTTCCTCCTGCCTTATAGAGACTCTTCTTCCTAAGCCAAGGCTGCAGGGTTTGATTGCCTCCCAAATCAACCCAGGGAGAGCCAAAAACAACTACTCGCTGGCTGAGTCATTTCTGTAGGGGGAACCTCAGTTTCCGAGTTAGCAGAATGGCATGGTCTCAGTAGATCATTGTTCTCCAAGTGTGGACAGAGGATGACCTGCATCAGAATCATGGGCATGGGGTGGGGAATGTTTGTTAGAGATGCAGATTAATGAGTTCTGTACTACAACCCAGGATACCCCCAGGTATGACCCTAGTTCCAGCTTCTGGCCTGCTTTAGAAAGTACAGGGTGCCTCTTGCTCCCACATGTTGGGGGCCAACTAGCTCCCTCAGCACCCTCATCACTGAGTTCAAGGGGCCAGGAGCCTGGGGAGACCTGGCTGGTTGTTTTTCCTCCTGGATGGACACACAGACTCTTCCTTACCTAGCAGTGATAGGAAGACCAAACAGGGAGGTCTGTGGAATGTGGGAGTTGCTGCCCATTTCTAATGGTTCATTTTCCTAATGGCTACAGATAATTTGCAGTAAGGGAAAGAAGTAAATAAAACAGAGGTTGATATGGAGTTCTCCCGTGCATTAGTGACTTACTGAATCCACAGCCGTCAGATGTCCCATTAGGTAGCTTTGTTGCAATAGGAGATTGGATTTGGAGTCAGAAAATCTGGGTGTGGGTTCTGCTTCAGGTGTAAAATCACTCAGTTGGGGTGATTTTTTTTTTCCTCGGAGGACATTTGGCAGTGTCTGGAGACATTTTGGGTGATTATAACTAGGTGACATGCTGTTGGCATCCAATGGTAGGGGTCAGGATGCACAGATGGCCCCCACAACAAAGAAGTATCCAGCCCTAAACGTCAATAGTGAGAGGGTGGAATCCTGTCTGAACCTCAGTTTCTCCTTCTGTAAGATGGGGTCAGCTTAGGTCAGTGTTTTTCAAACTGAGTCACAAGCCATGGTCCTAACCAGCACTGCAAAAACTAAACAGAAAAGAATAGAAACATCATAACATTTCAGAGTTCATGGCACGTGCTAAGGGCAGATGTGTGAAAGTTCTGCAGACTTTGGTCTGTGTGTGTGCATGTGCGTGTGTGTGCGTGTATGCATGTGTGTGCATGTATGCATGTGTATACCTTGTATGTAAGCCTAGGGACCTAGAAGACTCCTGGGAGGCATTGCAAACCGGAGTTTGTTACCAGGCTGTCCTGTTTATTTGTTTGTTTATTAACAAATAAAAGTATTTAAAATAAATAATTTTACCATTGTATTATGGAAATTTTTAAACATACAGAAAAGTTGAAGGAATACAACATTGTTATACCCACCACTCGGATTCCATCGTTACTGATTTCCTCTATTCACCTACCATTTACCACTTCAGTTCTGGTGGTTTTCATTGGTTAATTTCCTGCTGTCAGAAAGTTTGTTTGACTTCTGAAGATCTGCTTGCTCTAAAAACTGTTCTAAGAGAAAATGCAGAGTGGGCCAGACTCCCCAGTTTAGACAGGTATGAAAGGACTAAATTGCAACAAATTTAGTTTAAAGATCTTAATTGGCTCTATTTATAATTCTAGAATCAGGTAACACTTCATTTCATAGACTACAATGAGTGTTCCTAAGAACTGAGCAGAAGAAATTGATTTTATAGACAGAAGGGTTAGGGAAAGCAGAAATAGAGAATAAAAGTGGATTGGTTCTTTCAAAGTTACTTAGCTTGTGGAGATTAAAGCAGCTACAACTGGCCCATTCGGGGATTTGGCTTCTCCCCGCCGGCCTCCCCCCACATTCTGCTTTCCCAGAATGCCAGAGAAACACCTTAGTTTTGGTTTGGTGGACATAGAACTTTAGCATGAGTGACTCCATTTTGGTTTGGTCTCAGTCCAAACCAATAGTCTCCTTTATGTTTTGTTCAATACAGGACAAAATTCCTTTAACCTATATGACACCTCGGTTTTCTCCTGGCAAGCAGTGGTGTGGAGTTCTGCAGACTGTGGTCTGTGGACCTTCTCTGCCTGGGAGTGAGGAGACCTTCCCTAACTGGACTTACCAGTGGTCCCGGTCATGCCAACAACACCTCAAATCAACACCTTCCCGTTTTCTGAGCTTGGTTCCACAGGCCTCTTCTTTTGCTGAGGAACTGGAGCCCACACTCCCAGCTCCTCCTAGAAGAAGATCGATTTCTTCATCATTTCCAAGGCTAGTCTGGAAATTATGGGTCCTGTGTTCCATACCTTCAGGACCTCTAAGACACTGTGCCCCCATGTTGGACCTCTGTCTTCACTGACTGCCCTCCATCTCCCCTCTTCCCTCCACCAGTTCTAAGTCTCCAAGGCTTGAGACTCAGACTCTAAACTGACCCTCTGGGCTTCTTCATCCCTATGGCCAATCCATTGTCTTTGGATAACAAGGGCCCAGCCCAAGAAGCAGTTCTCAGAGACCAGCTGTGGAAGTTTAAGCCTTGATAACGCTATGGAAAATGTCTCACCAGTTTTCTGTCTTTCATGCCAACTGCCCTTACCCTTGTCCCTGTGTTTGTCCCTCACAATAAGACCATTGACAGAGACTATTTTATGATGTGTTTGACCATTCAAACATCTCTAATGGCAATACCCATCGTTTATTGAATCCTTACTAAGATTCTCTGCACTGTGGGTGCAATTTATCTACACTCTCTCTGAATTTCTAGAGAATCAAATGTGGTAAATTGAGGTGGGGCTCATGAATCTCCATTTTAAACAAACAGCTCAGAGATTCTGATTTGGGCTCGCCTAAGATGGATACTTAATTAATTAATTAAATTCTGGGGATGGAACACAGGGCTTTGTGCATGCTAGGTAAGTGCTCTGCCACTGAGATATACCCCCAGCCCCCAAGATAACATTTTAAATGACATTATTTTAGAATACCTATTACCAATAACCTGGACTGTTGCTTCTGTTTGCTACTTGACAGTGTGATCAATTGCTGCATGCTTTTCTAATCTTTATATCTAGATTGTGAAAAGGTCTCTAGTAGTCATCATTGAGGTCACTGTGAAGTGATCATGCTTTTATATTTTTCTTTTGTGAAGTGTAAGAGTCCATTGAGATCTATGTATCCAGAAGGCACTCCATAAGAATTTTTAGATGAATGGAAAGATGAGTGAATAAATGAGATTTAAAAGGAGATTTCTGTTGCCCATTTTAAAGGTCTTTTTTTGGGGGAATTTTCCACTGAGATAAGATTATAGAGGTAATATTATTAATACATTTATTATTTTTTGTGGGGGGTTATAATCACTACTACTCCTCTTTTCTCTTTTAGGGGACTTCCAAAATGGCAAGAGAGTGAGACTCTCTGTGTATCTTGGGGAATTTTTTGACATCCATTTGTTTGTCAATGGTACTGTGATGCAGGGGGACCAAAGGTAAGTCACAAGTGCAGAATGTCCAATTTGAAAGGACCCTGGGGATTCCCTGGCACAAGCCCTCGTGTTTCAGATGAAGAAGCTGGGGCCCAGGGAGAGGAAGAAAACGTACTCAGAAGTGAGTAGCAGGGCTGGGCGAGAGCCTCAGCCTCAGCCTCAAAAAGTGAAAGAGCTAGAACCTCATTCCCTTTGTGCCATCCTCTGAACCTCGTAGCGTGGGCTTGGAAGGGTAGAGAGATGTCCTGAAAATGCACGAGAAGCCCAATACTGAACATGTCCTCTACTTTCCAGAATCTCCATGCCCTATGCCTCTAAAGGGCTGTATCTGGAGACTGAGGCTGGGTACTACAAGCTGACCAGTGAGGACTATGGTTTTGTGGCCAGGATCGACGGCAGCGGCAACTTTCAAGTCCTGCTGTCAGACAGACACTTCAACAAGACCTGTGGGCTGTGTGGTGACTTTAACATCTTTGCTGAAGATGACTTTAGGACCCAAGAAGGTAAGGTTTTCTGGGCTCCATTTCCCTAAAGTGTGGTTATGCTTTTTACCTCCCTACTTACAAACTCTCACTGATACTCCTCCCCTGGCATTCACGCCTCGTCATGACCTCACCTCAATTTATTTTGCCAATCTGCTCTGTTAATATTTCACCTCAGTGCCTAGACACGCTGGTCAACCTACAACTTGGAGCCTCTAAACCCGTCTTTGTTCAACTTTGAATTCCCCATAGAAATGGGGGAATCACATGTGGTAGATGGTTGGAAAATACTGGAAGGTTTGAGTAGACCCTTCTGAACCCACTACGATTAAATAGATGAAATCTATAGAGTGAGCCTCCACACTGTCCAGAAAGGCTAGTTATCTAGACACGGTGGTACATACCTGTAATCCAAGCGACTCTGGAGGCTGAGGCAGGAGGATCACAAGTTTTAGGCCAGCTTCAGCAAGACTCTGTCTTAAAAAAAAGACAGGGGCTATAGTTCAGTGGTAAAGCTCTCCTGGGTTCAATCCCTACAAAAACACCAAAAGCCTAGCTTATGTATGCTTGTGAGCAACAGAAGATAATATAGATGTGAAATCACTACTAATCTTTTTAATAATTTTAATTCCATAAACATTCAGTTAGTGATATTCCCTTGTAAAAACAACCTTTGTATATAAATTAATCTCTTCATTATCATGTATCTACCTTCTGATTAAGGGGAAAACATGCAGAGAAAACAGTTGAGTGAAAAATAATAAGGTCGTTTGTTTTTATCTTCTCTAGCACTGATTTCTCAACCTTTTTATTATCCAATATGTAAACTTTAGGCTATCAGTTTTCCTTTAAATATCACTTTAGCTGCACCACACCAATTATTTTAATATATAACACAGTTTCATTTTTGTTTAGTAAAATACATTTTCCTACTTTCCATTTTAAGCTCTTTTTAACCTATAGTGTGTTTTAAATTTCCAAATGTTTAGAATTTTTAAGGTAAATTTTTGGTAACAAAATTGATTTCTAAATTAAATTAGCAACTTGTGGAGGCTTATTTGTAGCTAGTACTTGATCTTTTCTTAAAATTGTTCTATCTATGCTCAAAAATAATGCATTTTCTGATTGGTGAAGGAGTCCATATTTGTTTGTTGAATTAGGTTTGTTAATTGTGATGTTAAAATCTTCTATATGTTTACTACTTTTTGTTTGCTTCATCTACCAGTTACTAAGAGAGATGTATATATATTTTTTACAATGTTGGTAAGTTATGTCAATTTCTTGTAATTCTGTCAAATTTTGCTTTATACGTTTTGAGTTTGCTATTAACTTTTAGAAATATTACGTCTTTCTAGTGAATTGCTCCTTTACATAATGAACCCATTATTTATATATTTTAATTAGCCCTTTATAGTTATACATAGGAGTTGGGCTCATTTTGACAACTCATCCATGCATGGAAATTGATTTCAGATCATGATCTCCCCCCTTTCCCTCCTTCCTTCCATCTCCTCCTGTATTCTCCTTCCTGTACTCTACTAGACTTCCTTTCATTTTTAACAATGCCTTTTGCCTTGAAACCTGATATTAATATTGATACTCTACTTTTTTATGTGGCTAGTGGTTGTTTGATATCTCTTTTATTTTTGTACTTTCAATTGTTTTGTGTGATTTTGTTTTAGATGTGTCTCATAAAAGTTGTAGGAAGCTGGATTTATTATATGTTTTAAAAATGGCTATTAAGGTATAATTTGCAGGCAGTGAAATTCACCCTTTCAGTATGTACTACTCAAATGCCTCATGTCCTTTTGTAGTCAAACTTACCCACAATTCTTAGCCCCTGGTAATCACTGACCTTTTTTTTCTCCCGTGTTCCTATAGTTTTGATTTTTTCCAAATTTTTTATAAACACAATAATATGATATTAAGCCTTCTAAGTCTGGCTTCTTCTCATTAACATAATCCATTAGAGATTCATCATGTTGAGCGTATCAATAGCTTGTTCCTATTTATTGCTGAAGAGTAGTACCTAAATTTGGTTATCTATTCACCAAAGAATACTTTGTTTATTTGTTGGGGAATTATGAATGAAGGTACAGATGTCCCTCAAATTTAATTATAGTACAATACACATAACAGACTATCTTAACCATTTAAATTTTTTTTGTAGTTGTAGATGGGCACAATGCCTTTATTTTACTTGTTTATTTTTATGCTTTTTTAAAGCTCATAGTTTTAATAATTATGATAAAGTACACATAAAATTTACCAATCTTAACCAATGTTAAATGAACAGCTCAGTAATTTTAATATTCACATTGTTGCACAACCAATCTCCAAAACCTTTTCATCTTATGAATTTGAAACTCCACGCTCATTTAACAACTCCCTGTACTCACCTTCCCCCAGTCCATTCTACTGTGTGTTCATATGACTCATACAAGTTTAGATACTCATATGCAGCATTTGGATTTTTGTGGATGGGCTATTTCACTTAGCTTAATGTCCTCAAGGTTCATTCATGTTGAACTATGTGTCAGAATTTCCTTCCTTTTATGGCTGTATAATATTCCATCATATTTATTCATTAATCTATTGATGGACATTTGAGTTGCTTCCACCTTTTGGCTATTGTGTCTAATGCTGCTAAAAAATGGGTGTAAAAATGTGTTTTGAAGACTCATCTTTCAATTCCTTTGGATGTGTACCCACAAATGGAATAACTGGATCATATAGCAATTCTAATATTTTGCAGAAGCACTCACTCCATTGCTTTTCACAACAGCTGCACTATTCTACATTCCCATCAACAGTGCATATCTTTGACAACTCTTATTTTAATGGTAGCCATCCTAATGGTGTGAAGCAATCTCATTTTTTAAAAATGTCTTTATTTGTTTATTTATTTTTTTTAATGTGGTGCTGAGGATAGAACCCCATGCCTTCCGCATACTAGGCAAGCACTCTGCTGCTAAGCTACACAGCCCCAGCCCTTAACCATTTTAATGTATATAGTTCAGTGACAATAAGTACATTCATATTGTTGTGCAACCATCTCTACTATCCATCTCCAGAACTTTTCATTTTGCAAAACTGAAATCTATCCATCAAACCGTAGGTCCCCATTCTTCCCTCCCAGCCCTGGAAATTACCACTTTACTTTGGTCCCTATGACTTTGACTACTCTAAGTACCTTATTAAGTGTAATCATGCAGTATTTGTCTTTTTGTAACTAATTTATTTCACTTTTCACAATGTCCTTAAGGTTCATTTATGTTGTAGCATGTGTCAGAATTTTATTTCTTTTTATGGCTGTCTAACATTCCATTGTAGGTTTATACCACGCTTTGCTTATCCTTTCACTCATCAGTGGAGATGGAGTGCTTCCACATTTTAGCTATGGTGAATAATGCTGCTATGAACATGGGTATACATGTATCCCTGCAGACCCAGCTTTCAATTTTTGTGGGGTTCTACCCAGAAGTATGATTTTATTGTATATAAATCATATCCATATGGTAATTCTGTTTTTAATTTTCCTCCCAGTACTGGGGATTGAATCCAGGGATGCTCTACCTTTGAGCCATATCTCTGGCCCTTTGTATTTTTTAAATTTGAGACAGGGTCTCACTAAATTGCCCTGGCTGGCCTTGAACTTGTGATCCACCTGCCTCAGTCTTCCAAGTCTCTGGAATTCCAGGTGTGCACCACTACATTTAACTAGTCTTTAAAATTTTAGGAAGCCATCATACTGTTTTCCTAATGGCTGTGCCATTTTACACTCCCACCAAGAGTGAAGAGTGTTCTGATTTCTCTGCATCCTTTCTAATGTTTATTTTTTGTTCCTATCCTTATCGATGGGAAGTGGCATTCATGAGTAGGGTTTGTCTATAGACATATGCTTTAATTTCTCTGGGTAAATATCTAGTACTGGGATTGTGT
Source organism: Marmota flaviventris (assembly GCF_047511675.1). Lineage (NCBI taxonomy): Eukaryota > Metazoa > Chordata > Mammalia > Rodentia > Sciuridae > Marmota > Marmota flaviventris. The sequence continues at coordinate 124,144,205 of NC_092500.1, read as the reverse complement.
TTTTCCATCTCTCTTAATCCCTCTGTATTGCTTTTTGGGTGGTTTACTTAGGTCATACGCTGTACTCATGGTGGTTGGTGAGAACCAATTGTGTGCATCTCTTCCCAACTCCACATTCAGTAACATCATGTTGGTAACACCATGGAAATTAGCAAGTGCTATAAACTGGGGTTTTGCTTTCCCTGGAGAGTTGGTTTGTCACCACTTTACTAAGTAGTAAGTAGATCTAAGTAGATCTGTCTTCTAGTTCACTAATTCTCTCTTCACTCTGCCTAATTTACAGATGATGTTTATTCTGTCAATTGAAGTTTCACTTTATTTTATTGACTATGCTTTTAATCTTATAAGGTAAATCTGACTATTTTTCTTTTCAATTATTTTTTCTTGTCATGTTCTTTTATTAAGTTTCAATTTTTTTATAACCATAATCTAAAATATATTTGTTTTAAAAGTTCTATATAAAAATTTCATTATCTGAACTTTTTGGAGCTCAGTCATGCAAATTTTGGATCTGCTGACTCTTGTTTATAGTGGATTGTTTCCTGTTGTTACAGATGGCTCAGTCCAGGGAGCCTGCCTGGATCCCTACTGGTTGGATTCAACAGGAGGTCCACATAAGAGATAGACAAAAGATGTAAAAATGAATAATGAACTTTATGCTTTATACTTCAGTTTTATCAAACCAGGGAGAAGCAGCTAGATTGCTTCTCTCTGGCCATCTCACAGAGACAATTACAATTTATAGAAACAAAAGCTAGGTGAAATGCATACTGTAGAGCTCTTTAGCTTATGTTAAATGGGCTTGAATGGGTACTCTCTGTGCCTATCTTCTTTGGCACCTGTGAGGGTAAGGGGTAGAAGCCTTTCAGCTTCCTTTCTTAGCAGGAGGAATGTGTTGACATTCAGTCTGTTTCACTATGCTTCATAATTTTGGATTGTGAGCTCATCTTTTGAAGATGTTAATTTGTCTGAGTTACTGAATCTTACAAGAAGTTTAAGTTGGAATCTTACAACTATATGAAAGATTTCCTACCACTGTCAATTTTCAGGGGAGTCTTTTCTCCCCTCCCATTCAGAGACCAGATCAAGAAAACAGGCATCCACTCTGCTTCTCAGAGTGGGTTTTTTTTTTTTTCTTGTCAAGTTTTTTTTTTTTTTTTTAAATGTTTTTGTAGTTATAGATGGAAAGGGTGCCTTTTTTTTATTTGTTTATTTTTATGTGGTGCTGAGGATCAAACCTAGTGCCTCACACATGCTAGGCAAGCACTCTGCCACTGAGCTACAACCCCAGACTTTCTTGTCAACTTTTGCATATTTTAAGGTCTCAGCTTTACAATGGCATCTTGGGTCCATCTCCCCGCCTCATGCAAGTCCTGGACTCACTTCCACTTCAGTGGAGCTGTTGAAACCCCAGCCTCTTGGTTGGAAAGGTTGCCACTTTTACTCTAGTACTCTGCAGTCAGAACACTTGCCAGTTCTATTTTTTAATTTTTCTCTCTTCTCCTTTCTTCTCTCCTCCTCCTTTCCATCTCTTTAATTCCTTCTATTTTTTTGTAAGCTTCTCCATCAATTCAGTATGATATTTGTCCATTCTACTAGCATAGTTTTCAGATTTTTTCTCATCTGCTATATTGCTGGAAATGGAAGTTCCAATCATAGAATATCTTTTTTTTTTTCTTATTCTAGGCTTTTAAGGTTGAAAAAATTAACAGTGGGTCCTAGGCTATGAGAAAGAAGGTAGTATTTTTTGGCAAAAAAAAATCAAGGCTATGGTAATGTTTTGGGAATCATCCTTAGAGGATGATTTAGTTTAATTCTTTTTGGTCAGTAAAACTCAACAATATTTGTCCCCCAAACAGTTAACCTTGCTCCCTGATTTCTGGGAGTCTGCCAAGCTTGGCTTTAACTCTGTCTTTCAGAGAGTTTTCTCTAAACAAAAGTATTTGTAATTCCATATGTTGGACAGCCTTATGCTGTCCAGATTTAGTTCATGAAATGAAACTTCATAGGTGGTCAGGGCTAATAGGGATCTTAGATCACCCACCTCAACTCCTCATTTACATATGGGAACTAGGCTCCACGGGATGATGGGATCAGCCCAGATCACAGAGTGGTGGAAGGAGCTTCATCATCCAAGTAAGCTCCTTATCTACCTCTTTCTTTAAGATGGTTTATTAGAAAGTATCCAAACCTGTGTGGTATGGAGTATCTGAGTACCAAACAATACATAAGATATGGGAGAAGTCAAATGGAAAAGAACTGAAATTTGTGGAGTGCCACCATGTGCCAGGCAGTCCCTAGGCACTCAGTGAGTCTGATGTCCATGCCCTGGGGAGCCATACTGAGCACTGTACAAAAGGTACTCTCCACCCCAAATACCTATGGTCTAATCTAGCAGAAGTTAGGTCAAGATAAAACAGACCTAGAGCTTTCACTCAGAAGTCCTGGGACAGGCATAACTGAAGCATAATTTTTTTCTGAAACTTTGCTTTGCAGGGACCTTGACCTCTGACCCCTACCTTTTTGCCAACTCCTGGGCTCTGAGCAGTGGGGAACAGCGATGCGAACGAGCATCTCCTCCCAGCAGTCCCTGCAACAGCTCCTCTGGGGAAATGCAGAAGGTGGGTACAGCTTGGCCTGGATGTGGCCTGGATGATGTAAGACTCCTGGAATTAAGAGGCAGCAGGACTTGGGTTCATGCCCTCCCTCTGGGGGGGAAAGGACTTACCTATAAGTGCTGCTGGTTTGGCTGTTCAGTGTGGGACTCCTACACTGAAAACTAACTATGGCTAGAGTTTAGTCAAATCTAATTCTAGTACTTTCCTGGCCGGGAACTCTACAAATGGTTCTGGGCTAATGATTAGGTTATAATGAGTATCTCAGTATACTTAAAATATGCTGCTATCACAAAATGTCTGAAACTAGGTAACTGAAATTTATTTATTATAGTTCTGGATGACAGAGAGTCCCAGATCAAGGTGCTGGTATTCAGTGTCTGGTGAGGGCAGTCCTGCTCTGCCTCTCTGTAAAAGAGGAGCAAAAAGGTGCTGCTCAAGTTATTCCACTGGTGGGTCCTTGTGTTTCTCTTCAGGAGTTGGGCTCCACAGGTTCTTAAGTTTGCTTAAGTTCTAAAACTCTTTACTGTGTTTCTGTGGATTGGGAAGACAGTATATAATCAAGAAATATTCAATGAGTTGGATGAATACAAATTAGGGGGGTGTTATTGAAGGATTGTAATGACCTCCCCAGTAATAATACAGAATCCTTCACTTGTAGAAATCTGATTCACCCACATGTACACATAAGTAGAGAAGGTCAACCCTCTCCTATTCCAGAAACAAAGTAATTCTGCCCCCCCCCTCCCGCCTTAGCATGAGAAAGCCTCATTATTAGTTGGTTACTCATCCAATGGATCTTCTTTATTTTCCTGAAACATTTTGAACTTCTGAACCAAGGAGTTATATTTATCAGGTCCAGGAAAATATCCTGGGTTGATGCTAAATCCAGCTACCTAAATTGTTAATACAGACAATTCCCAACTTGTAAACAAACACATTCCTGAAGACTTTTTTTCTTGGGTGATTCAGTGCTAGTCCTCCAGCTAGTCTCTGAAAGTCTATATCCCTTGGAACATAGCCCAGAACAAGGCAAACTGAGACGAGGGTGCTGTCCTGTGCAAGCAGGGAGTTTCCTCTTTTTCCAGTTCGAAAAGTCTGAAGCTTGCCCTTGACAGATCCTTGAGTTTCTCTCACCCCTGGGCTTGGCATTGTGCTAAGGGTTGGGTTTGGATCAGGCCATTTACTGACTTTGTAACTCTAGGCGAGACACATGACTTCTGCACACCTGTTTCCACCTATGTAAAACAGGCTAGGAATTGTTCCTGCCAGGGTCATTGAGAGGAGTAAGAGAAAAGTCATTTGTGTTGAATGGTTTCAGGTTGTTCAGCGGGGCTCACTGTTTGGGCTGCTATTATTATTGTTATTATTAGGTGATTCCTAGTGTCCTCCAGTAGTCCCATGTGTCATACTGGGGTGCCCAACCTTTCAGAGTGGGAATGGGGAGAGCAGATAGCACACATTGTACTTTAGGTATAAGCTGCACAATTCATTCTTTTTTTCCTCTCCTCCTTCCAATTACAACCAGTTTCCTTTTAGGTAGCTGAGCCCAGCTCGAGGTCAGAAGGAACACAAGGTGTCTAACATCTGCACATGCAGGTGGGCAGGTGACAGAAACCCACCTTTCCTCTAGAATTGCTTATTTATCCAGATGAATTCAGACTGAGTGTACTCCAGATGTCACGTGCAGCAAGGAGGACAAGGCCTTTTTAATAATTTCTTTCTCTCTTTATTTCTAAATTTACAGTTCTGTTGTTGGCTGGTGGGTCTTTCTTTCCTGCCCTATTCTCTAGGTAAAGGTGAGGTTAGCAGGCCTTTGAGAGCTTATTAGATTTTGCAAACACAGGCCAGCTCAGGGTAAGTGCTTGACAAATGTTCCCCACCCTCCTGAATACAAAGGGATAATCTCATTTATCCACATGAACTAGGAGGTGAAGAAGACAGGATTCTCAAGTAGAGAACCTGATACCCAGTAGGTCAGGTGGAGGAGGGAAACAAAGGGGAGGGAAAAATCTAAGAGAAGCCTATTTGCCTCTAGGGGCATCTTTCTTTCTTTTTTTAAAAATTGCTACTAGGGGCATCTTTCTGAGCTGCAGCTGTGTCTTGCTACTCGCTTTGTCTCCTGGGCGCATTAAAATCCTTACTAACCAGCGTCCTGGGAGCAGCTTAAGAAATCGGGTACCTGGTTCTCAGCGTTGGGCTGAGGCTCTAAACACACCTAACCTCCCAGAGGCACAAATAAACTCCTTCAAGCTCAGAACTCAGGGGTTTCGAGTTGTTTATCTGAGAGGCCTGCTTTGTCCTCGGCCAATCAGACTGTGTTTGCCCACAGCTGGGGCTCCCTCATTGGCTGGGAAGCACAATGATTTATCTCCTGGGAGGTGATTAATGTGGTCTTTTGAATGATTCACAGTCTGCTTACTCCCACTGGGTCCCCAGGTTCAGAAGTCAGGTCTGGAAAATGGGGCCACCTTTACCAGTGTTTGCCACTGTGGTTCCACAGGTCATTTGGAGTGACGGAGTGTTCTGTGAGGGAAGCAACACTGACCTCAGAACTTCTTTGATAGCCACCCAAATCTATTCCCCCACTTTTCTGGTGCTTTCCTTCTTTCCAAGTCCTAGCAGTAATCAGCTCATTCTGAGAGCCAGGTCATATTGCTTACACCTAGGGGATGAATGTTTCCTTGTTATGCCAACAAAACCCAATGCTTCTCTCTACTGGGACTGATAATGGGTTGTTTGATTGCATGCAAATTTGCAGTTTTTTTTTTTTCTTTAAACTAAGGGCAGGACTGCTGAAGTCTGGAGCCTCAAGCCATAAATGCTCAAATAATTGTTGTTAATTTGCAGATAACTCTACTGTGCAAGGCATATTGTAGAAAGAAAGAAACTTAGGTAGATTTCTTTTCTTTCTTTTTTTTTAAATTCAAAAAGAGCTGTACCTCATAAAGAAATGATGGCTTTGTTTCACAGTCCTGTGTGCAACATGAAGCCCAAGGTGTCAGGGGCTGGGCTTGGGCTGCAGTGAACCTGTATAGTGCTCCTGATATTTAGAAAAGGAGACTCCTCCCTCAAGACACTTTATCACCATTTGGTGGGAAACTGCCTTAGTGAACATTACAATTGTACATATCATGTATAGATAATGTATGGTGTCTACCATGTAAATGGTAGTCCCTTGGTGTGTTGCCAGGGTGCACTGTGTGGCCTTAGATCAGTACTGGCCTTAGATCACCTCCTTCAGAGTGGCAAGACTGTCTCCTGCCTTTGCAGTTGCCATCAGAATGTAAAAGCAATTTCTTGCCTTTGGCTCCAGGAGTTTTCTCCATGCACTTTCTGGGAGAATCATCCATCAAACACACCAAACTCAGACGAGTATCTGGAGTGGAAGAAATTTCTTTTCATCAATGTTAGGAATTTTGGGTTCATAAAAACTCATAGTTGGATGAAATTCTAGAAGACACCTAATTCTTGACTACTGTATCAATGCTTTTGGTAAGCTGTGCCCAGATAGACAAGGTATGCTGTGACCTTGATTTTAAGAGTCAAGTCCTTGAAACACCCTTGCTGGGATCTTTGCAGTCATCTTGCAGAGCTCAGCCCAAGGTAGTCCTCCTTGGCTCTCTGATAAATCCTTCCTTTCATTTTATGACCATTTGTAGCTTATCTGTGTGTCCCCAAATACTGGAGGAACAACGTTGTTTTTCTAGATTGGTTTCTCTAGGTCTGATGTGGGAACTTGAATCCAAATGTACTCCCATCAATTACCTAGCAGCCCCATATTTCCTAGTTCCCTCTGATCTCTGAGTTTGGTGTGTATTAACTAAACACCATCCTTATTATCTTCTTCTATTTGTCTTTACAGTTGTAACATCTCTTATTCTACAGAACTCTTGCCTGCTCTGAGACAGCATGCTGCTTACCTGTTATTCCTCTTGTCTCCAGGAAATCACCTGTCCAGTGAGCTAACATTTGTAACACTGGTGTTGACTTTGGATAATCATAACATAGCCCAAAGAGGAACAGAAAATATCCACTGTGTTGGAAACAAAGCAATTCACTCTTCATGTCCTTATTAAGTAATATTTATTTGCAAAGGGTATACCAGATCTTTTTTCTTTTTCTTTTTCTGGTAGGGGGGGGGATCAAACCCAGGGCTTTGCATATGTTAGGTAAGCATTCTATTACAGAGCTATATCCCGAGCCTGGACCCAACATTTTCTACCATTTCTGCTCAGAGTAGAGCTGGAAGGGGAATTTGCAGGCAGAAGGAAGGAATTTCAGCACAGGGAACTTGGCTGGGGTGCTAAATGCACAGGCAGAGCTGGGGACTGTCTGTCCTGATCCACTCCTGGCATCTCTGCCTCTTGCATTCACTTCACTGGATGGTTTACATCTGGAATAGACTCCTCTTGGTTATTGGGAAAAATTTTGTTACATTTTTATTCTCAGTAGAATAGTTGGTATTCAGACAATTGTGAGGGGAGAGAGTCTGGCCCTTGGAATTCAGCCAATCTCCAGGAAAGCCTTTGGAACCCAGGATCCCAAAGGAGGTATCTGTCAGATGACAACACCTTGACCTGGTTTTATAATAGGTGCCCACCCACTATGCCCCAGTGATAATCAACCCACTATTGAGGTTTAATCACAAACACTCATATATCTTTTGCAGAGTGACAACTGTTCTCTCAAGTCTTTCTTGAGTCATTGTCAGGCTAAGAAATTAGGACTTATTTCATGTATTTTTCCAAGGTCCAAGAATCCAGGGTGCATTCCCTGGGTTCGTCTAATACTCTGTGTGTCCTTGTGTAAGTTACTTTCCTGCTCTGCATCTCAGTCTTCCCTCTCTAAGGGAAACATGGCTCTACTGACCATCCAAATGAGGAAGTACACTTCTTCTTTAGAATAAATCCACTTACCTGAGTGCAGTGTGGGAGAAGGGTCAGTGAGCTGAGTGGCTGTGGTAGAACAGTGGTGGCCTCAGCCTTATAGTGGAGATCAGTGACCACCATGGAATCTCACAGATTTCCCTTGATTCAGCCAGAACTTAGCCTTTTAACTTTCAAGAAGGGTTGGATAAAGTCCCAGTATGCAAGCTTTCAGTTAAAATGCCTCCCTTAACAATCTCAAAATCCTGTGATAGAATTCCATTGGCTTTCCATATCTGTGGGTTCCACATCCTTAGATTCAACCAACTGTAGAAAAAATTGCATCTGTACTGAACATGCACACTTTTTCTTCTTATTAGCCCCTAAACAATATAGTATAACTACCATTTACATAGCATTTACATTGTATTAGATATTATAAATCTTTTAGATATGATTTGAAATATATGGGAAATATGTATAGGTTAAATACACTATATGAAAACCCTATGCCATTTTGGAGGGAGAGTACCAGGGATTGAACTCAGAGGCACTCAACCACTGAGCCACATCCCCAGCTCTATTTTGTATTTTATTTCGAGACAGAGTCTCACTGAGTTCCTTAGCACCTCACTTTCGATGAGGCTGGCTTTGAACTCCCAATCCTCCTGCCTCAGCTTCCTGAGCTCCTGGGATTACAGGCGTGCGCCACTGTGCCGCCCCCATTATGCCATTTTATACAAGAGACTTGAGCATGCATGCATTTTGGTATCTGAGAAGGTTGTAGGATCAATCCTATAGATATTGGGTGTTGACTATATTTCTTTGGTGGCTTCCTTTGCCTTCTCCGTCCCCCTAGTGAAGACCAGAATGGGCAAAAAAATGGGAAGGTGCCCATTAGTACCATACACAACTTATTGAGGTGTTTTGAATGGTTTAGGTAATTCTAAAAATGTGCAAGGCAGATCAAAGAAAAAAACACATAAAAGAAATTAAGCATGAAAGAAAATGACACAAATGCCATGGTAGGTCAGTAAATTTGCCAAACAAATGATAAGTGATATGGCATTTCAGGGGAATCAGCTCCTATCATAGAGTTGATTATTTTTCCTTGCTGGGAGTAGGATGGTAGTCTGGTTCTCATTGGTCTGTTTTCCATCCCCAGAGCTTGGGAAGACCCCAAACTGGGAAGTGGAGAATAATGCCTGGTCATTCTCTGTCCAGCCTGCTGAGCCCCATCCTGATCCCTAAGAACCACTCTGACGCCTCCTCGGAGGCCAGACAGAGGGTGAGGAGGGACCTTCTGAGGGTTTCATGGCTATCTCTGCTGTGACATATCTAGTCACTCCACCTTTCGTGAGCATAATACCCCAACTGTTTTAGAGAGAAGAACCACCAACTCCACAAAATCCATCCATCTGTTGGAAATCTATCTTACAATTTCATGGTCAGAATCTTGACTGTGAGTCAGAATCTTGGAATGTGGGTGGGAATCTTAGGCCTGCCAAAAGTTATAAATAGAACTGGCAACCCTCTCCCGACCACCCTTGCAGGCCAGCCAGTGAGAAACTTGCCTCTGCCCAGAGTGAATTCTTGAACCCACTACTTTGGACCAATGCAGGCTCCAGGCGCCTCCACACCTCCCCCAGGGGCAGCCACAGGGCACCCCCGCCAGAGCTGGAAAGATCATGGCCCACTGAACAATCTTGCACTTTATATATTAGACTCCCCTTTCTTTGTTCACTTCAGTCCTAGGAATGCCCTCCCTCCTTTCTCCTTCGTCAGCTGTTTGGGAACAAACAAAATAGCTAAGCTTCAGATCTCTGGCTTTTGCTTTTTCTCCTCCCCTGCCTGCCTGCCACTGGGGAGCTGTGCTTGTTTTTTTTTTTCTCCCCATCCCTTGAACCAGCCCAGCATCTCCAGGGAAGAGGTCTGGTCTTTTTGATGAACTGAAAATGTGATTATGATGGGCCACAATTGGGTCTGCACACCCACCCAGGCAGGGTGAGGTCATGGATTGATGGAGCTGGGGCTACAGCTCTCTCCCAGTTTCTGGCACCACCGACAGGAGATGAAACAAGACAGAAGTGGCTGGTGCCGGGCACTGGAGCCAGGGAGATGCTGGAAGTGCAAATTAGCCGACCCTTATTTTATGTCCCTGCCAGAATGGTTTAGCAGAGAGCTAAAGAGAAGCCACTATAGACAGCAGGCAAATGGTAATAGTTGTTATAAGTCCTTGATTGCTTTCCTGGTGTAATCTCATTTAATTTTATTTTGAAGCACCATCTAAGGTAGGCATTGCTATCTTTGTGTGTTAGGAGCAGGTTCAGCTATGAGTGACAAGACACCTAAAAGTAACAACAGCTTGCATTGTCTAGAAGTTTATTTTTCTTTCATGTAAAGAAATCTAGGGGAGATGTTCAGGGCCAGTCCTGGATCCTATGGTGTTGGGATACAACGTTCTTTCATCATTTTTCTGTTGTCCTCAATCAGCATGGGACATCTGCTGCATGGTCCAAGATGCCAGCTGAAGCTTGAGGCATCACAGTCACATCCAAGCAGTGAGACAGGAAGGGCCAAGAAATAAGCAGTTCCTTCTTATGAGGACAATCTTGGAAGTTGCTCAGGGTCCTTCTGCTTATATCTGATTGGGTAAAGCTTAGTTCTATGGCTATTCCCAGCTGAATGTGGGATGAGAAATGGAATCTTTATTCTCAGTGTTTATGTGCCCAAGTAAAAGCTAAAAATTGAGGTTCCTATGGCTAAGAAAGAAGGGAAGAAGAGCTACTGGGCAACTTTCAATCTCTTCCACCTTAGCTGTCTTGTATAGGTGAGGAGATGGAGGTGTGGAGGGGTGAGATGATTTTCTTAAAGTCATGCACTTTGGAACGATGGAGTTGGGACTCCAATCCAATTGTTTTTCTAGGACAGTTATACTCACTGTGCTGCACTGCCTTCTAATTCGATTGTTGGGAAACAAGATATATATATATATATATATATATATATATATATATATGTACATACACTATGCAAGCCATTGTTATTTTTAGATTTCTGGTTATTTATAGCTGAACCTGCTCCTAACACACAAAGATAGCAATACCTACGTTAGATGGTGCTTAAAATAAAATTAAATGAGATTACACCAGGAAGGCAATCAAGTACTTGTAACAAGGGGCTGGGGTTATGGCTCAGTGGTAGAACACTCACATCATACATGCGAGGCCCTGGGTTTGATCCTCAGCACCACATAAAAATAAGTAAATAACTAAAATAAAGTTATTGTATACAACTACAAAAATACTTTTTTTAAAAAAAGTACTTATAACAACTATTACCATTTGCCTCCTGTCTATAGTGGCTTTTCTTCAGCTCTCTTTTATATATATATATATATATATATATATATATATATATATATATATATCGTGGAAAACCATGTATGGTCATCCCCTGGTTTCTGCAGGAGATTGGTTCCAGGACCTCGGTGGCTACCCAAGATACTCAGATAGTAAAGATACCTCAGATACTGAGATCTCTTGTATAAAACGGCATACTATTTGATTATAACCTATGGACATTCTCCCACATACTTCAAATCAACTCTAGATTACTTATAATACTTAATACAATGTAAGTGGTATATAAATAGTTGTTACATTGTATTGTTTAGGAAATAATGACAAGGAAAAAAATCTGTACATGTTCAGTGCAAATGCAACCCCTCTACCCCTGGTATTTTCAACTCTCAGTAGGTTGAATCTATGAATGAAACCCTCAGATAATGACAGGCTGACTGTAATTTGGGGTTTGGTAACAAGTGACTAGGCTGTGGTGTGAAGCCAGGGTTTGAGCCTTGCCTTCAAAAGTGCAATGGTTCTCAAGCTGTTTAGTCTCAGGACCTCTTTATACTCTTAAATATTATTGAGGATTCCAAAGAGATTTTGTTTATTTGGGTTAAATCTCTTGCTACTTACCATATTAGATATTAAAATTGGGAAATTTAAAACACATTTATTAAGTCATTTAAAAATAATAAACCCATTATATTTAGCATAAATATTTAATAAAAATAAATTCCAGAACAAAACATTTTAGGGAGTGTTTTATAGATTTGCAAGTCTCTTTAAAATCTTATTGAAGAGAAATTAGCCAGATTCTCATATCTGCTTCTGCATTTAACCTGTTATGATATCATACATCACATAGCCTGAAAAACTCCACTGAACCCCCATGAAAGAAAGAGAGCACAAACAGCAAATAGCATCCTTAGGAGAATAATATGTACCTTGTAGACTCCTGGAGGACCTCCTAGGGTGTACATTTGGAGAAGAATTGACCTATTATATTCTTTACTTTTTCCTTGCTTCAGTTTCTATATTTGGAATATTGGATCAACCTAGTCTTTGTGGGATTTTTCCCCTCACCCCAATACTGAGGATTGAACACAGGGGTGCTTTCACACTGAGATATCCCCAATCCTTTAAAAAAAAATTTATATTTTGAGACAGGTCCTGGCTAAATTGCAAAGGCTGTCCTCAAACTTGCGATCTTCCTGCCTCAGCCTTCTGACTAGCTGGGATTACATGTGTGCACCCTCATGCCTGGCCACCTAGTCTTTGTCTGAGGAGATTTATGTTCTTTCAAGGTGTCTGCATGTCTCTGAATGCAGTTTATGAGGGAGTCTCTGAAACAACTTTCTTTAAATGGGCTACGAGAGTTTCCAGCTATGGAGGGGAGACCAGATTTATTTGTGTCAGCCTTCTCTTAATGCAGAGAGATGGGAAGAGAAGCTGCAGACGGTCTTCAGGCTGGGAATTTTCTCAGTCAGCCAACTCCTGTGGCTGGGTGGGTCCTGAGAAGCCAGAAATGACTGGTCCAGGCCTCCAGCTTGCCTCCTGTGGGTCTGCTCCCTCAATGCCACTGATGTGCTTGAGCCCAAATCCCTACAGGAAAGGAAGGAACATGGAGACATTCCTAGGTGTTTTAATCAGCTTCCCAGTACTGTAAAAAATTACCCAAGATAACTTAGTAAGAGAAAAGCTTTATTTTGGCTCATGGTTTCAGAGGAGCAGGTGGCAGAGGAGACCTGTTCACCTCATGTCAGCTAGGAAGCAAAGAGAGAGAGAGGAAGGGCCCAAATCCACTACAACCTGACTTCCTCCTACTAGGCCCCCCCTGTAGCACCCCAGGCTGTAGACCAGGCCTTCGACTCATAGGCCAAACCACAACTGTAAGTTGGGGATGACCTGGGCAAAGTGAACACAAGCTGCTCACCACATCCTAAAGTGGACAGAGAAACCTGGACAAATGACAAAGGTGCCTACAAATCCTTTACTCGGGGAATAACACACGGAAAGGTCCGAATGCTGGGCCCTGGCAGAGGATATCAACTCCTTCAAGGAGAGCTCCATTAGGTTTGGAATCTGATGGGGGCACTAACCTCAGGCAGTCTGGCAACCCTGGGCTGCAGTCTCAGGGTTTCACTATAATTACTGTTTCTCCCCCTGCCATAGCAGATGCTTTACCTGGGATGCCCTCTCTCCTGCCATATACCCAGATGTTGTCCAGGTCTGCTCAGACTTTGCCTCCTTTTAGGAAGCCTCTCCAGCTGCAGGTTTATTCTAGCTGCGAATGGCTGAACCATTGGGAGGATGTTTCTAAACTGGGACCAAGTCTTCAGACTATGTGTAAATAGTCCCATGGAAACACCTGGTTCAGATAGATTGAAAGCCCCTGAAGGACCTGAGAGTGAGACTTAGGGATGGATTCACTGCTGTTAAGCTCGATCCACTTCCTAACTGCCTGTTTTGTGCATGCTGGGGCTATAACTCTTCTCTTTGAAAAGCCTGCAGGGAAATGGAGGAGAGAGCCAGTGAAATGGATAATTCCAGTATAAGAACGGAGGTACCCAGAGTGGAGAGGGACCAAGTCTGACTTCATGGGGCTCCCTCGTTAGGCTTTATGAGGGCTGGAACTGAGTCTGTGTGCTTTCTATTTCATTCCTTGTGCCTGGAACAGTGTGACCAATGGAACAGAACATCAGGATATGTTCAGGAAACCATGAGTGATGCATGGAGGTTGGGCTCAAGTCATGGAGGGCCTGGCCTTGCTGCTTTCCTAATGAGTCAGAAATTTGCCCTTTCAGCTGGAGTGCGACATAGTTGGATTTGTATTTTATTTTTATTTTTTAAATATTTATTTTTTAGTTTTAGGTGGACACAATATCTTTATTTTATTTTTTATGTCGTGTTGAGGATCGAACTCAGCGCCCTGCACATGCCAGGCGAGTGCGCTACTGCTTGAGCCACATCCCCAGCCTGGATTTGTATTTTATATCCACTTGATAAACTGCTGGGGACCTGGAGGCCACACCAACAATGTTTGTGGAGTGAATGTTTTGGTCACCACTTACTTGCCAATGTCTCTGCCATGATTCTGAGAGTACAAATATCAACTCCATCTCGGGTTTATTTATGGGACCTCTCTCAGGACCTGACCTGACATGGCAGAGCTACCTGTAATGGAACAGGGAAGCCTGGGAGTGGCAGAGGTAGCAAGCTGCACAATCACTGTAGTCCAGCCATGGAGGGAGGGCAGATTGGGTTGCAAGTGCTGGGCAGATATAAGGATGTCCTGCCTTCTCTCAGACTGTGGTCACTCTGGTAGACCAAGTTGAGGCCAGGGCTGATGAATACTGGAGGGCAAGGTGAGAGGACAGATTTTTTCCTTTTGTTTCTGTTGAGAGAGAAGCTCTAGCTGAATTTCAAGTATGTAGAGTGGAAGCCAAAGAAATTGTTTTAAGAAGGGAGGTGGCTGCTTTTGCAGAAATCACTCCTGTTCTTCAAGCAAATATTCAGAAGTCACCTTTCATGCTAAGACTTTCTATAAACCATTTAATACCTCCAGGGAGATCCCAGGAAATATGCTGGAGTACTGTTCCCATTTTCCCTTGGAGCTGGAAAAAGGCGGACCTGGGCCAGCTGGAGGTGGGCCAAGCTGGTCTCTGCCTGGCCAGGGCTCTGGGGAGGGTGGATGCCTGGACTTCAGGGCTCTTCTGATTGACTGATACTGTGTCCTTTCCAGTGAGGACCTTTGATTTTGTGACCCTGTACCTTTAAGAGCTGACGGTGCAGTGCAGGGACTGCTGTGAGCCATTGTCCTATAGACCCAGAGATGGTCTATAGGACCATAGCTGCTCCCCTGCTCACCATCTTAGAAAAATCCTGGTGGTTTGCCCTTTTGATATTTTCCCTTCAGTTCTAAATTGTGGGTGGGGAAAGAGGTAGCAGCTGACCTTTTCTGGAACACCTTCACCTCCCCTCTGAGAGGTCTGTGACCTCATTCTTTGAGTGGCATTTTGATGGGGACAGATTGTGTAGTGAAATGGGAAGAAATAGACCCAGGCCACATCCTCCCTCCCTGAACCTTAACTTGACAGTAAGGATGGAGCTTCTTACATCTTCCTATTACAAAGAAGACAGGTTTCCTCCCCACTTCTTTGTCTTGGAGGAGTGTGAACCTCCCAAACAAACATGTATAAGCTGGGCATGATGGTCCACATCTGTAACCCCAGTTGCTCTGGAGATGGAAGCTGGAGGATTGCAAATTTGAGGTCAGCCTCAGAAACAGCAACTTAGTGAGACCCTGTCTCAATTAAAATAAATATAAAGGGATGTCGGTCAGTGATAGAGTGCCTTACTAATATGCATGAAACCCTCTGTTCAATCCCCAGCACCCTTAAAAGCCAAACAACAAGTCCCAGAAAAGCTGCTCCTCTGCTCACCATGGACCAACCAAGACACTCAGGAAGTGATAATTTAGTTGTCATGGTGACCTTTCTCCTGGTATAGTCCAGGGAGATGGAGATGGGGGAAAAGGAACAAAGGTGTCCTGTTTTTCTGGGGACATGTTCACCATTCTGGATGATAAACCTAATGGAAGGAGAGACATATAAGGGAACTCTCTGGGCCAGAGATGAGTGATGATGATGATGATGATGATGATGATGATGATGATGATGATATGGGGTCATCATTTATTGGGATAAACAATTTCCATGCATGATTTCATTCAGTCTGCACTCCACTCTTACTAGATAGGAACTATTCTCATTCTCCCCATTTTACAGAGAAGAGAGGTTGAATAGTGAGTCCAAGCTCACACAGCCAGCATGTAGAAGAGGCTGAGCCTAAATCAGGGCTCAGATGTAGAAGTCATACTGAGGCCAAGACAGCCTGTTTGCTGCTCTCTCTCTTTGCCTCCTGAGACCTAAGTGGCCCCAGGGCCCATGAGAGTAGTCTTTGCTCACTCAGTGCCTTCAACACCTGCCTGTGAGGTAGTGTGAATATTGCTATCATTCCCTTTCTACTCAAGGACACCCTTCTCCATGAGGTGAATTATTAGCCTAAGTCCCCACTTCCAGTGAGTGATAGAGCTGGGCTTTTAGTTAATGCTTTTCATAGCCACTTGGGGGGTATGGCCCTAGTAGGACCTCAGGAAGGTAGGACTGGGTCTGGGTGCTGCAGCACCACCCAGAGCAGTTGCTTGCTTTGACCCTTGAGACATCTGCTGTGAGTGTAGCCAGCAGCCTGTGCTGGTACCAGCTGCCTCTAAGGCCCACAGGGAACCAGCCATTCCCAGCTGGGCCTTGGATCTCTCTGCTGGGTGTGAGGCTGCAGCTGTGACATTCTGTCCTGCTTGCCTCGTTCAGATGGTAGACTGTGCAGGCCAGGAGGCAGACAGGGTCCCAGCACAGGGCTGTTGTGGGAAGGACATTGATTTCTCTAGGAACATAGAACATCCCTAGTAAAAACAAGGTGGATCCTGAGGATGGTGAGCAGGCCAGATCAAATTTCTATTCCTCTGGGCTTTTCATGGTATCACAAAAGAGGAGGCCCATGAACAGATTCTTGGCTTTTGGCTCTTGATTCATGTAAGCTTGCTCTGACACTTCTTTGTACAGTTTGGGAAGATTGGATTTCCCTCTTTTTCAAACTGGTAATATCTTCCTTCCTTCCTTTTTTTTTTTTTTCAACCATTCCCTTTATGAACCCTGATTGGTCCCAGTTTACCCTTCAGAATTCAGCCCTTTCATGTAGATGCTCTTGTACTTTTTCCTATTTGCTGGAGATTGTAAGTCCTTTTACTAATGCTGGCTTGCAGTAGGAGATTATACATATATATGAAAGAAATTATGCATGAATAAAATTGTGGGGATCATTTATATTGTCCATATTGTATAGTGTCAAATCTAAGACAACATTGGTTCTAATGCACATCATTGTTCCATGTATCATTGAGAAAGAAAAAGCATTTGAAGCATGATATCCATTGTAAGATGCATCTCAACTTCAGAAACTGGGGAAAAGGTGGCCATTTAGGATCATTAAATCAGACTGTAGAGATGTTTTAATGTGGGAGTGTTAATACCAATGAATGTACAGAAGAAGCAAATGGTGAACCCAAACCTGCCTTGCACTATTAGGTTGAGGGTATCCACAAAGGATATGGCATGGTATGTCTGGGACATTTTATAGAATTCTATCATGTTATGGCTGTTGGGAACGGGTCCTGTCTGATCCCAGCAATCAGCCAGAGAATGTCCAAGAAAACGTATTCCTGAATTTCACCCCTGAACTACTGACTTCAAATCTCTGTCTGAAGGGTGAGGCCCAGAAATCTCTACTTTATAAGACTCCTTGGGCCACCTCATCATTTATAGTGAAGAAGGTTAAGGTCAGGGAAGGGGAAAAGTAGCCAGGTCAGTTCAGAGCAGATGCTGACCAGCATTATTGCCCTCTGAAGGCTATGTGGTCCACCTCCAGGCTCAGTGCTTTCCCTCTCTCTTCCCTATCCCTTCAAATAGGACATGACCTGTTACAGCAATTCAAGTACCTCAGACTCCATTTCAAGGTTCAGTCTAGGCTATACAGTTACTTCATATAGCATGTGTCCTATGTCTTTCCTTTGATGGATGTACTGACTGACTTCCACCTGTCCATAAGTACCTGCTGGGTGCCAGGCACTCTCCCAGGTCCTGAGGGGGTGTCCTTGGTTTGCCCAGTGGGGCTGAGTCTCCTTGGTGCCTCCCTCAGAGACAGTGAGTGCAGGGCAGTGGCCAGGGCCACTTTTGTGCTGTGCTGAGGTGCTTCTTTCCCTGAAGGTCCTGTGGGAACAGTGCCAGCTACTGAAGAGTGCCTCCGTGTTTGCCCGCTGCCACCCTCTGGTGGACCCTGAGCCTTTCGTGGCCCTGTGTGAGAAGACTTTGTGCACATGTACTCAGGGAACGGAGTGCCCATGCCCTGCCTTCCTGGAGTATGCCCGGACCTGTGCCCAGGAGGGCATGGTGCTGTATGGCTGGACTGACCACAGTGCATGCCGTGAGTTGCCACCCCTCACCTCCCTTCTTGATGGGCATGTGCTGTGTCTGTCCTGGGGTAATGGCCCTCAGGAAGCTTTGTGTCATGATGTGTACCTTCCCCCCAGCACAGTCAGCCAGTGCCCCCAAAGCCACAGGTGGCTGAACCCATATTCTGAATGGCTCCTGCTGTCTGCCACCTGGTCTTGTGAGTGCTGGCCCAAAGGGGAGTCCCCTCCCTCACAGGCTGAACTGAGGCTGGACAGGGCCCCCTAGGTCTGGTGTCTTGTCAGCTCTGTTCCACACCATGCCTCCCTCCGTACCCCTTGACTCCCCTCAGGAAATCCATCCCCTGGACTCATAAAATATTCTGCACTTCAGACCCAAATCCCAGCAGTTTCAGTTTCAGGGTTTGTCTGCATATCTGCCTGTCTGAACTGAGGAGGAGCAGGGAGTTGGCCAAGCTGTCCATCTCTGAGAGACCAGAGTGTTCTGTTGAAGTCCTTCCCTTGTGTGAACTCAGCTTCTCTGTCTCTGGGCACGATGTGCGCCATTCCTTCTACCTCCACCTCCGACAACTGTGTTTGTCCTCTTCTAAACTCATCAGGTCCCCACTCGTCACCATCCCCGAATTATTATGATTAACTGGGGGCTTCTCTGGCCACCTTACAAGAAGGCTCCTCTACTCAGACTGACCAAATTTTGTGCAGATTTACAACTGTTCTGTGATAATTACACAAAGGATCTAACCAACATTACTCTGCACACATGTGTTACAGTGTGTGGCATATGGCTTTGAAATTAGTTTTTCATCTTTGCTGTGGGGTATGAGAAGGTGGAGACAAGCCCTTGGTTTCTCCTCTGGATTGTGGAGTGGGCTATTTTCTTAGGTCTTTGAAGGTTGGGTGGAGATGATACCTAGTGGATCTTGGAGAAGGGGCTTGAGGCAATTATTTGGGAGATGAAGAACCAGTTTTGTACATAAGGAACTGAATTCAGGGGTAAGGACAGAGACATACTTAGGTGATAGGCTTCTGTAGGCAGCCTTCCAGCAAGGGAAATAAATATAGAACGAGTCACCATGGACCAAGTGGATGTGAGCGGCATGTGCCCTGTGCATGTGAGTGTGTGTGTGTGTGTGTGTGTGTGTGTGTATGTGTGTGTGGATCTGAATGGGGCCAATTTCATGGGGGAAGAGGGTCTTTTGGAGGAAGACATGATGGGGGACACCATTAGCTCCCTACTGGTTCCCAGAGGCCACTCCTTTTTAGCCCAGAGAAGTTTGTGTCACCCTAATAATGTTTTAGGTAAAGGGGACACAACATAGAGGAGCAAAAGAATGCCAAGTTGTTTCTCAAGGATAGATGACCAAGGGGAAGGGATTGTGGTCCCAGGTGCCCCCAGTGAGTCTTAGTTGGGGTCTCCCAAGGTGGGAGAGGTGACCTCAGAGGGACACATGGACTGGTGGGGCCAAGATGATCCTTGGAGCCCTGACGACAGAGCAAGCTGTCAGAGGTTTGAAGGAGGCTGGGCTGGGGACATGGCTTGGAGATGCAGCACTGCTGGAGAGCTGCTCTGGGGAGACTCCTTTGATTTTCTTTTCAGGCCCAGCATGCCCTGCTGGCATGGAATATAAGGACTGTGTGTCCCCTTGCCCCAGAACCTGCCAGAGCCTGCACATCAATGAAGTGTGTCAGGAGAAATGTGTGGATGGCTGCAGCTGCCCTGGTAATAAACTTCCCACTTTATTTACAAATCCAGGACCTTGCCAGTGCCCTTGGCTTTGGAAAGGGAGATGAAGGCCATTTGTGTTTGTTCCTCATTGCTGAAATCAGAGGCCTTTTATTTAGTCTTTCAAAGTCTCTGTAGAGAGTGATCAGGATTGAGCTGGGCTTTATTTTTAATTTATGTTTTCCTGTTGTACTATATCCATGAAGGCACTGTGTCTAGGGAAATGGGAGGATGGTCTGGGCCCCAACAGTGACTGTTGTTTGGGGAGCTCGTGCCCCATCTGAACTATGATTTTGTTTTCTCTGTTTGGGGCCAGGGAACCAGTCTGGGAGAAAGGTTTGTAAACTGTTTGCTGGGTTTGCCGTGTGAGCTCAGCTGAAAAAGGGCTTTCCTCTAGAAAGTCCGTCCAGGGGACACTTTGTGAGCTTTGGTCACAAGCCCTGTTTAATTACAGAAAGAGAGTCCTGTGTGTTTCAACTCATGACTTCTCCACTGGAAGACCTTGAACAAAACTCTTGACTCCATTTCTCCATCTGGGCAGTGGTGATGAATAATGTTCTCCTCTGTCATCCCTCATCACACAAGTCCTTGGAGCTTTCTTGAAAAAGCCCTAAGCCTAGATTCCTGACTTCCCTTCTGGTTGACCTTGAGCAAACCCTTTTCTCCCATTCCTTCATCTGTACAATGGAGATGAATAATCTCTCTCCCTCACATTGCATCAATATGAGGGATAAATATCAGGTTCTTTGAGTTTCCTGGGAGAAGCCCAAAGCTGGTGATCACTCCTGGGATTCTATAGTTGTGAGATGAGTACTAATGATGAAATGTTGAGACTTCTACCTTGATGCCCTTGAACCCAGAGGGACAGCTCCTTGATGAAGGCCGCTGTGTGGAGAGCGCCCAGTGTTCCTGCGTGCATTCCGGGAAGCGGTACCCTCCAGGCGCCTCCCTCGCTCGAGACTGCAACACCTGGTAACTGTGCAGCACAATGTGGTCTGGAGAGCTGCCCAGGGGCTTTGGGAGAGGAAGCTGGGGGAGGAGGGTCAGTGGTGGGGAGACCAGGAGCTGGCCTGGGCTGGCATGGAGAGTGATGGTGGGGTTGGGAACAGGTGTGGCAGGCAGTGCTGGGATGCGGGATTATAGTACCTCTATGCATAGATGGTGGGGAGGTCACAGGAAAGGGTCCTTTACACACAGTCACCATCTCCCCCTCCATCCTCCCTCCCAGAAGATGGGCTACATAGCAATCCCCAGGCAGAAGGCAGCTCCTTCTCTCCTTGAAATCTTTGATCTTCTGGGTGGTAGAAGGCAACAGAGTCAAATGGAGATTCATGTAGGTCTGCCATGGCTTCTGCTGTCTGCTGGCCCAATTGGGGTGCCTCTCTCTGCTTAGCTCAAGTCCTCTCCTTAAGAACATCTCTGGTCCTCTCTGGGCAGCTCTATCTGTCCCCAATACACCAAGGAAAATATCTCCTTATTCCATCTCCAGGCCTCTGTCCTCTGCTGTCTTTCTTGAGTGGCAGCCTCTGGTACTGACTGAGACTTCCTGAAGGCCAACCCTGGTGCTGGGCTTACCTCTCAACAGCTCTTCCACCTGCTGTGTGTGGGGGCAGGAATTGGACTCCTAGTACCTGAGCAGATTTTCAGGGACATTAGATACTCTAGATTTTCTTTCTTTTTTTTTTTTCTGTCAGGGTTTCTTCCCTTGTCAACATCTCCAAGGTTCCTCTGTGACCAAAGCTCCATCCTCTACAACTTTCCCAAAGACACCTCTAGCGCTGCTCCCTTCTCCCAGAGCTTCTCTGGAGGGCTGTGATATCTGTGGTGAGCTCAAATTGACCTTAGCTTGGCTGAACTACCAATGACCTGTGTTTCTTTCCCTGACAGCATTTGCCGAAATAGCCTGTGGATCTGCAGCAATGAAGAATGCCCAGGTAGGTGACCTGCTTACTGCTTGTTCCCTCTCTTCTTTTGATGGAGAGGTGTGTCCTCTCCTACAGGAAGGGCCACCTCAAGGTGTGGAGAAGTTGACTCTTCAGCATAAAATGGCGACAGCCCCCTGATCACAGCTCAGGTTTCAGATACCAGCTATGCTGAGTGTGGGAGAGGAGGGGAGCTCTTCTCCAGCTGAAAAGGGAGGCCATACCCAGGGGCTAAGGTGCTTTGTTCTTTCCTGTCACCTGTTTACTCAAAGGATTAAGACCTGTGAAGTCTTGACTGCTGAGTTCTTTGGAAAACTAAGAGGAAGAAGGTGCTGATAACCCTTTAGGCTTGAAGTGAGAGTCTTACTGGAATTCTCTGGAATGCTTGATATGCAAACCATAGCATGGTGCACGAGCTAGGAGAACCAGGTGACCTAATGATTCCTCCAAACCTGTCCCTGCCCTGGAAAATCTGCTTAGGAAAAATTGTTTTATAATCTCTGCCTTTTGCATTCTCCTCTGTTTGGCATCTGCTCTGTTCTGTTTACTGCAAACTTTGTCCATTCAAAGCTCCCGACCTGCCTCACTCCAGTGACCCTAGGTCTTCCCCCTTGAACTTATTCACATGATGTTTTTGAGGTGCTGGACAGCGTACTAAGCACTTTACAGGTATTACTTTATTGCTACCTGTGGGATTGGTACAGTTTGTTCTTATCTTGCAAAAGGGAGGTTAAGTAACTTGCCCAAAGTTACATAGCTACCTAGAGGGAGAGTCAGGACTCAAACTCACAACTGCCTGGATTCTACCTTTACCCTTCCATTTTCTCTTCTTCCTGATCCTAGATTTTGGACCAGGGTGATCTTGGATACTAGGGATCATATTTGAGGTCTTTGGATTTTTGAGGTCTTTAGAATCACTCAGTTCCTTCTTTAGTGCCCTTCACACTGAGAAAATTGTGGAATTAGACGGGAGGTGGGCACTAGGGTTAGGTCCACTAGTCTAGCTAGGTTAACCAGGTTATCCTTTGTGTAATCCTTGAAGAAAGCAGTAAGTACAAGAGATTGATGTTGATACCTGTGCTCCATTTAACATAATAGTACACCATGAAAGACCCAAGGAACCTTTGACAGACATATAAAGTCGCTGCAACCAACCTGTGAAAAACCTCTAATATCTACATAATACACATTCATTATATAAGATCTGTGAGCCACAGTTGGTGGAATTTTGGAAATTCAGCTTGTCATTTTTTTTTCAGGTGGAATACGAATTTTCAAAGTCTTAGGACTAGTTTCTTCAGGAAGGCCTTCCATCCATCCGTTTTCCAATCACCCACTCTGTGCATGATGGTCTGGTCTGGGTAGACAATACGATGCTCTGATAGTCAATTCAAAATCTAGAGAATAGCTTTGCTGAGGATGCAAGACAATCTCTTGATGCCTAGATGGGCAGGTAGCCCCATCCAGCTCTGGTCTACTGAGTGGTTTGATATTTTGCCAACAAAGCTACTGAGCTCTTTTCTTATTCTCATTTTCCCACTCTGACCCTCCTTCTCTGGTTCTGAAGTTTAGTTGGTTGTCGCCTCCCAGTTCTTTTCTGCCCAGGTTTCCAGGCTTGTAAGGACGCTTTCCCATGATTCTGCTGGCAGTGGGGCTGTCTTATGCTCCCCGGGTGATGATTGCAGGAAGAGTTTCTCATAAGAAGAGTGGACTGGGAGGTTCTGGAAGGGCATATGCTCAGCTCTCCTAGTAAAGCAAAGAACATGCCAAGGCTTCTCTGAAGAACTCGGAGGAGTCAATATTGTAAATCTTAGAAATAGAGAACTGGGTTTTGATTCTCTGAAATAAGATGAGAGTATGTTGGCTATCAATTGCTGTGCAACTTTTCCTCACAGTTTCTGAATACCAGGAATCCAAGTCTGACTCTGGATGTCTCTGACCCGTGATCTCTCATGAAATTGCAGCCAAATAGCTATTGACTGGGGCTGTGGTCTTATCTGAAGGCTTGGCAGGGGAGTGAGGGGGATTGCTTTGAAGCTTATTTATGTGCATTCATTTTATTCTGCTATAACAGAATACCACAGACTGTGTAATTTACAAGAAACAGAACTTTATTTGGTTCATGATTTTGGAGGCTGGAAGTCTAAAAACATAGTGTTGGCATCTGTTATAGGTCCTTGTGGTGCTTCATTCTATGTGGAAGGCAGAAGGGCCGAGAGGGTGTGAGTGAGAGAACACCAGAGGCCCAACTTGCTTCTATAACAACCCACTGCTGATACATAATCCACTCCTATTGTAGTGACATTAGTTCATTCATGAGGGCACAGCCCTCCTGGCCTAATCAGCTCTCACAGGTCTTACCTCCCAACACTGTTGCATTGAGGACTAAGTATCCAAAACGTGAACTTTGGGAAACACAGCAGTGGGCTTGCAGCCTCACCGTGTGGCCCTCTCCCTGTGACTGCCTCACAACATGACAGCTGGCTTCCCCTGGGGAGAGTGACTTCAGAGAGAGGGGGTGGGTGGGGAGAAACCAGAACAGGCACCATAGTCTTTAAAAAACAAAATTTTGAACTGGCATATATCACATCTGCTGTATTATATTCACTAGAAATAAGTCAACATGTCCAGTCTATGTATAGGCGGAGAGAAGTCATGCACCATGAAGAACTCCTTTTGAGGCTACTAAGCACAGAGAGCGTGGGTAGTGAGAGGGAGAAGAAGGTCTCAGGAGGGCAGAAGTCTGTGCTGGGGCAGGGCTGGGGCTTCCTGTGACTCATTCTCTTGATGCCTAGATGTGCAGGTAGCCCCATCCAGCTCTGGTCTCCTGAATTCCTTCAAGCCAGGCAGACTTGTACCGCTCCCTGCATTCCTCTGCTTGTGGGTGAGAGGTTGAGCCAACCACAGGTAAAACTATGGTGCATTAGTCAGCCTGGCATTACAGATGACTAAATAGGGACCCAGGTAACTTGTGAAGTAGAGAGGTTTATTTTGGCTCATGATTCTGGTGGTTCAAGTCCAAGATTGGGGTAGCTCCATTTATTTGGGCCTCTGGTGATGACAGTCTCTCATAGCTGTTACCTCTGGATCCAGGAAGTGGACGGAGAGAGACTGAGAGGATGGGGTTCTGCTATCCCCTTCAAGACCACGCTCCCAGTGATGTAACTTCCTCTCACTAGAGCCCACCTCCTTAGGTTCCACCAACTCCCCCAAATGCCACTCTGGGGATCAAACATTTAACACATGGGCCTTTAAGGGACACTTAACATACAAACCGTAGCATGTGGTTTCCCCAAGTCTGCAGACTTTCCTTTCTGTAACCCTGAGTACTTTTATCTTCCTCTGCAAACAGTGCCTGTTCATTGTGTTCCCATTGAACTATAAAAGTTTGGTTGCAGATAATGGAGGTAGAGCATGCCTGTAAATAGGGACTGTTCCTCAAATGAATCAAGCCCTTGTTATAGAATCTCAAGCTCCTATTAGAAGAGTGTGGAAGGCACTTTTCTAGAAGAAGGAAGGGGCCAGTAGAGGGCTTTTCATTTGTATCCAAAGTCCCATGACCATCTAAAAGTGGCCTAGAATGGGAACTGAGAGCACAGACTTGGGATGTAGGTGGTTTGGTTGGAATTCCAGTTCTACCTCTTACTAGCTGGGTGATTTTTGGTCAGCTACTTAATGATTCACAGACTCAGTTTCCCTGTCTGTCAAATGGGGATGATAAGAGCAACTTTACCCCATGGCCGTTGTGAGGCTATTATTACTTCACATCCAACAAGTACCCCATCAATGCTAATGAGCCATTAGCATTTTCCCAGAGCACAGAGGCAGCAGTTTCTTTAAGCAGGGGTGAGAAGGGCAGAGACATAGATGAAGGTACAAAGAAGGTGCCATAGAAGGGTGGGGGTGAGGTGGGAGTGTAGCTGGGCAGGTGGTACAGGAAGGTGGAGAGACCTCTTTTGAGGGGAGGAATTAGCGTACTCTATTACTCGGGTTCAAGGTAATTTGATGGATTCTATCCCAGCCCTGAAGTTCAATCTTGGGATTCAAGGTCAGTCTGTTCCTAAGTTTCTAAGAAGGAAAATAAGCACCTCATTCCTGGACAACAGAGACAGCCATGAATAAACTAGGCTGGATGAGCTCCCTTAGGAGGGTATATTCCTGGGTGCCTGGGCTCCTCTGGGGATTCGGAGTCTCTGAGATTCTAGAAAGCTTCCAGGGTCTCTCCCAGCCCTTGTTGGGGGTCTCTGGAGTTATATCAGAGTTCCTTCAAGCCAGGTAGTGCATCTTTTTTCATAGCTAAGATTTTCTTCCATATAACCTCTATGTTGCCCCTATGCTTTTTGACAAATTTCTACATATGCCCAGAATCAGAATGACATCAGGCTTGGCCTAAAGAAATCAAGTGTGCAGAAAGTACAGGAGCCAGTGCACCAAGCACTGTTGAGTGGTGTCAAGTGCTTAGGGCTCTGGATCCAGGTAGACAGCCCATGTTAGCTAGCTTTCCATCACTGTGATGAAACACCCGAGACAAAAAAAAAAAAAAAAAAAAAAGAGGAAAGATTTATTTTGGCTCATAGTTTTTGAAGTTTCATTCTATGGGTGGCTGGTTCTGTATCGTGGTGGA
Organism: Marmota flaviventris; assembly: GCF_047511675.1. NCBI lineage: Eukaryota > Metazoa > Chordata > Mammalia > Rodentia > Sciuridae > Marmota > Marmota flaviventris. The sequence goes on along the minus strand of NC_092500.1, from coordinate 124,118,082 downwards.
AGCACGTGGTGGAGGAAAGCTGTTCAGCTGGTGACACCCAGGAAGTGGGGAGGGGGGCAGGAACGAGATATAGTCCAGGGATGAGATATAGTCCTCAAGGGCATGCCCGCAGTGACCTGCTTCCTCCAGCTGGGTCTTACCTCCTTGAATTATAAACTCTTCAATGGGATAACCCATCCATGTGGTTAGCACCTTCATGATCCAACCACTTCCCAAAGCCTCACCTCTGAACTCCGCTGCGATGGGAACCAAGTCTTCAATATGTGAGCGTTTGGGGAATATTCCAGATACAAACTATTACACTGTCCATGTTCAAATCACTCTTTGACCACTTTGCAACCTTGGATTAATTTAACTTCTGTGTTCTTTAGTTTCCTTATTTGTGAACTGGAGGTAATAATGACCACTTCAAAGGAGCAACCAACAGATGGTTCCCACAGAGCACTTAGAGATGCATTTTCACATTTGGTGGAGATGTTATGGTGTTTTATGGGCAGGCTTCTGTGAACTCTGATATCTGGAGGAAGTCTGAGTTGCTTTGCTAAAGGCCTGTGGCTGACATTTCTGCAGGGAAGGCTGCAGGCAGGGAGCAAAAGCCACCCAAGCAGAGCAGCCTGTGCAGGGCTTGCTTGATGCAGACAAGAGGTTTGTCTGAAAGAGGTGATGTTCTTCCATCAGAAAAGAGGTTTCCTTCCCCCCCGCCCTTTTTTTTTTTTTTTTTTTTTTAAATGAGAGAGGACCTTTATTCAGGTGGGAATCAATCTGCATTAACTTCAGGATGCTCTACTTTTGTATGCTATTTTTAAATTTTATTTATTTATTTATTTTTATTTGTTCTAATTAGTTATACATGACAGTAGAGTGCACTTTGATTCATCATGCAAAGATGGGAGTATAATTTCTCATTCTTCTGGTTGTACATGATGTAGAATCCCACTGGTCATATAGTTATATATGTACCTAGGATAATAATGTCCAATTCATTCTACCATCCTTCCTATACCATACCCCCTCCCCACCCTTCACTCCCCTCTACCTAATCCAAAGTAACTATCTACTCCCATGCCCCCACTTATTGTGAATTAGCTCCACATATCAGAGAAAACATTTGGCTTTTGATTTTTTGTGATTGGCTTATTTCGCTTAGCACGCTATTCTCCAGCTCCATCCATTTACCAGCAAATGACATAATTTCATTCTTCCTTATGGCTGAGTAATACTCCACATTTTCTTTATCCATTCATCTGTTGAAGGGCACCTAGGTTGGTTCCATAGTTTAACTATTGTGAGTTGAGCTGCTATAAACATTGATGTGGCTACATCACTATAATACGCTGATTTTGAGTCCTTTGGGTACTTACTGAGGAGTGGGATAGCTGGGTCAAATGGTGATTCCATTCCAAGTTTTCTGATGAATCTTCATAACACGTTCCATAGTGGTTGCACCAATTTGTAGTCCCACCAGCAACATATGAGGGTACCTTCTTCCCCACATTCTCACTAACATTTATTGTTGCTTGTATTCTTGTAAATTGCCATGCTGACTAAGATGATATGAAATCTTAGAGTAGTTTTGATTTGTATTTCTCTAAAAATCTTGTGCCTTCATTCATTCACCAAACTTGTAGTGCCTACCTTTCTGTCTAATGATGGTCAGCTGAGTTCCAGGGCTGCTTTTTGCTGCCTGCTTGCTAATATCCTAGGTGTCCTCTTCCAGGTAGAAGACGGGTGGGCCTGGCCGTAAGGCCCATTGTTTGGGCAGATGTTCCAGCTCCTTGGCCAACTGCTACCCGGCAACTCACCCATCCGTTTCCCTGGGTTTCCTGTGTTTGCAGTCCTGTTCCTCAATTGTACCAAGGAGATAAGCTGAATATGATTTTTAGACTTCTCGAACAGAAACAAATCAGTGGGGTCAGATCAGGAAATCAGATGGAGGATTAGATTTTAGCCTTGAAAGTTTTGCTCTTGAATATTTGCACATTTTCTCACTGACCCTCTTTTCCTGGGCATTGTCAAAGATAATGGAAGTCCAATTTCTTACTCAGATAAGAGTGCTCTAGAGAAAACAGAGAAAGGCTGGGGAAAGAGTTCCCACCCATTTCATTGCAGCAGGGTCAAGACATTTGACATAAATGATTATGTGGCTCTGTTTGTCCAGCAATGGTGTTTTCTGAAAACCAGTCGTTTAAAAAGGTTTTCCTGTGACATTGCTGGATTTGAAATTCCAGGACATTTACAATGAGCTGGGGTGACCTCTGACCCTATCTTGTTGCCTGTTCTCTGATTTCCATGAACCTCTCATGCTTGCCCTTTTGGGAGGGCAATGAGTGGGGAGGTGATATTAGGTGAACGATCTGGGACCTCCTTATTTTCTTCTCCCATCATTTGGCCTGGTGTGCCCTCCTGTCCATGCCATCCTGGAAGGAGTCAGTGGCCCTGAGGACTAGGCCTAGGGATACTTATCAGTAACCTGGGGCTTCTCACCTGCCCTCTGCCTTCAATACATACTCAAGGCAGAACCACAATTGATCCAAAGCTGTGAAGTCTAGCCTGTCCCTTGACTGTGCCTATCAGTGAAAATATGGGCACATGGTAGCAGGCAGTGGGGTCCTCTGGTACTTGGCTTTATTTGTTTCTTTAAAAATGATTTTAGAATAAAAAATAGGAATTTTATGGAGTACTTTAAATTGTTACTCCATGCTTTTCTTCTTATTGGAAGTTTTTAATCAACCATTCATAATTTGACCAAAGAACGAGATATTTTGAAAATGTGTCACATTTTCAAGATGTGGAACACATGGAACAGAACCCTACTTTTTGTAGAGGACTTAAATCTGAATAATTATGAGTTTTTCAGTAAATCTCCGCATAGTTTTCTGGTAATTTTACAAAAATAAGCCCATCCCTTTCAGCTTAGCTATGATTTCACTTATCTTGTTGCCTGGAATGAGCATCATTGGTTCGGCACAACCATAGAAGACCCCCTGCCTCCCAGGCAAGTGTCGCTCTTCAAGTGTCACCCTCTTCTTGCACTGAGAAGCTGAACCTCAGGACTGCCTTCTCATAGAAAAATTCTTCCTCTGCATTCTGGTTGTTCCATCTCTGTTTTGGAATTGATTTTTTCCTGCTTCCACACATGTCTTGCTAGTCAGCAGGTAGAAGGGACACCTCCCACACGGCTGGTTAGTTTGCATGACTCTCCTCGTCTTTCTGAAGCGGCTGGTGTTTGGGAGGGCAGTCTGTGGAGAGAGGTGGATGAATCTTTCACTTAGTAGAAAGCCCAAAGGCTGGGTGGTGTCAGTTTTAAAAGCTTGTCCGGCTGTTTAACCATGATCTATTCACGGTTCTTCTCACAGAAGCTTAAAATCAACTCTTTAATTTGTTCAGCACACTGGACATCCTTTCTTCCAGTTAAATTTAAAAGGCTTATGAAACCAAAAAATCTCATCTTCATCCGCATCGTCATTTCTGTGTCTGAAACATTCTTAATCACATTCCCAATGCAGTTCTGGCCAATTAAGAGGTCTGTTAGTTCTGCAGTGTTCAGAGGAGGCTTTGGGTAAAGCCTTTGGAAAAGCTACAGTAATTTCTTCATTTCAACACAATCGTTATCTGAGATGGAACGAGCTTCAGGTTCAGTGTTTACTTCCTTGCCAGTGGTCTTGTCAGTTTCATTCTCTTCTTTGTCACTGTCCCCATCATCTTCATCCTCATCCTGGATTTCATCTTCCTCTCCTTGTGGTGCTGGAGGCTATGGGGCCCACTCCCCACTGCCCACCCTTTCTGGTACTCATCCTTGATAGGTGAGCAGCTGGAGTCTCCCTGTGCCCTTTGGGAACCTCCTGGCTGTGTGAGAGAGCCCCATGTCAGCCCTGAGAGATGGGACCATGTGGGGTGGGCTGTAGGTCCCTCTTAGGGGGAACTTCAGTGTTAGGCTTGGCAAAGGCAGTGGAGAACCCAGCACTGATCAGGAGTGGTGAGGTGGGAAGGAAGTCCTCCTTTATTTTCTGTAGAGTAGATGGCAAAGTTGAGGGAAGATGGAGAGATGCACAGAGCGAGGTTGGCAAGACATCCAGATGCCCGATTTAGCTTTGGTTTATCTGTTGTGGGTCCTGAAGATGGGGTTGCTCCAAGCCAGGGCAGAGACTTTGGCAGACATGCTTGAACATCCTCCAGGATGTGTGGGGCCTGAGCTGTGGCCCCCCAGGGAGTTGAAGAGGCAGTTGGTTGGGGGGGGGACATCGAGGGCCCTGAGTTCTCAGATGATGAAGGGGAGTCCTAGTCCCCCCCACTACAGATGTGTCAGCCTGGGCTTCGGAGCTGGCCTTGCAGAGGTCAGCCCTGACAGGGCAGTGGTGAGATCATGAGCAGATGGTCTTCTGCCCGCCTCCCTCCCCCATTGGCCCCAGTGGAAGTCACAGCATGGCCGTGCCTCTGAGGTGGCCTCAGAACCGCCCAGAGCTGCTCCTCTGCTGAGGCGCAGATAGAGACCAGGGCTGGCTACTGCTAAGCCCTGAGACAGCTCCACCTCCCTCCTCTCCCTGCCTCTGGCTGCCTACGCTGCCTCCTGGCCTTCAGGACTCTCCTGGGTGGGGCTGTGTCTCTGAGCCCCTCCACATGCCAGTGCACAGAGCAGTTGGACAGCCTCCTGTGGCCAGGCACTGCCTTCTGCAGTGCTGTGACACTGACCTGGGAGATGCTCTGAACCTGGGGCAGCATGCCCAGAAAGAAATAGAGGTGGCAAGAGCTGAGAGTCAGGAGCGCTGGCTTCTGGTCCTGGCTCGGCTGCTGACTGTGCACAGCTTTGTCATCTCCCTTAGTTTCTTCATCTGCAAAAGGAGAAATTGAACTGAATGACCCAGCTTTGACATCCTACCATTAGGGAGTGGGGACTGACTTAGAGCCTCTGCTAGAACCTGGTTTTAGACTGGCGTGGGGCAAGGACACCTCTGGAGTTCTGGGGAGCAGAGCACCCTGTTTGTATATGCGTGCCACCTTTGCCACCCTGGGGGCTTCCCTAACCCCTGCTTCTCCCTTCTTCTGTGTCCCTCCAGGGGAGTGTCTTGTCACAGGCCAATCTCACTTCAAGAGCTTCGACAACAGGTACTTCACCTTCAGTGGGATCTGCCAGTACCTGCTGGCCCAGGACTGCCAGGATCACTCCTTCTCTATTGTCATAGAGACTGTGCAGGTGAGTTTGGCTGTGCTGACCTGCCAGGAGGCAGTGAGGTGGCTGCAGAGCTACTGGGGTGAGGAGCAGCTGTTCCAGACTTCAGCTGGCTTCATTCACGGAAACCCAGCTATGCCTTGCTCTCTCGCTGTTGGGAGAAGGCACCTGCCCTGCCAGCACGTACTCAGGGCCAGCTCAGTCTATGCCCAGGAGAAGCATCCCCTTAGGTCTGCTCTGTGGCCCCCATGGCTGGATCTCTGCTGTCGGGTGCTGAGGACTGAGTGGGGCGGGGGCAAGGAGGGCCCATCACCTTTTCTGAGCTCCATGGTTTACATGCAGACTCTTTTGTAGGGAACAGAGCAGAGGGGAAGAGAGGTAGAGCTATCGAATTCCCCTGAGGACAGAGTCCCTGGTTTTCTTGTATTAATTGGCCCAGGGACAAGAAGATGAACCAGAGGTCTATGCTTCTTTGTATAAGACCAGGACAGGATATTAAGGGGTGTTTGTAGGGGGCTGGGGTTAGGGCCTTGTTGCATGCTTCTGGGGGCCTCATTCACATACAATATTTTGTGAAGATGGAGGTGCCCAGGCTCTCTGAAGTTGAGGTGTTTCTCTGGTTAAATTGGTCCTGGGCTGGGTGCTAGACTGGCAGGGGTTGCAGTGAGGTCACCCTGAATCCCCTCTCGACAGTGTGCTGATGACCCTGATGCTGTTTGCACCCGCTCAGCCACTGTGAGGCTGCCCACTCTGCACAATAGTCTCGTGAAGCTGAAGCATGGAGGAGGAGTCTCCATGAATGGCCAGGATGCCCAGGTCCCCCTCCTTCAAGGTGGGCTCACTCTTCTACCAAGCCCCAGGCTGGCACAGCTTCTCCCATAGCACCCCTGCTCCTCAACATTCCTTCCTTCCTGGTGAGGGTCCATCTGTCTCTTCTCTGGGAATGTGATGGGGAGTTATCTTTGGAGGACAGGGTGGATATTCTTGGCAGGCATCCTTGCAAGAAAGGAAGGCTTCCTGGAGGAGAGGGACTCAAAGAGAAAGCTGGCTGAACATCTGGTAAGGGAGGAGATGATCTAGGCCTGGGAGAGAGTACAGAGGGGTAAAGATGCCAAGAGGATTTTTGCCTTGACTTGAGCCAAAGGAACCGGTTGAGGCAGGGTGATTCTGGTTGTACTTTGGGGTGGGAAAGGAGTGGAAGCTGACCACACCCCAAGAGGTTGGGGATGGCTGCTGAAGGGGTCAGACCAAAGATGCCAGGTGGGGGCAAAGCCATGTGACCCTCTGCCCTGGGAAAAGCCTTGCTGGTCAGTGTCTCCACCTAGTTTGCACAGTGCCTGTCAAAGCAAAATTTCTTTCACACAGCCTAACACCCAAACTTCACCCGCAAAGCGGCTCTCAGACCCTTTGTCCTCCATGACTCCTGGCCACGCTGTTGCCCACAATCCTAGCATTGCACGCAGTGGATGAACTTGGGCTAGTGAGTACACTGATGTCCAGGTGTGTTCAGCTGTGTGTGTCTCTCCATGAGATGATATATGTTCCTCTGGGGCAAGGTATAAGCTCTTGACTTGTCTCTACCTTCTCCTAGCAGTGATCACTGCTGTGTTCAGCTTTGCACACAGCATCACTCAGCCAGAGGGACTGAGTAATCCAGTCTGGAAGCCATATGCACAGGCAGAGAGGCCCAGGCATGCCCAGCGTGGGAGTTCAGTGGCAGATCTCCACTGCAAAAGAACCGGCTTATAGTTAAGAATGCAGGAGCCTCTTCTGCCCTCTTGTGGCATTGAGGGAAATTACAGGGAATTGCAGGGTATACAGGAGGTCCTTGGGGATCTTTGGGGAATCCTAATTGCCTCTGTCTACCCTTCCTCTGAGACCCCCTTAAGCCTCATGGAATCCCATCTGCTTTAACTCCTCTCTGGTCATTGCTATGGTCTTTATGAGACATCCCATCTCTCCCAACTTGCCTGCCTGCCACCCCACCACACTGTCCCTCCCCACCTCAGCCTGAATACTGTCTTGCTGGGCTCCAGGTGACCTCCGCATCCAGCACACTGTGATGACCTCTGTGCGCCTCAGCTATGGGGAGGACCTGCAGGTGGAGTGGGATGGCCGTGGGAAGCTGCTGGTGAAGGTAGGTCCCCTCTGGAGCCATTGCCTCCCGGGAGCCTGATCCTAACAAAGTACCCCTTGTGCTCTGGGCAGAATGGCTTTGTGTGGTGGGAGAAGAATTCCTTTCTCCTCAGGCCCTACACCCCCAGAGTGAGGAACAGGCCTCTCTTGTCTATGAGAAGCTAGTGTTTGTTTTCTGGACGCCCCCTATTGGCCTGACAGGTTCTCTCTTCTGGGGATCAGATGTCCCTGTGCTGGGCCCTGGTGGGGCTGGTGAGGTGGTGGATTTGCTGACCAATCTCCTAGCTGCAATGAGGCCTGGGAGGAGGGGGTGTCTTCCTGGGTGCTCACTGTAGCAGCAAGGGAAGAGCTGGGTTGGAACACAGCCAGGACCCCATGTCCTGTACCCCTGGGGGGAGAAAGCTGCCCCCAACCCCATCTGTGCAAGGCTACATAGGGGTCTGCCAGATTCCTCACTGAGTCACTGGGCCTCTGAGTCTGCGGGCCACATCCTCTTATTCTTAGGGGTCCTGGAATCACCTGGACGGTTATCCAGACTTTATGGAGTTTGGGGATATGTTGTTTCTCTTGAAAAGCCCCTGGCAGGTGGGCAGCACTGGTATTACCACTGCTGTTTTATTAGGGGGACAAATGAGGTATAGGGAAATTAAGAGCCTACCCCCAGTCCACACCACTCCATGGCAGAGCAAGGGCTTGCTCTCTGCCCAGTGTCTTCCCATTAGACCACTAGTTCTTGCTTTATGGTCTCAGAATGTTATTTCACTCTTAAAAATTATTTAAGGACCCCAAGATCTTCAATGAGGGTTGTATCTATTGGTGAGATTAGAAATTAGAGGCATTTAGAACATGTATTTATTAACATGTTTAAAAATATAATACTGAAACTACTGCACATTAATATAAATACCCTTTTTTTTGCAGGGGGGAGATAACTGTTTCCCAATACAAAGCTAAGTAGTGAGAAGAATACCATTGCCATACATTTCTGTAAATCTCTTTAATGAATGGTTTAATAGAAGACAGCTGGATTCTCATATCTACTTCTGCAATCAATCTTTTGTGATAAAGTGTGTCATGTAGCCTTTGGAAAATTCCACTGTGCACTTAGAATGAAAAGGGAAAAGGTGATAATGATGTCATGTTTTCATGAAAGTAGTTTCAGGCTTGCAGATCCCTTGAAAGGGCCTCAGAGACCTGCCCCCCGTGGGTCCCAAGACCACCCCTTTGAGAACTGTCACACTAGGATTCTGGAGAGACTCCTCCTGTATCCTTGGATCCCTGCTCCCCAGGATCCTTGGTATAATTCTGTGATGGACGTTGGAGGTGGAATCCTGTTTTCTCCCTTTTCAGGTGATCAGTTCTTTCTCTTGTCCTAGATCCCTTGAGAGAGTTTCATACTTAACTCTTTTTTATTTCTTTTTGTTTATAAAAAGTAACCTTGCAACCACAGACCACAGATCAGGAAGGATGGCCGATCCTCTTGTCAGACACCCACTTTCCAACTGGAAATAAAGATTCATCATTTCCGGAGCCAGAGGAACTTGCCCCAGTCTCTAGGTCATTTGGTTACAGAGCTCAATTTCCTACAGAGCTTGGTCTCCGGGTCACTGTTGAGTCACTCCTCCTGCACCTGGGCTTCAAGGGGATGTTCCACATGAGCCGGTTCACTTTCCCAGCCCCCTCCCATGTGTCACAGTGGGTGCTCTTCACCCACGAAGTTTCTTCCCTCCATCAGCTGGTCCAGGACTTCTTGTCATGGGTGTCCACCCACTTCTCCTCAGCTTCCTCTGTTCTTTGTTTTTCCTCCGAGAGAGCTAGATTCCTTTCCACAGGAATGGGGTCTTTGGGGTGTTGTTTGAGCTTATAAGTTTAGCTTATAAGAAGAGGATTGGTGAAGGTTCAGGACAGGATCAGATGACCCCATGACCTGTGGACTGTCCTGTGGGTTTGGTATGATGCAGGAAAGGGGGCGTTTGTGAAGGGCAGGAGGTGGGAGCACAGGGCTAGCACCTGGGTTCAGGGACTGCTAGGTGGAGGAGATAGTTGGAGGCAGGCCTCCTGGGGAGAGGGGCCCTTGGATCCTCTGTTGAGACAGCAAGGCCCTGGCTACAGGGTCCAGTCCAGCTCCAGCAGAGTGCTGTGGAAAAGGTGTCTGACAGTCTTCACTACGTCAGAACTGCCACCAGCACAAGTCTGTTTCAAACAGCAAGTGTCTTCTCAGAAGTGTCCTAGCCTGGACACTGTAGGCCTCTTAGCCAGGTACGGCCTGCAGACCCTGGATGCATCCATGGTTCTAACTGTGGGCCATGCTGACCTCTGAGACAAGCCAAAGTCAGAATGGGGGGCAGAATATTTTCAAGAGTTGCGGGGCAATAGTGACAGTGGCCAGCAGAAGTGAACAAAGGGGATTTTGGGGAGCATGAGCTATATGTCTAAGAAGCAGGAGGAAAGATGCTGAGAAGAGGGGAAGGGGATTCCCGGTTCATCACCATTTTGCTGCTCAGTTCCCGCCAGCACTGACTGTTGGTATTGCCTTTCAGCAGGCGCTGGGAGAAGAACCCATCTGTGCACTGAGTTATTCATTAGTTCACCAATTCAATCATTTAACAAATATTCATTGAGCGTCCACCAGCACGTCTGCGCTGAATGTTTGTGTCCCCTACCAATTCATATGCTGAAATTCTAACACCCATGGCTGTGGGAGGGCTCTAAGTTGCCGAGCAGAGCTCTCATGAATGGAATTAATGCCTTGATAAAAGAGTCCCCAGAGACCAGCTTCTACCATGTGAGGCTGCAGTAGAGGCCATCTCTGAACCAGGAAGAGGGGCCCTGAGCAGACACCGAATCTGCTGGTGCCTTGATCTTGGACTTCCCAGGATCCAAACTATCAGAAATAAGTGTGTTGTTTTAAGCCACCTGGTTTACAATTTGGTTTCAGCAGACAGCATTCTGGATGCTGAGCATACGGTGGGGAAACGGAGCAGGCACAGACCCTGCCCTCTTTTAGTTCACATTCTCCTGGGGGAAGCAGACAATAAACAAAGCAAACAAGTAAATTAAATCATCTATTAGAATAAATCCTGGGGAGATAAATAAAGCAGAGGAGGGGGAGCAGGAAGTGCCAGGGTTGGAGGATTTAAATTTTAAGGGGAGAGGTCAGGAAAGGCCTTGGTGCCCTAATGTGACACTAGATATTTTTAAAGCAAACAAGGAGGGCATCCCTCTGTTTCCTTTCTTATTAAGGATATTTACTTGGGCATATTTTATAAGGGTGTATGATCTTTCACTGGATTGTTCATCTTGTACCTTGTCAAGTCAGGGCTAGCAGCCGGAAGGGCCTCCAAGAGATGACCACGGGGGGCCCAGGCCTAGCTCATGAGGCTTCAGAACACAGGGAGGTCACAGGCCTTGTTCGTTATGGGGAGAGCTGGAGTCAGGACTCTTGGGTCCAACCCCTGCTCTATCTTCACATCAGGGTCCAGGTGTCCCCACCTGTCCTGGGCAAAAGGCAGGTTCCATTTCCCTAATTGTCCCTTGATGTGCCCTTTGGGTTCAGAGCTTTGTTCAGCTCTAATTGGACAATGAGTGATGTGCCGATGGTTGGGTGTTTGAGTCCTGGTCCCCTCCTGGTCACCACACAGCACACTGCCCCAGTGTCCTTGCTGGACCTCACTATCCCCAATTGCCATCCTGACAGCCCCCTTTGGCAGGCGGGGGGGGGGCTCTTCTTTTTAGTGATGCTCAGTGATGCCACTGAGAAAGGTGTTGCTACTGGTCATACAGTGTCAGCTGCAGAGGACTTAGACCACACCTGACTCAGCCTGCTTTGCCCACGTGTGACCGATGAAAGCATTCAGTGGACAAATGTTGAGTTTGTACTTGATCTCAGGGGAGCTGGGGCCACTGGCCTAGGCCATCTGGCAGGTGTGGACACAAAACACCTGGGGCTGGGCTCAACCTACTGACTCATCCCAGCTCTGCCACTATTCCTGTCACCCTGGGCAAGTCCCTTTCCCTCCCTGGGCCTCATTTTCTCCATTTTTAAGTGACTAGATAATCTTTAGAATCCCTTTTGGCTTGGTCCTTCTCTGACTAAGATTGAAGGACCAGGGTGGAAGTGGTAAATGTGTACTGCTGTTTGTTTTATTTATTTGTTTCTCCTACAGCCTAAGGCTTAGTTACCATTCGTATTTATTTTTCATCTGGGGAAGATCAAAACCATCTTACAAGTGAAACAAAGCGGTTGCTCAGTCGGCCGCCGCTGCTTCAAGGTAGTCTGGCTTCTCCCCACAGCTGTCCCCACTCTATGCCGGGAAGACCTGTGGCTTGTGTGGGAATTACAATGGCAACAAGGGTGACGACTTCCTCACCCCCGCGGGCCTGGTGGAGCCCCTGGTGGTGGACTTCGGGAACGCCTGGAAGCTGCACGGGGACTGCCAGGACCTGCGGAAGCAGCACAGCGATCCCTGTAGCCTCAACCCGCGCCTGAGTACGTGAGCTGCAGCGCCCAGCCCTCTGGCATTCGGGTGCATTAAATGGGACAGCGCACCCACCGTGGGGGTGGGGGGTGGGGAGCGGCAGTGCATGGAGCGAGGGTTAGGTGCACCTTTATTTTTACTATCAGCATTTGATTATCTGCAACTGGCTCATTTATTCTTCAAAGCTTCTTTATTGAATGCCCTCCTTGAGCCAAAGCCTGAGAAAGAAAAGAATAGTACATTTCCTGTCCCTGGATGTTCTGGTCTACAGGCGCGACAGCCACATGAAATTAGACTTGAATTATTGTAAGATAAATGGACTAAGGTGGCCACGTGCGGATTTGTCTGCAGCGGCAGTTCAGTCCTATAATAACATCCCCCTCTGACCCAAGCCATCGCTGACCACTTTCTTCTGTCAGTGGGTGTGTGTTCCAGAGCTGCGGTTTAATATGTATTTGAGCCAAATGTAATTAGGAAAGTAAATTGGCTGCAGAAGAAAAATTGCAATAAACTCCAGAGCCAAGAGTTGTTTTTGCAGAATCTGCTGCTGACAGAGAAGTGGGTGTGGGGGATTCAGGGTTGGAGCCATTGCTCTTCTCTTGGGTATGGGGTGTCAGAGTCCCTGTGATTGAGACTCTGAGGGGAGTGGCTCAGGGCTCCGTTCATCTTGGGCTTGATCCACTCTCTTCACCACAGCCAGGTTCGCAGAGGAGGCCTGCTCTCTCCTGACGTCCTCCACGTTCGAGGCCTGCCACCACACAGTCAGCCCTCTGCCCTACCTGCAGAACTGCCGCTACGACGTCTGCTCCTGCTCCGACGGCAGGGATTGTCTGTGCAATGCTGTGGCCAACTACGCTGAGGCCTGTGCGCGGAGAGGCGTGCACATCGCATGGCGCAAGTCCAACTTCTGTGGTGGGTCTCTACCCTACCGTCTGCCTGCTGCACCCCTCCAGGCACACAACCCAAACTCTACCGACACCTGTGGTCTTGGTCCAATTGGTCTTTTCAAAGCACTTTTTCTGCATCATTTCACTTGGAAATGGGCCCAGCAGCATTTTGACAAACCTGGGCTGTGCAGATAGTTCTTTTCACTTCCACCTCCTGGCAGGATGTAGTGGTGGAGGGGCTAGCTCTTCCAGCAGGGCAAGTTGGCGCTCCTACCTGGAGCCTTCCAGGAAGAGATCGCCTGTATCTGCTGCCACCTAGTGTTCATTACTGGTACGATCAGGTGTGGAGTGAATAGGTCCCAGGTCCCAGTGGGTCCCAACATTCCTGGAATCTGATGGAGGCGATGCCCGCTCACATAAATCCTTTGCTTATAACTGCTGGAAGCCATTGATGGACTCCTGGCAAAAATCTTTGGCACCATATAAAATTACACAAAGCTGAATAGCATCATTGTCCTGCTGACTTTTACATCTCCTTCTGCACTGGTAGATTCCTGGCGCCAAAGTTGGTCTCTGCTCCATGCTAGTGGGCGTCTAGAGTGGGAACACTTTTTTGTTGCCGTTATTGCTCTGGGGACATTTGCTAAGTGCCCAGTGTGGTCAGGCCATAGCAATGATGAGGAACTTGAACCTTCTTTTTTGAGTTCTCCCTAGGAGGTGCCTATCACATTGAATAAAAGGCAAAGCAGATAAAGGGCAGAGACAACCAAGGAAGGCTTTCAGGAGGAGGTGTACTTTACCATGGTTTTACAAGGTGCTCTCTTGAAAGAGAAGATTTGGTAGAATAGTAGTACTAAGGTGTGAAAGTGAGGCAGGCTTTCCATAAGCGTAAGATAGAGTGGATATTCTGATTTTTAGGGAGAAGATGTGTTTGGAGTCTAAAATGTAGGATGTCCTGACAGAAGCAGGAAAACAGGAGCTGTGAGCAGTGATAAAGGGATTAATATCATGTATTTGACGAGATGTTTAGGTGGGGGTTCTCTAGAAGTGTCAATATTTGGGGTCCACTGAGCCAACTCATGTTTCAAGTATAAGGAATCTCCTAACAAAGAGTAGAGTCAAAAGTAGGGATGAACAACAACAACAAAACTCTACAAATGCATGCAGTGGAGCCCGCCCTGTCCCTCCAACCCTGGGATGTCACAGGGAATCTTAGGTTGGCAGTGGCAAGAGCGCAGCTGAAGCCTTCCTGGCTGCTTACCTATGACTTACCAGCAACATGACCTTGACTCTTTGCTAGAGCCTCTGAACTCGAGTTTCTGGATTAGAAATTTAGAAATCGGGGAAAGTAATGAGTCAAGGAGTATGCCTTGGGCCCACCAATATTAGAAATTATGCACCACCAGTTAGCTGCAGCCTCCCATGGCGTTCCTGTTGTAAGATATTCGCCCAGAATGCCAAGGGCCATTGGAAGCATCTTAAAAATCTATCGCTATTCTTTATCTCCACTGAAGAGAACAGGGGAAATGGGCTGACACAGCCATGGCAGGGACTCAGTCTTGGGTATAGAATTTCCTGACTCTTGAGGCTTTATGATACTGGAGAAAGTGCTGGGTTGTGAGGAGGTAACTCTCTCTGGAGACATTCAAGGACGAGAGGTCTCTGTCTTGATGGGTGTATGTCACAAATGACCTTGGGTTGTTCCTCTGAGCCCAAAGGTGGTGGGCTCAACTCCTGGTTCTTGACTCCATCCTTTGTTGACCTAATGTCCCCTGGACCCACGTCTCATTTTCCCTTCCTGGGAAATGAACACAGCTCCCCAAACCACTGAGTCTCTCCACAGAAAGGAAGATGTCACACCAGTTGGGAACATTTATGGAGCAGGCACTTAAACATGTAGCTACTCCATGCTGTAAAGAGGTTCAGGAGCAACACAGTTTCCCCCTTGAAAATGGTCATGTTTCCTTTGGGAAGATGGGGTCCTTGAAGGTAAGGACCAAGGCTTACCATCTTTGCATCCCTGAGCCTTACACTGCCCCAGCATACAGTGGGTGCACAATACATGTCTTCTAAGCTGAAATATGCATTGCTTATTCTGGGAAAGAAGACTAAAGAAGAAATTACATAAGGCTTGAAGCCAGGCTGGAGATGGTCTGTCAGAAAAGGAGAGTTCCCAGCTCCAGCTTCTCTTTGATGGACGAAGAGTAGACTTACCCTTGTCACTGCAGACTCAGTGGCTTGAAAGGGATCGCTGTTTTGTCGGCCAGCACATCCCATCTTCCCCTCTCCTCCCTCTGCACATTCATCCAGTGGCTCAAACTCTCCACTCTGTCAGAGAAAAGTCAAGGTCTCAGTGATTAGAGGGCTCCCTGTCTTCCCAGCTACCTTCAAACACCAAGTCAAAGGTGGTGGCAGGAGGGAGGCTGCAGGGTCTCGCCAGAGGTTCGTGGTCAGTGGTGACTTCTACAGCTTCTGCGAGATGCTCCGCTTGTGGGCTTCTGCTGAGGAAATGAGAGGCAAGGATTCTAACAGTCCTAGGAAGATTGTGTCCCCAGAATGGGGCTTTCATTGCTTGTACAGCAGCTAGTGAGCACAGGGAAGGCATTTTGGAAGGGTAAAAGGCACCCCACATCTCCCATGTCTGTCTTACCCTCCCAGAAAAGAATTGCATCCTCAGAGTATTTGTTAGACTACCAGGACACACTGACCACAATGCAGGAGTGCCAGGCCTTTGGTTTGGATCTTTCTCTGGAATATTCCTCCCATCCCAAGCCTGATGAGCTGGGCCTGTGTTTCCCCAGCAATGTTATTAGTAATAATAACACTGAACACTTACTGTATGCCAACCATGCCTCTAAAGGTGTTGGTTTATTTAATTTTCACAAAGACCCAGGCAGATATTGTTATTGTATTCCAGTGAGGATAATGCTCAAGGTCATGTAGCTAATTAGTGGTGGAACTGGGGCTTGAACCTGGGTATTTGGGGGTGTAGAGCCCTTGCTCTCAGCTGCTTCAGCACTCTGCTCTATTTCTTTCTGGTTTTTGTCTCTTGTGTCATTTCTGTATTTGGCCGAGGCGGTGGGGGGCTGTGGGAAGGTGGGGGATGCCCACTTTTCTGGAGTAGGTATAAGAGTGTCTCTGTTCTTTATGACTTACATGTTTCTCAGAGGGACTGTTTCCTTTTTAGAGTAGAATGATTCAGAGCATGACCTTCAGGGCTGTAGAGACCTCAAATCTTGCTGCTGCTTCTTCCTGGGAGGCATGACATCAACAGTCCCTTAGCTCAAATCTTAGTTTTCTCACTTCTGGAAAGAGGGTGACAAGAGCTAACTCACCGAGTTAGCTGAAACCTCTGTGAAGAGCAGGGCACACAGTAGGTGCTCAACAGATGGTAGTCATTAATGTCATCACCATCATGGTGATGCTCATGCCTGTTACTCCCAGTTCTTTTAAATATTCAAATCCACCAGAATTTCTACCATGTCCTGGGCTTGGAGATCTCAGATGTGACTCAAACAATGCTCCCTCTGGTTAAGATGGGGAGAAACGTGTGCATTCATAACTATAATACCTTCCTTCATCTCCCTTCCCTTCTGATTTTCTTGTGTGCCTGAAGGTATGCTTTTGTTCATCGTGGGAAAGGAAGGTAGTGATTACGCAGATATCATTGGGGGTCCTGGCTGCAAGGGGTGGTACTCATGTCCTTGTCATCCTTCCTCCCTCTCCCTTCCCTTCCAGCGCTGCACTGCCCCGAGGGCCAGGTGTTCCTGCAGTGTGGGACACCCTGCAACCTGACCTGCCGCTCCCTCTCTTACCCGGATGAAGAATGTGATGAGGTCTGTCTGGAGGGCTGCTTCTGCCCCCCAGGGCTCTACCAGGATGAAAGGGGGGACTGTGTGCCCAAGTCACAGTGCCCCTGTTACTATGATGGTGAGATCTTCCAGCCTGCGGACATCTTCTCAGACCACCACACCATGTGGTAAGTGCAGGCAGCTGGGCTAGGGGATTGTGCTGCACAGCGCCAGACAGGAAAATGGACCTCCAAGTCTTGTATTTTGTGGCTGAGTAACTGAAGCCCAGGAAGGAAGTGACTCGTCCAGACTCACATAGCAAGTCAGAGGCAGAGCTGGGATTTTACCAAGGTCTTCTGATTTTCTTATTATGCAGAAAACTAGAAACTCAGACCATATCAGTAAGCATTTTTGAACTTTATGGCCAACTATAACATGTCCCATTTCCATGCTCTAGGCCTCTGTTTCCCTCTTCTGAAACAGGAAATGGGAGATTTCTCTTTCTCTCCCCTTCAGCCTCCTTTCAGTGTTCTCAGGCTGAATGAAGCATTTGATGCAGAAGAAAATCTGCCATAGCAGTATTGCCTCATGGTGCATCACTGTCTTAATCCATTTTTACGTTGCTATAACAAAATACTCGAGACTGGGTACTTTATAAGAAAAAGAGATCCAAAGTTGTGCAGCTGCCTCTGATGAAGATCCCATGCTACATTATAACATGGCAGATTTACCACATGGCAGGAGAGTGTGTGAGTGGTGAGCAGAGGGCGCAGAAGACAGCAAACATGGAGTGGCTTAATTTTTTTAGATGTTAATGGGCCTTTATTTTGTTCATCTATTTATATGTGGTGCTGAGAATCAAACCCAGTGCCTCACACATGCTAGGCAAGCACTCTATCACTGAGCCACAACCCCAGTTCCCGTGTGGCTTGATTTTTAACCAGCCATTCTCTTGATAACTAATCCAGTCCCTCTTGATATAACTAACTCCTGCAAGATGGGCATTAATCCCTTTGAGGGTAGTGCCTCCATGCAGTTCTTCCCAACCTCTAGATTTTATTTCTTATCGTTCCCACCAGCCCTCAACACTGTGACACTGGAGACAAAGCTTCCAGCATAAGCATTTTTTTGGGGGGTGGGGAGAGCTAGGGGGAAACTACATCCAAGCCATATCATAGCTATCCTGGTTGAAATCATGTACATCCTTCATGCACATGCAGAGGAGGTCATCATGCTTGCTTCTCACAGTTCTTTGCCCAGTCTGCCCTGACAGTCAGTGTCAACAAGGCTGATGAGATCACAGAAGAATTTTGCCACAGAACATTTATAGGGCAAACATTTACCTGTTACCTGTTTTGTCCCAGGTTCTGGCTAAGAATTGGTGATCTAAACGTGAGCCAGACTCAGTGTGGTCTCCAAAGAAGCTGACTGTCTACTAGGGAAGACCAGTTAAAATGCCCCGATTATGGAAAATTTCAGAAAGACACTAAAGCAGATAAAACAATATAAGAAACTTTAACATATGCATCCTTAGTTTCAATGATTATCTTATTTATTGCCTCCTCTCCCTTACAGCTAGAATAGTTTAAATAAAACCTCAGATATCATATCATTTTATTTGTAAATAATTTAATAGGTATTTCTAACAGAAAAACACTTTATTATAAACATAAAGATAACCATAGTACCATTACTAATCCAAACATTAACAATAGTTTCTTAACAACATCTAATAATCAGTCCATATTCACTTTCTCCTAATTATCTCAAACTTTGTATGACTGGTTCTTTCAAATCTAGATTCAAAGCCTGCGCTTTGCATTGCATATGAATCTTTTTCTCATCAGTTCAGTGATATTAATTTGCAGTCCTTCCCAGCTTCATGTACCCAAAGCTTTTTGTTTATACTTCTATTGAAACAGTGATTAGTATTGAACTAATTTCCTGTATTTCAGGAAAATGTGTTGGGCCTCACCCCTGGACCATGACTGCCCCAAGAGTAGAGGCCATACCTTCAGCTCTAATCCCCCAGTACCTAACACAGTTCTGGTTGGAGTTGCAGTAATCTTAACTTTTGGTAGACTTGTCATCTAAGAGATATAAAAAGCCCTACTCATTCAGAAAGGGGAATATTAATTCCATTTGGGGGGAATTGGGCAAGACTCCAGGAAGGAGGTAGCTTTTGACCTGGAGGAGGATTGCCATGGTGGGGGTGGGGTGGGATGATGGGTGGAGGGTGGCTTTAGAGGAAGCAGAGGACGAGGGACACAGCACACAAGGAGTGTTCACAATCACCAAGGTAACTCCTCTAGTGGGAACATGGGTTGCATGAAGGGGAGTATTAGCCAGCTTTCCATTACTGTAATGAATACCAGAGACGAGTCAACTTAAAAGAGGAAAGGTGTCTTTTGCTCACATTTTTAAAGCTTTCAGTCCATGACAGATTGGCCCTGTTGCTCTGGGCCTATGCATCACAGTACATCATGGTGGGAGCATGTCCATGGTGGAGGCCCATTCACTTCATGGTGGCTGAGTGCAAAGGAGAAAGAAAGAGATCAGGATCCCACAGTTTCCTTGGGGGGGCTCACCAACAATGACCCCAAACCTCATCTCCTAACGGTTCTACCACCTCTCCCAATAGCCCCAAACTGGGGACTGAACCTTTAACTCATGGACCCATGGCTGGGCATTCCAGATCCAAACTACGGTAGGCCTGTAAGACAGGAGTCAGGCTGGGAACAGGATCAGGGGTCTTTGAAAGAAGTGGGGGGCTCACTTTGCAGTAGGCAAAATGGCCCTTGGAAGGTTTTGAACAGGGAGCAGGTAGGATGAAGTGGAGTATCAGGGAGGGGGTTCTGGAGGCCACATGGGAGTGAAGGTGAGGAGACCAGTTGTACCCAAGTGTCAATATAGAATGAAACAAAGGTAGGAAGGCCCTGGACCAGGTAATGGCAGTGGGAATGGGGAGTTGGGGGCAGAATCTGGAGCCATTGGAGGTGTGAATAGACTGTGGGGTATTTGAGAGCACCAGGGGTTGATGATGGCCCCAGGGCTTTGAACCTGAATGCCTGAGAGGATGGAGATGGCAGGAGCTGTGGGAGGGCTCTCAAGAGTAGAGGGCAGATGGTGAGTTTGCTTTTGGCCTTCATGACTTTGAGTTACTAAGAGGATATCTTGGTGAGTAAATGGAACCAACAGCTTGAATTAGAGGGTTGGCATTTGAGGGGCGATTGAGCTGGAGGTAACAGTTGCAGCTGTGAGAGTGGCACAAAGAGGAGTGGGACAAAGAGCAGGAAAGACGACTGAGTCCAAGCTCAGTCAGAGGGTAAGAGGAGGACCAGGGATCCTGTGAGAGAGGGCAGAGGTACTAGGCTAGCTGGAAGGGCAGACCAAGATGGTGCCAGGGCACGAGGAATAAGGGAAGAAGGTAATATGAACAACCTTACTCCATGGAACAGCCATGCTTATGTCCCTTATCTAGAAAGGTCCTGTATTTGTATATAACCGATGCACATCCTGCCATGTTCTTGAAAGTCATCTCTAGATTACCTATGATGCCAAACTCAATATAACTGCTAGGTAAATAGATGTCACACTGTATAGTTTTGGGAATAATGACAAGAAACAAAGTCTGTACATGTTTAGTGCAGGTATAATTTTTTTTCCTGAATACTTTTGATCTGCAGCTGTTGAATCTGCAGAGGCAGCACCCATAGATATGGAGGGCCACTGTCATGTCATCCTCTGCCGGTGTGATCTTTTGGCTTTAGCTCAGTGGTCACTTTCCTACAGTTGTCCAGCTATATTTTCCAAGGTGTTTTCCTCTAGGAACTTAAAAAATGCTTGCTTTTTTAGTAAAGAATTTGAGGCTTAGAGAGCATCTCACTTTCCCAAATCATCCAGAAAGTGATTAGAGCCCAAGGACTCTTGAATTCTTCAAATTACACTGAGAACAGACTGTTGAATTTTGGTGACCAGAAGGTCAGGGTGGCCCCCTGCTACAGTACTGTGGTGAGGAAAGAAGTCAATCTACAGAAACTGGGGTGACTTGGGGGCAGCAGCTGTCATCAGTTATTTTCCCATAGCAGGGAAGGTGGGAGGTGGCATGCAGCGGCCCCCGGTGAACATGGCTGGGAAATAGCCCTGGCTTCGGTCTCTCTTCAGGGTTTGACATCAGTGACATCCCATGACTGTATCTTCTTCCTGTTCTAGGGCTCAATGCTATTGATGGTTCTCTTTCTCCATTTCATGTAGAAAATTGGGTTTCATGGAGAATGTGCGCCCGAAGGAACTCAGGGCTTGTGATTTTTATTGGCTATTTATTTTTATTCATTAAGCATCAAACTAGAGGGTGACAGCAGGAGGAAATGCTGGCGATGCCCGTGGACAGGTGGAAGGAAGGTGCACACCCATTTGCCCTGGGCTTCTTCACATCCTTCCATTGGTCACACTGACGGGCAGCCCAGCAGGGCTTCCTCTGCTGCAGGCCAGGCTCCAGCCAGGAATGGACCGAAATTCTAGTGTTTTACAGCCCAGTGGAGCAGCGACAGTTAACAATGATTTATTGTTTTTTTTCAAAATAGTTGGAAGAAAGAAGTTTGCCTCAACACCAAGCACTGATAGAACTTTAAGGTGGTGGGTCTGTCAATTATCCTGATTGCATATTGTGTATGTGTGAAAAAATATCACATCATACCCCATGAATGTACAATTACCTGTTAATTAAAAATAAAAACACCCAGGTGTGGTGGTGCACACCTATAATCCCAGAGATTCAGGAGGCTGAGGCAGGAGGATTATATGTTCAAAGCCAACCTCAGCAACTTAGAGAGGCCCTAAGGACTTAGTGAGACCCTGTCTCAAAAAAAAAAAAAAAAAAAAAAAAAAAAAAGGGCTCGGGATGTAGCTCAGTGGTGAAGTGCCCTTGGGTTCAATCCCTGGTACCAAAAACAAACAAATAAAAAACTCCCCCAAATAAAACAAAACAAAACCACAAAAACACATTGGGTACTTTATGTAAAGCCTTATGCTGGATTTTAGTGATATAATGGTGAGCAAGACCAGTTATAGCTTTGACCCTCATGGATTTTATAGTCTAGTGAGAGACAGATGTTAACCAGATTTAAAAAAAAAAAAAAAGCCCAAGTACTTATAAAGTTACAAGTGTAGTGTTCTGGGAAGAGAAATACCTGATCTATGAGAACTGGAGATGAGTCTGGGGCAAAGAAGGTGGTACATGAGTGTGAGTGTTGGGCAGAAGTGACATCAGCTCAGAGGAAACTGTGCAAAAACCCTGTGTGTAAAGGGTTCGAGCTTCACAGAAGGCCAGCCGGCCGGAGCGGGAGAGGAAGGCAGGGGTCACATCACACAGGGATTTGGTCTTTATCCAAAGGCCTGTGGAGGGGAAGCTGTTGATGGAGTCAAGCAGTGACGTGACATAATCAGATTAAGGTTTTGAAAAGATTCTTGGCTGTGAAGAGGGGTGTTTTTGGAGAGGCAAGCACAGGCACAGGGATGTTGGCTAGGAGACTTCTGCGTCGTGCAGGCAGGAGGCGGTGACACCTCGTCTCCTGGTAGTGAAGATAAGAGAAGTGGCTACGAATCTCAGCCATTCTAGTGTTTTATAGCCCAGTGGAGTGGCTACAGTTAAGAATGTGAGGGCTTGGTGATGGGAGAGGGAGAGGGCAGTGTCAGGATGGACCTTGGCTTTCTGGCTGTGAGATCAGATCAGATGGCTAGTGGTAACGGTCAACGGATCAGCCTGGCCTTGAGACACCAGAGAAAGCCATCCTGCAGGCATGTGCAGATATGGGTCCAGGTTTCAAAGGAGAGGTTCAAGAGGCTGCTGGAAAGTTGCGAGTCATCTCTGGAATTGGGGCTGTGGCATGGATGGCACTAGAGTGTGAGAAGCAGAGAGGGTGCAGGATGGAGCCTGGGGAATGCTGACATTCAAAGACCAGGCCAAGGCACAGGTGAGCCACAGTCCAGGTTGAGAAGGAGCAACCAGGGACGTAGGAGGAACTAGGGGAGATTTAAAAAAAAATTCTCTAAAAGAACAGTGTCAGTTGTTTTACTTACTTATTTAACAATAAGTAAAGTTGAAGGGGATAAAATCAGAAAAAGAACTGAAAATCGTTCTATGGGATATGATGATGTGGAAGTCATGGGTGACCTTAGTAAGGCAGGCTTTACAGAGTGATGGGGCTGGGAGACCAGCTGTAAGGGGCAGAGAGCGAGGGACAGATAGGAAACGGGACAGCAAGTGCTGAGGACTCTTGCAAAGTCGGGTTGTGTCTTCCCCTCTGCAGCTACTGTGAGGATGGCTTCATGCACTGCACCACCAGTGGAGCCCCGGGAAGCCTGTGGCCAGACACTGTCCTCAGCAATCCCCTGTCCCATCGCAGTGAGTACTGTACTCCCAGAACACTATTCGCTTCTCCTCTGCCCTGACTCTTGAAGCATGGAGTCTGGAGAGAGCCGGTGCACTGTCTGATGTGTGTGTGTGTGTGTGTGTGTGTATTCAGGTGCATGTCTGGTTTTGTCCAGCTTTGCTACAATTTCTGGGTTTGTGTGAGTGACTTTCAGGCCTACGCCTGTCTTTTTGCATGTGTAAATCCAAATTACCAAGTCAAGAACTATTTTATTCTGTGGAAGGGAAAGGCCAAATATCTGCAAGATGGATTTGTGTGACCTCCGTTTTGCCTGCGTTGACCTTAGCCTGGTGAACAGTGGGGTGGGTCTGTTGCTTTGATTGTGATGGCAGTCACCCTTCTTTGATGGCCTCTTGCTTCCTATGGACATGCCGAGCAGGTCCCCTCTTTGAAAACTTCTCAAATGAATTTGAAAGAGTGGGGTTTGTCTTGCACACCTCCAGGGTGGATGAGGGAAAGGGTTCCCCTCCAGAGGGATGGGCTGGCTGAGAAATAAAAGCAAATAGTACTACAAAATAACCACAGGACAGAAATATAGTTTCAGAGCTTGGGCAGCGACGGGCCAAGCTGACCAGAAGGGTGCAGCTTCTAATAAAGATGGAACCTGGGCATGCTTTATTTATAGCGTTATAGATCAAAGGGGATTGGTAGGTAGAAGGTTTCAGGGTGCTTGCTTCTTCACGGAAAAACAGATATAGGTGGGGGTAGGCAGGCTGTTTGGCCTTTCGTGGTTCAGGCCCATCTCCGGTGTTGTGTGGGACCTTTTGGCAGAGCTGGGTGGGAGTTCACATGTATTGGGCCATCTCACCAGCCGGAGTGCTGCTGTGAGTTCCCAGATACCTGATCTTCCCACTCAGTGGCTTCAATGCCAATCTGGTCCACACACATTTCATGGGTGGATTCCTGCAGGTTTGGGACAGTTGCTCTCAGCTTGAAGGTCCTGATGGTTGCTGTCCTGTTTAAGGACAAGACACAGAGCGGGCTGACCGTGTGCTGGTGGGACCATTCATGTTTCTGGATCACAGGAACTCTCCTTGCTTCCAGAAGGCTCATTCTTTCTTAGAAAGGAGTCTCCCAGTGCAAGGGACATAAATGGACCATTTCAACCTCCAGCTTGACCACTTCTGTCTCTGCCTCTCCCTTTCCATGAGACTCTTTCCCCCCAGGTAACCCAGATCTGTGCCACATCCTTGGCTTTCCAGCTTTCCCTTGGTGAGGCATCTGGCTCCCTGTGTGATTGACTGTGGGAGCCTCTCTCTCTCGGCCCAGATTTGGGGCAAGGTAACAAATATGGGGATGGCTCACAGGTTGAAATCAGAATGTGTGACTCGAGGCCACGAGTCCTTCTACCTGTCTCTTCCCCTCCCTCTGGCGGCGCTCCCCAGGATCCCAACCTTCCCTGCATCTTGCCTCTTAGACCTGCCCTGAAGGTTCCTCTTGCTCAGAGTCTTCTGGTCTAGACACCGGAAGGCATTGAATCTTTTTCAGTCAGGAAACTCCAAGAATTTTGTGCAGATTGGGAAAAGCCACATAACTGTTCAGAGTTTCAGCTTCCCAACACATTTTTCATATAAAAATAAGGCCGGGAATTCTGCTTTTGTTGCATACAGGAGATGGTAAGTGCTCTAAGTGCTATTAAGTACACCAGTTTTTTTGTTTGTTTGTTTTAAAGAAAGGCATGGTATCAAACATCTACTCTTATTATTATCCAATCAGCCACGGGTATCTATGATTTGCCAGGAAATATGATCTCTCAATGAACAAAATAGATAAAAGATTTCTGCCTTCATGAAGCACACATCTTATGGGGCTGAGTGGAGTGGAGTAGTGTGGACAATCAACAAATAAGAGAGATATGTAGTTGATCAGATGGTGAGAAAAACATGATCAGATGGAGGAAAACAAAGCAGGGTGGGGAGACTGGAGTGCCTGGGGTCTGAGTACTGTAAATGTTAATGGGGTGGCCCAGCAGAGGCTGGCATTTGAGCAATCAGCTTTTGGAAGTCTTTGTGGTTGAATGGGTTCTTCCTTCACAAGTTGTAACCATCTTAGGAATAGTTTTGTGGGTCCCACTAAGGCTCCAATTTAACTTCTAAACCCAAGTCTTTGAAAGCCTGGGTCTGGAAATTGCTGCAATATGTGCTGATTCAATGCAACCTGCTACAGTGGGATCGGCAGGGGGGATAAGAAGTGGGGGCCGGGCCATCGGATGAATGCTGGGGTCATAAGAGTTGTCACCAGTATAGGCCAAAGCTCTAAAGCTCCAATGAGTAGGTGAGGTGTCACCTTGGTCCCATGTGGGGACCTGGCTCAGGGTTCAGCCCCACTGAGCATCATCTTGTCCCAGGGACTAGGCAGCTCTGAGTCTCTCAAATGAGTGACAGCACCTAGGGCATCAAAGGACAGTGCCGAAGGCAGATCTATTTACTCCTTCACTAATCACATCTGATTTCTCTACCTTTAAGGCAAAAGGAGCCTATCCTGTCGGCCACCCATGGTCAAGTTGGTGTGTCCTGCTGACAATCCGCGAGCTGAGGGGCTGGAGTGTGCTAAGACGTGCCAGAACTATGACCTGGAGTGCATGAGCATGGGCTGCGTCTCTGGCTGCCTCTGCCCCCCAGGCATGGTGAGCTTCCCTGTGGGTGGGTACCTTCCCTTCCGTTTTCCTGCAGGTGGGAATGAGTGATGGGCTATGGAGTCAGAGAGAGGAAGAACAACAGCCAGACAAGGATGGCCATGGGAGTAGTGGTGATGGGTGGGGGTGGTAGGCAGAGTCCTTGGTGGCCCATTCAGCTGCCAAATCAGGGAGGGAGTTGGGAGGAAAATGTCTGGGTTGATCCTGATGGGATCTGACAAAAATATAAGATCTTGGCTCACAGGGGCACCCTAGGAAGCAAAGAAAGCATTTCCAGAAAATACAAGTAAAAACAGGCATTTCTACTAGAATTCTTCCAAGGGCTGCATTCCATGGTATGAAGATGGAAGGACACACATATTTGCATGTGATTAGCATATATGCGTACGACTTTCTATTTTAAAAGAAGACATTGAGGTCCCTGCTATGCCACTAGCAAATTATGGGTCTTCCCCACATTGAGGCTTGTTTTCCTCGTCTGTCAAGTGAGTTGTGATGTCTTGGCCAGCTCTGTACGTTCATGATTCTGGGGCTGTGGCTGCAAATGTGTCTGGAGGCCATGCATGATCCAAGCCCATGCTGGTCTGCAGTACCTGGCTCCTATGTGCATCTCTGGGAACTGGTGCTGCTGGCAATGGTTATAGCATGTCTAAGCCTACTTATCTGCTTTCCAAGACTGATCTTAGGTCAGTTTTGTATTAAATACATGATACATATATTATTTTTGTTACCCTAAAGAATGCTACTTCAGGATTTTTCTTTTTCAAATGCATTCCATCTTCTTTCCTTCCCCAATTTCCCACACCCAGAGTGGTGAGGAGTTGGGACGGGGGATCTAGAATCCAGAATGCAGGAGGAGGGGATGACTGCAGTGGGGTGTTGAGGGTGGGAGAATTAATGACACCCAGGACTCACTTGAGGGGCAGTGTCCTGCACCATGGGGATGGCCAGTGTTATCTAGAGGGAACTTGGACTTGTGACCAGTGGCCCTCAGGAGGGTTGATGTCTGAAGCATGTGCAGGGCAGATGCTCTTTTCTACTTCTTCAACCATTTCTTCTCCCAGAGAAGCCAGCTCCTATTTCTTCTTTCCTGGGTGTCCTTCTGTCTTAGCCTTAGAAGGTTCTAGAATGTTTTTTTCTGACAGAGGAGCTAGAGAGGTTGGCTAGTGAAAAGTGTGTTCAGTACCTTAGGAAAAGATGGATATCTATGAATGATCTGTAAGGAGAAGGACACTCAGACCCAGGCAGGGGTGAGAAATAGGAGTGGACAGAGGCAGCTTCCATGTTGCTCTTTATCCTTGGGTTCTTATTTTGAGTCTCAGAATTTTGGGGGGACAGAGATCATTGTTCTGCTGATATTGAAGAAGGCTCTTGCAAGAAAAAAGGGGCTTCTCCACAGATGTGTGTGTGTGTGTGTGTGTGTGTGTGTTTGAGACAGGTTCTCACTATGTTGCCCAGGCTGGTCTCCAATCTCTGGACTCAAGCGATCCTCTGGTCTCAGCCTCCTGAGTAGCAGGGGCTACATCCCTGTGCCACTGTACCAGTCTGGTTCAGGGATTCTTTTAAATGAAAATTTTCTTGTTCATGGAGGATACAATCCAAATAGTCTTGAATATTAATAAACACAATCATTGCATTAGGCCCCAAATTCCCACACGGAGAGTGATACCTTGGCTATAGCATGTCAGGTGCCCCTTTGGCATCCGGAAGCCTCTGGCATACGTTCTGAGGACAGATCTGTCACCTAACAAGGGGGCTCTCTCACCTCCACCACAGGGGATTACAAACTTGAAGGCTTGTATCACAAGGATTGGGTCATTTTTACAACTTACTCATTCATTACCTAGCAGAGCAGAAAAGTCTGTGTAATTTATGAAGTGAGCACAGCGTGCTGGCTGCAGCACAGGACATGTGTTCCTGGCCACAACACAAAGAAAATGGAGCTGGAAACATTGTGTCTGGGCTCATTTGATGGTGCAGACCTTATACCTGGGGGACCTTCTCTGTCCCTTGTGAGAGGTGGTAGGGTTGTGGTATGTTCCCAACGGTTTGGTAACAAGCCACAATCTGCATTCTGAAGACTTGGAAGGAGGAGGGCAGTTGCTTTTTCTTGGGGGCAGATCTACTGAGAGCTGGAGGAGCACTGAGCAGCAATAGGCTGAGCTCCCCTGGGCATCGCTCCTGTCTGGCTTGGTGTTTCTTAATTTTTCTACCTGAGGCTCACTTACCTCCTCTGTAACACAGGCACAGAATTCCTATTTTGAATTCATCATGCCTTAGCTCTGGGCCCAAAGGGGCTACATGTGAAAGCACATGTAAACCCCAAATTACTATAGAATCATAGGAATAGCATTATCTTTGTTTTTATAAATAACCGAGGTTCCCTCTCAGAGGCTGTCTGGATCAACTTCTCCTGTCCACAGGAAGGATCCATGTCTGTTTTCTTCAGTTTCTCGTCTGTCGTGGACCAGTGCTTTTGTACATGCAACAAAAACGAATAATCAGAAAAGTGAAACCAAAAGCAATGACAGACAAGATATGAGCCCCTTCCAATTTTTATCAGATACAGAAGACACGATATTCCTCTGTCAAATGGCCACAAGAGTTTCCAAATACGCATTTTCTGTACTTGCATCAGCATAGGTTGGCCTGGCCCAGGGACTTCTCTTTGAGTAGCCTTGCCCTTGGCTGAAGAGTGCCTTTCCTCCTCCCAGGCATGTCTCAGTGTTCACTGTCAGCCCAGAAGCGCCTGCTTGGAGAAGAGGGTTTTCTGGCCCGCTTCTCCAGCTGCAGTTCTCTCTGCTCCTGCCACTGCTGCAAAGGTCTCCTTGCATGGGGAAAAGGAGGCAGGATGCTTTTGATAGGCGCCAGCACCATGAGAAAGGCTTGGTGGAGAAGCCTCGTGGAAAGGGCATTGTGTTGGAATCCCATACTTCCATCTTCAAACTGTGGTTTCTGACATTTACCTGACTGAGTGGCATGCCATTTAAAATCTTTGTGTATTAATTTTCTCATCAGTAAAACTGGATTAGGAGAGCTTTGGGAAGACTGAGGCTGGCAGTGGCAGGCACATGGGAGGTGTTTTGGCAGTGGTGGCTGAATTGCCACTATCTAAAAATTTATGGAGGAAAACCAGGAACTTAGTCATCACAAATTGGGAGAAACTTTTCAGACATCTGGGCTCACATGATGAGACTCACTGGGTTGATAAAATGAGGAGGTTGCCCTTGAAGATGTCCCCAATTGTCATGTATTTAGTTGCAAAATTTCTTAGTGAACATTTTGCCTGAATCATTCACTCCTTTAAGTTAGGATATTACCTATCTCCACCACTAGGTGGCAGAAAAGCACAACTCACCACCCTGTTCCTTCCTTCATCTGGGCTGTAGCTCTTACTGGGACCGGTGCAGGGTGGCAGAGCTAGGTGGAACCCTGAAGACCTGTCACATCCATCCTTTCTGCACACGGGGGTAGGGGGACTGGGAAAGAAAGGAAACAGAAGCAGTTCAAGGCTGTATAATTATATAGTGGAAATTTTGAACTCCTGGCAACCAGACCAACCTTCAGCCTTATTGGTCTCCCTTTGGGAGGCTAGGCGTCTGGGTGCTCAAATAGTTAGGTCTCTGGGGAAAATGTAGGACTGCTGTCTGGGAGACGCTAACTTACTTTTGAAATCTAATGGTTACATTTTCCAAACTGGCACCCAGTTCTGCTGGTATTTAGGGAAATTCCTGGCAGATGTGAAATATGTTCCTGTCCGTGGTCCCTGGATACTCAGTATGAAGACTGAAAAGATTTTTAAAAATACACAGCTTGGGCTCAGGGGCTCATCCAGAGTGGACCTCACATGTGGACATTGTGAATCCTAGGAGACCCAAGAAAGCTTTCCTATCTACAAATATTTTCTATATTTAAACCACAGTTTGCCACCAAATCAGGCTTCCAAAACATAATGGGCATGCATGCATTTTTGTTAACAAGCATCAGCTTTTTTAAAAAAGCTTACAACTTCATAAATCCTTATAGGAAGAGTCATTTACACTTTAGTGTGACTTACTTAATTATATTGCTTTCCTTCTAGCAAAAATATTGTAAAAAGCTAGTAGAAAACAGCTGCATTGAGCTGGAAGTATCAATAGGGTAGGAGAATCGCCAGAGATAGTTGGAAGGCAAAAACTGTTTTTGAAGAATGAGTTTGTATGATGTTCCTGTTTGGTGGGAAATAATGGGGATTTTTCCAGATAAGGGTAATAAAATCATCTTTTGTTTTACTTTGTAATTCCCCTTGGAACTGACCAAGACCAAGTACTGTGTTCTTAGCTTGAGCCACTCTTGCCCTAGATGTCATGAATTGGTGGACAATGGGATGAGTATTTCTGCCATGTTTCTCTTTAATTCTTCCAAGGATATCTACAAATATTATCTTAGTATCCTTTGGTATCCCAAAGGAACAAACCCTAGCCAGAGATGCTTGTCTTTATTGTACACCTGAGGTTTTAGTGACTTGCTACAGAAGTCACTGAATTCTGGCAGAAATCTGCCATCTTCTCTACCGGGCTCCTGAGCTCACTCACATCATAGGGACTGCTCTGCTGGCCTGCCTGCTTACCTGGCCAGTTCTCACCTGACCCTGAACACCCCTGCAGTTTGCTTTCATCCCTGCGACTTTGAATCTCCATGAATTTCTTTAGCATTTTGGAGTTCTTGGGGTGTTTTTAGCTGGGTTGTGTTATTTGATTATCTCTCCAAAGTCAGGAAGTCTCGTATAGTGACCTGGAGACCCTGTCCTCTCCTTTGAGGTTATGTTTGTCTCCACCCCTGCTTTAACTTATGGATCTAACCCCACAGCACCGTGGCCTTGATGGCATTCCTCACTTAATACTGAGGTCTTGTCTTAGCATTGTAATCTATCAGCTAATAATCTCCTTTTCCCATCATAAATTAGGGCAGAGAGGAGCTATGCGGTTTGCCAGGGAGGACTGAGAAGGAAGAGGAAGCATCAGTGCAGTGGAGGCAGCATTAGCTCATGGCCAGGCTGGGATTTTTGGTTTTATGTCTGTTGAAGCTGCACCTGGGTGAAGGGAGGGATTCCCTAGCTAGGCCTTGGATACATGGAACTTCGTGACAGGGAGTTGAATATCCTGGAGCGAGACAAAGGCATCCAGTATGCACACCAAGACGCCTAGGAGCCCTCACCCCAGCCTGCTTGCAGGGGACCGAGTAGCACATGTCCTGCTGAGGTGAGGCAGGTCAGCAGGGCTCTGCCTCCTGGACTCCATCCTGCATCACTTTTGTCTCAGGTGATGTTTCCGATTGTGAGGCTTATTATCTGGTTCTGTTCACTAGGAGCCTTAGAATGCATCAGTCATTCTTATAGTGGCCATTAGGTGGCAGGCCTCAGACTTATGTTCAAGCTGACAAACCTTGGGGGCATGTGGGAATAAACCCTGAGTGTGACAGAGCCTTGGAAGGTTCAGGAACAGAGAGATTTTTCAGGCTCTCCGTGTTCCTGCCAAGCTGCCATCTTCCCTTCCAGGCTCCTGAGCTCATTCACATCACCAAGGATGTGGCTGACTTACATCTTCCTCTCTCTCTCCACTTGTCCTGCCCCATTGCTTATCCTTTGAGGGACTCAGAAACACCTCCTGTGGTGGATAGAGGTGGTGTTAAGTGGAGGATATTAGTCTTTCCATTCAACTCTGCCCCCCATACACTTTTGAGCTGTGGTCCTTCACATGAAAGCCCTTTGTTCAGCCCAAGACCACCCTGTTCCCAGGGCTTTGTCCAGTTCCAAGCCCTTGGAACTCTGATTTTGCCAGGGAGTGATGGATTTGCACCAAGCCTGAACCATCTTGTAAGGGAGCTTCTCACCCCCTCAGGTAGCTCTGGAACCAGGGTGCATGGTCCCTTCACCTCAGGGTGACCTAAGCATTGAAGGTCAGGCCATGCCAGAACAGATGTCCAGAGCTGTTCCTGGAGTTGAGATCGAAGCAGATCTCCACACTGGGGTCCGGTGGGTTTGGCTAGCTCTTCCTGAGTCCACTGGGGCCAGGGGCCAGGTGAACAGCTAAGAACCCCAGGTCTGCTGGGGTTGGGGGTTCTCAGTTCTTCCCTGGTTCTGGTCCCAGTGGACCTGAGGAATATAAGATTACATGAGTAACTTGTCCAGGGTGGAGGGCTGGGAGGCAGAGCACACCACTGTGGAGAATGTGTCAGAGTGTCAGGGGCCTGGAGATGAAGGGCATGTGTGGCTTGGGCAGGCCCCAGAGGCTGGTTTTGGTAAATCTCTGCTTATGTGAAGTAATCAGCTCTCATTTTCAAGGTGCTGAATGCAGATTAATTTTATTAAATGTATCTATTTTCTTTAATTATAATACACATTCACTGAAGAACATTTGGGGAAAAAAATAAAGAAACAAAACAGAAAAGAAAATCTCTGTACTTCCCAGCCCACCACTGGAGGCAACGTCTCTATTTTCTGCTAGTTCTTTTTGGAAATATGTATATATAAATATATAATATTAGGACCATATGTGTGTACAGCTCTCTTCCTTGTTTTAAAAACTAACAGCATAGCTATTTCCCGCATCATTGAAGATTCTTCCAAGGGGTCATTCTAACAGTGCAACAGGACACCAGCACCTGGGATTCCTTAATGGATGTAATCATTTTCCTACCGTTGAACACATGATGGTTTCCATTTTTTTTTTTTTTTGCAGTGATAAATAATTCTCCATTAATCTTTGCCCATAACTCTGTTTCCTTTGGAGACTCCTTTTGTGTGGAATGACTGGATCTCTGGGTATGCACATTTCTAGGGCTTCTGCCGTGGGTGTCCCAGGTTACATTTCCCCAGCAGGACACCACAGGGTAGAAAGTGGTCAGTATCCTCAGTTGGTAGGAGTGACAGTGTAGGCAGTGCCCACACTTGCCAAGCCCCAGCTGGGTGTGGGCTTCCTGTCATGGCCTGTGGCTGAGGCTGTCCATGGCTCAGTCCCTATCCCTATGCTGGACTCCTGGCAGGTTCAAGCTTCTGGTGACATGTCCGATCCGTCCCTGTGGACTTGAGACTTTTGGATCCTTTTTCTTTAGGTCCGGCATGAAAACAAATGTGTGGCCCTGGAAAGGTGTCCCTGCTTCCACCAGGGCAAAGAGTACGCCCCAGGAGAAACCGTGAAGATTGACTGCAACACTTGGTGAGGCTGGGGGTGGGGGAGTTGTTCCCTGGGGACTCAGCTACTTTGGCACCCTATGGTGACCTGCGTGCATTGTTCCTTTTCTCTGTGCCTGTTTCTCCATCTGTGAAATGGAAGAATATTCACCATCACTTGTGCTCATCCCAGATAGGCACTGTGTTGCTGATTAGCTTTTCAGTTCAGGGAGATGGGCCCTGGGGGAAGATAAGCACCTTGCCCTACATATAGCCAAGTTGCCAACGAGTGTGGGGTTAGGAGGGTCCTTTTCTTACAGGTCTTAAACTGCTCACAAGGACCATGAGTGTGCCTGTAATGGTGCAGTTTGAGGGGGGTCTTGGCAAGGGTGGCTGGTTTCCTTCTGCTCCCTGGCCATCCTTCACATAACCCCTCACCCTTCTCACTCACCCTGCCTTTGCACCGCCTTAGAAAGGGGCCCTGTGGACAGACGGGCAGGGCTGTCTGAGGTCTGAGCTTACCACCTCTGACGCACGAGTGGGCTTCCCAAGGTCAGCTCTGGTTACGGATGGCGGGGGATGGGCCATGTGGCCATTGGCAAATCACTATAGATTTAAACATATAGCTACATGCACACAAAACCTCTCCTGGCAGGAGTTCGTGGTTCATTACTAGTTTCCAGACTCAGAACTTTCCTGCTGTTCTGTCTTATTCTTCCCATTAGCCTCAGAGGGATTTCAACCTCAGTGTGTCTGCTTCACAGAGACCCTGAGGCCAATATCAGGCCGACTTGTGGCTTCTAGGATAAGGCTGAACAAATCCATGCGGGTGGCCTAGAGAGGATCCGGGCCTCCTCCCCAGCTGCCTGGACCACCGTGGACAACCCCTGCCCTTCTTTGCCTCAGTTTCTCCCTTGTAACCAGAAAGCAGCATCTTTTCCCTTTGTCCTTCTGGGCCCTGTGCTGGGCCTGTGAATCTCATGTTCCACTAGCTGCAAACCCTTAACTTCTTGAGGCTTCCTGGAGGGTTGGGTGGCACTTGGAGTATTGTACCTCCAGTGCCTCCTGGTTCCCTAAGACCCAGATGCACTCAAAGTGCCCACCCAGTCATGTTACATTACTGTTCCTAGTGTCTGTCGGGACCGGAAGTGGAATTGCACAGACTACGTGTGTGATGCTACTTGCTCTGCGATTGGCATGGCTCACTACCTCACCTTTGATGGGCTCAAATATATGTTCCCTGGGGAATGCCAGTACGTTCTGGCACAGGTAAGAATGGGAGTGAGGAGGGGAGGTGCTGTCTCTGGGTGGGAGGTGCAAGTAGGGCTTTTCCAGGTCAGATTTTGCCCTCCTGTCTGTAGAAAAAACTCTGGGGTCTGGTTTTACTGGAGTAATTTCCCAGTCCTTGAAAGAGGTGCCTGAAGAGGTAGGCGGTTTAAAACTCAATGTGGTGTTTGTTTTCCTTCTGTTCATCTGGAGGTATCTAAGAACAGCCTAGAAAGCTCACTTGTTGAGTAGGACTGGTGTGGGCATAAGGTCACACTCAGTCCAAATTAGCATTAATGTGAGTTAGAAAAAGCTGTCAGTCTCCACCAGGATGCACAGTTTGGGAAGTGAAGCCCAACTGGACCTCAAAACCCCTCCACCCGGGCCTTGCTAGCCCCCTTGCGTGGTGAGCAGCAGCCTTGGACAGGGGGATGGTTGACATGACATGCCTGTCCTCTGATTCTATTGCATTCTCCACTGTTTTCATTTCTGACCATGTACAATTTCAAATTGGGAGGGGAAGGAGGAGGAAGAGGAGGAGGGGGAGGGGTACAGGTTCACAAAAAAGTCACTCTGCAAGGCAGAATGAGAAAGAAGTCAGGAAACCTTAGCTACTGAGGGCACTAGCCCCTTTACCTCCCCTTCTCCACGTCATAAATTCCTGTAAATTTCTCTTGCTGGTTGACACCAAACGAGTAAGCAAGGGGGTTGAGTGCTTTTCTCCAGAGGGAGGAGACATTGTGCCCTGTGATGCTTTAAACAAATGTGGTCTCTCTGTCTCCATTCTCTAGGGGAGGAGGGTTGGGGGGTTTGGTGTGGTCTGAAGGGAGGACCACAAACCTGGAGGAGCCTCAGCCCCAGAGATGGAGCTGCAGGTCCCTAGGAGTCAGGGAGCATCAGGACAAAGGCCGCATGTGCAGAGAATGCTGGGAGGGGACTGAGCTAACTGGGGCTCCAGCAGCCAGCCTGCCTCCACCTCACACACCCCAGCTGGCCCAGGGAGGAGCGTACTTTAGGAACACCTATGGACCTGGGCTGAGTGCCCCCTGGAGCTTTTCCATGGGTTAGAAATGAAAGCCTGTCTTTTGATTACTGGGCTACCTCCCACCTTGGTGGCAGAAGTCAGGGTGACATCAGTTTTGCTATTTAGCTACCAAGCCAGTTTCAAACCCGAGCATCCAGAAAAAACAAACAATAAATTCTGTGCAAAAAGAAGCAGCTGGTCAGCGTCTCCTGCTCCCCAGCTCTTCCCCTGCCCACGCAAACTTTCCCAAGTGGCCCCATTTTCAGGAATCCCCTTTCAAATTGTGCCCGTTGTATGTCACTTATTTTCCTTTCCCACAGCTAATCCTGTTGTCCTCTTTTGATGCTAGTCCTGGGCACCCTGCCCTTGCGGTAGCTTCCTTTGGGTACTATTATCAGACTTAACCCTTTCTTCTTCAGAAAAGACTTAGCTGGTGACCACAAATAAATCACTGACACCCTTGTTCCCTCTTTTAACTTCCCCATTCATTCATTCAACACCCAGTTAGCTGAACAAGCCTAGGAAGTTGACTGATTCATAGTCTTATAGAGGAAGATCAGATGTTGTGTGTGTGTATGAGTATGTGTAAATATGTGTATATGTTATGTATATATGTGCATTTGTGTGTATGGATATATGTGAGTGTATGCACATGTATATTTGTGCATACTTATGTGTATGTGTATATGGATATATGAGTATATGTATGTATGTACATGTGTATGTGTGCACATATGTTTATGTATAAGAGTGTGTGTATATGTGTGTAAGAGAGGTATGAAATTTACTCATGTGACAGGCCAAGACTGTTTCTCCAAATTGAATATTTTATCTTTATTCCATCCCACCACAGTAGTAGCCACCATGGGGGAACTATTTGCCAGGAGTGTGTCTCCTTTTTCTTAACTTTCTAAGCAATTGACCATCAATGATCTCTTAGTGCTCCCTTTTGCTCTAAACCCAGCTAGAGACGTAGCTTGGGAGCTGTGGGCGATGTTGAGCCCTCTTTGATTACACCCTCTGGGTCAGCAGTCTACAGGGTTCAGCCAGACAAGAGAATCTCAAGATGCCATGTGGTCAGACTGTCCTAATTACCTGCATGTGGCCAAGAATTAATGGGATCTAGGCAGGGGATTTTAGCCTGGAGCTTCTGTCAAAGCATGCAACGTACCACTTTTCCTCCCCTTCTCCCCCTCCTTCTCCTCCTGGTGATCATTACACCTGTACCTCACTGACATAGGAACCAGGTTCACCTGTATGAATGAGGATGACACACCTGAGGGAGTTTACCCCCCACCCCATGCTTATGCACAGGCACAAACACACACCTGTGGATGTGGTAACATCCTGTAACACGTATGTAAAAACCCACAAGAACAAGATGTCCATCTTCTGTTCTGGGAGAAATAGCAGGGTTAAAATTTCTCTGTCTCCCCTCTTTCCCTAGGATTACTGTGGCAGTAACCAGGGGACATTTAGGATCCTTGTGGGGAATGAGGGATGCAGTTACCCCTCAGTGAAATGCAAGAAGCGAGTCACCATCCTGGTGGAAGGAGGAGAGATTGAACTATTTGACAACGAGGTAAGAGCCAGCCTCAATTCCTCCACCTCATGCTCCTCCTTGTTCCCCTATCAGCTTGCTTGAAGCATTTATCAAGCATCCACTCAGAACTGTGGGAATGGAGTAACACAGCCATTACAGAGACCGAGGTCCAGCTACACATCTGGCCTGGACATAGTCTATGAGCAGCACAAGTTACAGATCAATATGGATAACAAGGTTTCAATTTGGTTGAAGTCTGCATTTGTGTGTGGAGAAGGATGCAGAATGGTGTCTGCATAACTGTAGAAACAAGCAGTGCTTATTGCTGGAGAGGGCATGAAACACGGAGGGAAAGAGAACTTTCCCTTCTCTATGCAATGATCCCTCTTCTGTGGGGACACATTTCAAGATCCCCAGCTGATGCCTGAAACTGAAAACAGCACTAAACCTAGTGTATATGAGGTTTTCTCCTATATATACATATTATAATAGTTTAATTTACAAATTAGGCATAGTAACATATTAACAACAACAATAATAAATAGAACCACTATAACAATATATTATAATAAATATTATTTAAAACTTATTATTTCTGGAATTTTCCATTTAATATTTTAGGAACTCAGGTGACTACAGTTAATTGCAACTGCAGAAAACAAAACTGAATAAACAGGGGCTACTGTATGTGTACACATACACACACACAATGTTATTAGAGATTTTTACTTTCTTTTACACTTTTAAGATCTCTTCAGATACATTTGATGTGTATGTGTGAGATGCTGGGGATCAAACTCAGGGCCTCACATATGCTAGGCAAGTGCTCTTCCACTGAGCCACGCCCCCAGCCTTAAGATAAATATTTTGAAAGAGCTCAAAAGTGAGGTAAACAGACTGAGCCCCTGTATACTGAAAGCTTAAGAAGTGGTTCTCGGAAGATTACCCAGGAATCTCCCTGGAAATCTTGTTTAAAATGCTGATACCACGACTCTGTCCTGAGATTCTAATGCAGAAGGTCTGGGTGGGGCCCAGAAACATACATTTAGGTTGGCAGGTCACCACAGGCCACAATTTTGGTTCACATAGGTAGTAGGGCAATCCAAGATCTGGGCTTCCATCTGTTCGGATATCCCCATTTTCTTCCATGGTCTCAGCCTGCATCACTACTTTCTTATAAAAAGCCTCCATTGACATCAGGGGATAGAAAGTGAACTCTTCATCATTATGGAAGAAAACTCCCAAGCAAATGTGATTGACTGTGGGTGGGCCGTGTCAACTCCATTTCAAAGAAGAACTCTATTTAGGACAGATGACATTGGTAACATTGAAGAGGAGGTATACAGACCCGTGAGGGATAAATCCACATGGTATGTCATTCAGGAGACCTGTGCAAAGTGTTGACAGGTCTTAGTATCAGCCTTAATTTCCTAAGTCTGAGAAGCAGCCCAGTGTGCACAGTGGCTTTGAGGGTTTGGCACTGTTGATGATTTTGGCTAGGTCAAGGGTTCAGGCTAGAGTCCTTCTAAAGACTTAAACCTGGCTCTAGCATTGATCTCCACAGACCCTGCCTCTTGATAATAGCTACTCTGGGGGAGTGGGAAGTGGTGGGAGAGTCTAGTATTTATTGTTATAAAGGGATAGATTTTTAAATCACCAACCAGAAGTGCTTCAGTGTTTGCTATGACAGGTTAAAACCATATCTAGAGGACCCTTGTAGTTAATGACCAAGAATAAAAAAGAAATTCACATTTTGTAAAATGATGATGATCTTATGTTAGTTGGTTTTGTTGTGTTTTTAATCTCATAATTATGAATTCTCTGCCACCTCTATCGTCACCCCTTAGTCACAGATTCTTGCAGGGTGGTGGGTGAGACGAACACAGGTGTGCTGGCCACAGGGGTGAGCTCTGACCAAATGGGACATTTGTGTGTTCTGGAGGGGTGCCGCTCCTGCACTCATCAGCTGTGGGGACAGAGAGGTAGATGTGAAGAGAGAGATGTGGACTTTTGTGCCTTCCTTTACTTCTCATTTTTCCTGTTTTGCCTTCCTTCAGGTGAATGTGAAGAGGCCCATGAAGGATGAGACTCACTTTGAGGTGGTGGAGTCTGGCCGGTACATCATTCTGCTTCTGGGCAAAGCTCTCTCTGTGGTCTGGGACCACCACCTGGCCATCTCCGTGGTCCTGAAGCAGACATACCAGGTCAGTAACCTTTCATGCTTTTTTCTTGTCTGTGACTTGTTTGGACCTTCTTCAGCTCTCTGAGTAGCAAATGGCACCTCCCATCACCTTGGGGGAAGGTGGTCCTCCAGTCCAGCCTCCCATACAAATAAAGCTATGGAGTCAAGGTTGCAGTTAGCTTTGCCTCTTACTGAGGCTTGTTGAACATGGCAAAAATTAGGGTGGTCCCTGACACAAACTGTCTTAATTGGCCTTGCTAGGCAAGTTTATTTGCACAAAGGAGCAAAGTAAAAGATTAGGTATATTAACTTTTCTTTAGATTTCTTAACCCAAAAAAGGCAAACAAATCATGCAAAATATCATTATAGCACTACAAAACATTCTGGGGTGTTGCCTTACCATTGAGACACAGGCCAAAACTTTGTGAGAGCTGTTTGCAAACTTTCTGATAACTTACTTTTGGGAAAGGTGACCATATTTGTATAGAGTCTAACAGTTTGTTAGGACTTTATTGATTTCTCTAAGTGGTATGTACGTGACAAGTGACTGTGTTTACTATGGTGGCTGATTTGGTCTCGGCAGGAATGATCTTTGCAGCATCTCTGATAATGCCATATATATTTA
The DNA here is from genome assembly GCF_047511675.1 of Marmota flaviventris. Classification (NCBI taxonomy): domain Eukaryota; kingdom Metazoa; phylum Chordata; class Mammalia; order Rodentia; family Sciuridae; genus Marmota; species Marmota flaviventris. Next base: position 124,078,767 of record NC_092500.1, on the reverse strand, counting down.
TAGCTTGTATATATACCATTGAGGCTCCATGGTCCTTCCTTCTCCGTGGCAACCCATCCCATTGCTGGAAAGAAAATCACTCATTCCATTAAACTCAGCAAATACTAAATGTCTAGTTTGTGTCAAACACTGTCCAAGGCTCTGTGGTTATAGCAGGGAAAAATCAGATATATGTGTGTGTCTGTGTGTATTTAACCCTTCTATTTGTTTTCTATTGTTGCTATAACAAATTACCACAAACTTAGTGTCTTAAAACAACCACACAAATTTATTATGTTGTGATTCTGAAGATCAAAAACCTACAATCAGCCAGCAGGGCTGCATTCCTCCTGGAATCCATTCTTCCATGAGCAAGAATCCATTTCCTCATCTTTTCTAAATTCTGGAGGCTGCCTTCATTTCTTGACTTGTAGCTCCATCTTCTGAGTTTAAAGACAGCAGTGTAGCATCTTCCAAGTTCTTTGTCTCTCTGTCTCTTTATGGCACATCACCTTTCATACTATGACCCCTCCTGCATCCCTCTTATCATATTCAGTGGTTACCTTGGGCTCCCTAGATAATCTAGGATAATCTCCCATCTCAAGATCTTAACCTAATCATGTCATCCAGGTCCCTTTCCCTTGTATAGCTGTCAATTTTCTGTTGCTATAACAAAATACCAAAGGCTTTATATATAAAAGAGGTTTATTTAGCTCATAGTTTGGGAGTGGAAAGTTCAAGATTGGGTGGTCCCACCTATCAGCCTTTGGGAGGATCCCCTGGCTGCATCACAACATGGTAATAAAGCAGAAGGGGAAATGGCTACGTGCAGAAAGGATCATATGGTGACAAAGGAAGCCAGAGGGAATCAGGCCAGGCTTTAAAAAACAAACAAACAAAAAAACCCAAAAAACTTGTTCTTGTGGGAATTAGCTGCTGGGGTGTTGTGAGAACTACATTAATTTTGTCCAAGGGTGATGCCACCAATGACCTACTTAACTCCCACTGAGCCCTACCTCCTACTACATCATCACACTGGGACCAGACTTCCAGGACATGAAGATTTGGGGGCACACCCAAACCACATAAAATTATAGCACCATGTAAGGTGACATAGTCATGGTTCTAGGGTTTAGGATACCCACATTTTTGATGGAGGCCACTATCTGACCTTCTAAAATCCTGGTGGAGATTAAATTTTTGTGGGACATTTCTTTAGATAACTTGGTCTGATGAGACTGTCTGAAGAGGTGACATGTGATCATTGTCCTCAGGGGAGACAGGGAGTGAGTACTGTAACTATCTGGGAAGAGGACTTAGGCAGATGGAAGAGCATGTGAAAAGACCCTGAGGTGGCAGCTGTCTGGAGTGTTGGAACCAGGAGGCGAGTGGGCTGTGAAGGAGGGCCTTGGGATGGATGACAGTTAGCGAGGATAGGGAGAGGGCAGCAGCTACCCAGGAGAGCTCTTAGGCCTCAGAAAGCCCTTTGGCCTTTTGTCCAACTGTGAGAACATTCTTGTATGGCACCCAGGGTACCATGCCAAATCTTGCTTACGGAAGCAAAACAGAATAAGCAACTCTTTTCTCTGCCCCAGGACAGGGTTCTAACCATGTTGCAAAAGTACGACAGCTCTTCTTGCCTAGACCAAATATTGCCATTTCTTTCCCTAGTTTTTACTTGATGCTTTCCACTCCTTCAGGACTTGTTGCACATTCCACATGTGATAGATGAATCGGTTGTGTCTTCCCTGGCAATTTCTGTCATATGGCAGAATTCTGGCCAGCCTGCCCTGAACAGGCTGCGGCTCTCTAGGTATAGCAGGACTATAATGTTCCCTTCCTGGTCCTCTGTGCTTCACTGATGTCATAACTGACCAGGTCCTTTCTCTGCTCAGAGGCTTATTGGGGAAGGTGATGGTTCAAACAGGGATTCCAGGCCTCTGCCCTTGACAATGGGATGTGTACAAGTTGCCTCTGTTTTCTTAACTTCAAAATGGAATCAGCGAGGAAGCCACGGAAAAGGCTTTGCCAAAAGCAAGGCTTTGCTGACCACTCCGGTTCTCTGGGTCTCTGTCCCACTTTCCTCTCCTCTTCCTTCTGTTCCTCCTCCTCGGATGACTCCTGATCCTTTGTTACTGGAACCTTCTTCCTCCCCTGACTTAGAGTATGCCCCTGAGGTCTACAGTGCTCATCTTCTCAATTTGTCTATCCAGGAGCAAGTCTGTGGCCTATGTGGGAATTTTGATGGCATTCAGAACAACGACTTCACCAGCAGCAACCTCAAAGTGGAGGAAGACCCCGTGGACTTTGGGAACTCCTGGAAAGTGAGCTCACAGTGTGCCGACACCAGAAAAGTACGTCCCGGATTCTGTGTGGGCAGATCCCAAGAGGCCTGCTGTCTGAATTGTCCCCCTTTCCCTGGTGATGGAAGGTGGGCAGTGGGTGGCAGGGGTGGAAAGCAGGTCTCATGCCTCCTTCTGGGTTGAGTTGAGCCAGTTTGACTGCCTGACTGTGGGCCTTTCGGTGCACTCCTCTCTGTACCCAGGTGCCACTGGACGTGTCCCCTGCCACCTGCTATAACAACATCATGAAGCAGATGATGGTGGATTCCTCTTGCAGAATCCTCACCAGTGACATCTTCCAGGACTGCCACAAGCTGGTAAGTACTTGAAAGGTGGAGGGAGGCCGAGTCATTGAAAGGGTGGGCCCAGTAGCTTGGGCGCCTAGAGCACGGATTTCTAGTGGACACTAAGTAGCCTGGAGTCTTGAAGGGATCTGCATTAAGGCCCCATTGCAGGGCTGTGGGTGTCACTTAGTAGTAGAGCTCTTGGCATGACATCTTGGGTTTGATCGCCCACAGCACTAAAAAATAAAAATAAAATTAAAAAAAGACACTGTTACAGGCTGGAAGCAGAGGGAAAGCTGATGGCTTCTGAGGAGTGATGATTGGTACAACGCCTTCCTTCCACACAAGAAGAAACTTGGCACATGCCAGTGCTTCTTTTTTGGCCTGGTCTTAGGGTTTATTTCCTTGGCATTATTTTATCTCCAACAACAGAACCAAGGATTTCCTTTTCCTGTTACTGTTCTGTCTCCAGGCCTCAGAGCCCTCCAAGGATCCCTCTGTGAACAAACGACCCATTTAGTGTCCAGTTCTCTTCTCACAGAGACTCTTTTCTGGCCTTACCTACAGAGTCTTCATTTTTTACCTCTTTTTGTGTCTTTATCTCGAATGACAATTAGGAATTCCCCAAAGTTAAATGCACTTCGCCATCTTTCTTTGTATGTGTGAGTGTACACGTGCATGTGGGTGTGTGTGCAATGTGTGTCCATATGTCCATGCGGAGCTGCACCCACGGGCCTGCTGCTGTGTGGTACCCCCAATGCAGGCGAGGCTGTTTGAATATGTGTATCTCAGTTCTCTTTCTATCCATCCAAAAACTCTCAGTCCATGGAGATCCAAAGGATACTTCGGATTCCTGTTTTGGTGGAGACACTGGGCATCTGAGTTGGAAGAGTGTAGACAGGGAGAGGAGCCAGGGAATTCAGGACTGTTGGAATGTCTTAGAAACAATGGTCGGCTTCATGCGAGAATTCATTTCTATCACAACTATTCTGAAAAACTCAGGTGTATGTACTGGCATGTTTTGGGGGATAGGAAAGGTGGTTAGTGTAATTGAAAGTAAGTGGTGGGTGGGCCTCCCCTCCTTCCTGTGTCCTTGGGGTCAGTTAGGTCCTACTGTCCAGCGTACTTAGCTCTTCAGTGAGGTAACTTGAGTGGGTCCGGATGCATCTCTTCATTCTCTTTGATGCACTGAGGCAAGGAAAGAGTGACAACCCTGTGTGTGTGTTTTATGTAAAAACAACTAAACATCCATGGATTATGGGATGGATAGGTGGCAAGAGGCAGGTGGAAGATGGACAGAGGGGATGTTCTTTTGAAATATTCTTAGGCACATGGTATTCTGCAAAAGGTTTCATTTAACATTTCTTGCTGGGATCAAGATGAGAAACTAGGAATTTTGCTTTTTTGCCTGTTCCCTCTTTGGGACCATTGGCCTACATTTCTCTTTCTACCCTGGAGAACACTTATGCTATGACTTGCCACCAGAAGATTCTCACCCAGACCAAGAGCCAGAGTCCTTGATCTTGGCCCTAGGCCCAGGCCACCCGAGAACTCCTTTTGCAGGTGGACCCTGAGCCATACCTGGACATCTGCATTTACGACACCTGCTCCTGTGAGTCCATTGGGGACTGTTCCTGCTTCTGTGACACCATCGCTGCCTACGCCCACGTGTGTGCCCAGCATGGCAAGGTGGTGACCTGGAGGACGGCCACATTGTGCCGTGAGTCCTGATGACCCTTGTGGTCTCAGATACCCTCCCTTCACCCAATGAGTATCTAGATCTGAAGGCCTTGTGGGGTGCAAGAGGACACTTTGTGGGAGAGAAGGAGAGCTATAGTGTGCAAAGAGATGGTCCAGGGCTGAGGAGAGTTAAGACAGCCATGTGAGTAAACCATTGACATAATGAGGGAGAATCATGGTGGATTCAGGACGTCAATGCATGGAGACTTTTCTTCTGGAGAAATTAAAGAAGAACGAGAGGGAACACTGGTGAAGAGAAGAAAGTCAAAATATGTATTTACTTAGAGCTGATCATATTTGCCACTATTAGTAATCAACTCACCTATTTATAAGGAGCCTTCCCTCCTTGGGCATACACAACTAAATGTTTTTCTGTAGGAAACCAAGTCATACCATCGGTTCTGCCAGGGCTGTGAAAGTTGATTTAAATATAAAACAAATATAAATATAAATATGGTCCTTGAAAAAAATCCCAGGAGTCTCCACAATTGGCAACTCTGGTAGTTGTTCCCAGGTTTGATCACCGCCTTCCCCACCTCCCTGTCTTTTTTTTTTTTTTTAATTTTTTATTGTTGGCTGTTCAAAACATTACATAGTTCTTGATATATCATATTTCACACTTTGATTCAAGTGGGTTATGAGCTCCCATTTTTACCCCATATACAGATTGCAGAATCACATCAGTTACACATCCATTGATTTACATATTGCCATACTAGTGTCTGTTGTGTTCTGCTGCCTTTCCTATCCTCTACTATCCCCCCTCCCCTCCCCTCCCCTCCCCTCTTCTCTCTCTGCCCCCTCTACTGACATTCATTTGTCCCCCTTGTATTATTTTTCCCCTTTCCCTCACTTCCTCTTGTATGTACTTTTGTATAACTCTGAGGGTCTCCTTCCATATCCATGCAATTTCCCTTCTCTCTCCCTTTCCCTCCCACCTCTCATCCCTGTTTAATGTTAATCTTCTTCTCATGCTCTTCGACCCTACTCTGTTCTTAGTTACTCTCCTTATATCAAAGAAGACATTTGGCATTTGTTTTTTAGGGATTGGCTAGCTTCACTTAGCATAATCTGCTCTAATGCCATCCATTTCCCTGTAAATTCTATGATTTTGTCATTTTTTAATGCAGAGTAATACTCCATTGTGTATAAATGCCACATTTTTTTTATCCATTCATCTATTGAAGGGCATCTTGGTTGATTCCACAGTCTTGCTATTGTGAATTGTGCTGCTATGAACATCGATGTAGCAGTGTCCCTGTAGCATGCTCTTTTTAGGTCTTTAGGGAATAGACCGAGAAGGGGAATAGCTGGATCAAATGGTGGCTCCATTCCCAGCTTTCCAAGAAATCTCCATACTGCTTTCCAAATTGGCTGCACCAATTTGCAGTCCCACCAGCAATGTACAAGTGTACCCTTTTCCCCACATCCTCGCCAGCACTTGTTGTTGTTTGACTTCCTAATGGCTGCCAATCTAACTGGAGTGAGATGGTATCTTCCCACCTCCCTGTCTTACAGTCGTTACCTCATGGGTCTGTCTCCCTGGGTCTGTCTGGGACCTTTGCTGCAGTCCTGGCTTCTGGTGTTGTAGGGTGATTTCATGGCCTCTGTTTTTCCTGTCTACACAGCCCAGAGCTGTGAGGAGAAGAATCTCCGGGAGAATGGATATGAGTGTGAGTGGCGCTATAACAGCTGCGCGCCTGCCTGTCCCGTCACCTGCCAGCACCCTGAGCCTCTGGCCTGCCCTGTGCAGTGTGTGGAGGGCTGCCACGCACACTGCCCTTCAGGTGAGACTCTCCCTGGGTGGGCCGGGCAGGAGGATGGGAGCCTCCCCATTCTGCTTCATTTTAGCTCTGCCAGTGGTGCCTTATCTCCAACCCCATAACCCTACAACAGGTGTGTCTGTGGGTCCTTCATCAAAGCCAGGCAAGCTCTGGCTTTTGCTAGGAGGAGCTCCTGCCAGGGCTGGGAAGGTGACTCAGTGGTCAAGTGCTTGCTTATCATGCCCATGGACTTAAGTTCCATTCCCAACACCACAAAACACAGTCACCTAGTCCTATCAAATGCTTTTTCCCCCTCTTTGTTGCTTGAGATTGAACATGGGCCCTTGTGCTGCATGGCCTGTGTGTAAGGGAGGGTACACCCTGCTCCTTGCTGGCAATGCTCTGCCCCTGAGCTACACTGTGAGTCCTTTCTACAAAGTGCTTTGTTGTGCCAGTTTAGGGGTTTGTCATACGTAGAGTAGCACTTTCTGATAGAACTTCGGCAAGTGGTGGGAATGCCTCATTGAATGCAGTGGTGGATGCCTTATTGAGTAGTGTGTCTGAGGAGTTGACTTTCTCATTCTATTGAATTTTGGTTGATTTAAATATAAATAACCACAGATGGTTAATAGCTGACATATTGAATAGCGCAGTTCTAAAATGATTGAATACATTCTTCAAAAGAGTGAAAAGGGCCTTGGAGATAAGATTCCAGGCTCGGAGGAGGTGAGGCAGGGGGAGGGAAGCCTCCTTCCAAGTTTGCAGAAGAAGAATGAAAGTATGAAGGAGGCAGGATGCTCCTCCCTGTGGGGTGAGGTGGCCTCTGGAGAGGCAGGCAGAATGGCTCCTGGGACAGGCCCCTTAGTGAAAGCAGAGCCTTCCTTATGTGAAAGGGGAGTGGTCAGCTACTAATGAGAGATGTGCTGTTCAGGGAAAATCCTGGATGAACTTCTCCAGACCTGCATCGACCCCCAAGACTGCCCAGTGTGTGAGGTGGCTGGCCGGCGCTTAGCCCCTGGAAGGAAAGTCACCTTGAACCCCGATGACCCTGCACACTGCCAGACTTGGTAAAATGGATTCCCTGGTTGTCTGAAGTGGCCAGTCTTTTGAGGGGTGGGGAGGGGAAGGGATTGAACCCAGGGATGCGTTACCACTGAGCAGCACCTCAGCTCTTTTTATGTTTTATTTTGAGATAGGGTCTCACTAAGTTGCTTAGGGCCTTGCTAAGTTGCTGATGAAGTGGCCAATCTTACTGTCCTCTGTGGGGCTTGCTCAGAGGCTGGGCTTTGGATAAAACTTCCTAGCTATGTGAACTGAGACATTGAGTTTATTTAGTAAAATTGCTAATTCATTGATGACTTAGTTTAGTTCATTGTTTAGTTTGTTTCTAGAATTTGTGTATCTCTCTCTCTCTCTTTTTTAAGAGCAGTCTAGACTGTTTCACCCCAAAAAATATTTCTGAAGTTTTTTACTTCCTAAAAGGTTTTTGCCTGTTTTTTTGTTTTTTGTTTTTTTGGAAGACAGGGTATGGTTTCTCTATTTCTTTTTTTTTTCCTTTCTCTCTCTTTAAAACATGTAATACTTATATATTTTAGTGGGGTACAGTATATTTCAATACATGTATACTGTGTGTACTGATCAAATCAGAGTAATTAACATTTTCATTTCTTTGTGGCTCTTACTGTTCTTGTAGTAAGAGAGACAGTTCAAGGACAAATATATGAAAATCAGATTTCTTTTTTCTTTCTTTGGTACCAGGGATTGAACTCAGGGGCACTCAACCACTGAGCCACATCCCCTGCCCTATTTTGTATTTTATTTAGAGACAGGGTCTCACTGAGTTGCTTAATGCCTCGCTGTTCCTGAGGCTAGCTTTGAATTCTTGATCCTCCTGCCTCAGCCTCCCAAGTTGCTGGAATTACAGGTGTGTGCCACTATGTCCAGCTAGATTTTTCAAAAAAGGTGGGGATGCAGGCAAGGAAAGTGAGATGAACCCCTGACCCCTTTGTACAACATAGACATCTTGGGGCTGCTGTCAAAGTCACAGGACAGCACTTTCATAACTGGAGAGAAGACATTCATTGCTGTCACCCTGGGCTCTCACCGGAACTGCCTCTGGGAAAATGGCCTTTGGGGAGGTGAGAGGGAGTCCTTGGGGCAAGTGTTGAACTTTCTGTAGTCCTGCCCATAAGTAGGGAACATTTATTAAAATGCTGATGTATCCAACACGATTCCCTGACACCAATCAAACCTAATGGGAACTTAAACTTGAGAAACTCAACTCACTAGGGAAGGGGTTGTGGTCACAGCTGCGGGAGCCAAATCCTGCCGCCACCATCTGTGCAAACAAGAGTGAACACTGCCTGGGGTGGGTTTTCTAGCAAACACAGGAAACTAGAAAGTATGTCACTCACGCACCGTTAACTAAGGATTGAAGCAATAAATTGTGTGGATCATGAGGAAGTACAAGTAACTTTCCAGTCAGACCCTGCCTCCCACCCTCTCTAAGCCGAAATGGAGACTCCGATTCCAATGCTGGCTTGGAGCTCTGGGCTGAAAGGGCAGGATTGCTCAGAGGCCTCTCCCTGCCTGCTCTGCTGGTAGCTCATGGGAGGGGAAGCTACCGTGGTACATGCCATACACGCCGACAGCCTGAGGCATCAAGTGAACAGTGTGAATGGCAGGCCTGACAGCCACGCCACAGGGAACACTTCCCAGGGCTCAGGGCATTGCTGCTTTCTCAGCTTTACCCAGAGTGCCAAAGGCAGGTTGCTCAAAGGCAGAGGGCACAAAAAAGGAGAAGGCCTAGCCTGTATGGGTTCCAAACAGGGCAACTTGATTTCGCCTATGATCTGGTGTACCCTGTCACTTTGCAAAAGAGTGAAGTGATCAGGAGAGCCTGACATTTGCTGGTATTGTAGGAATTTGTGGGTGGGCAATGGCTCCAACACAGACTTGTGGGTGGCTTGGGCCTGGGCACTGGGTCTAGCCAGTCAGCACCTGGCAGATAACAGGAGTAGGAATGAACGAAGTTGCTACTGATTTTCCTAGGTCTGGAAGACCCCCCATCTACTACTCTGCTAGATAAAACTGGGACTTCAAATGTCTATTCATCTTTGCAATTTTTTTTTTTACTCCAGAGTTTCTTTTCTTCCTTAAAATCCAACATATTAAACATGACTCAAAATCCACACTGCTTTAATTCTGTTATAATCAGCACTATAAGCAATTTATCTTCCATAGAACATTTATAAGTCCTGGTCAGCGTCAATATTTTAGAGCAATATTTATCCTTGGGGATACTTGCAAGAAAGTTTAAATTATAATTAAATATTAATGTGGTTAGAGATGTCGGTTGGAAAGAAGTCATCACTGAATATCTGGCCGAGAACAACAGAGATTCTTTTTCAGGTATCTTGAAACAGAGGTTAACAATGATGGCTCACTTAGGTGGGAATGTTCCCAAGGAGCAGGAAGACAGTTCTCTGGGAGTATGGGCAGTGTCCTACTTTGTAGGGTTGACAAGTGTCGGCTGGCTCTTTGTGAATCATTTGTTTCTTCCCCTCTGCTACAGTCACTGTGATGGTGCCAACCTTACCTGTGAAGCCTGCCAGGAACCTGGAGGCCTGGTGTTGCCCCCTACAGATGCCCCACTTGGGGCCACCACCCCGTATGTGGAGGACACCCCAGAGCCACCCCTGCATGACTTCTACTGCAGCAAGCTGCTGGATCTGGTCTTCCTGCTGGACGGTTCCTCCAAGCTCTCCGAGGCTGAGTTTGAAGTGCTGAAGGCCTTTGTTGTGGGTATGATGGAGAGACTACAAATCTCCCAGAAGCGGATCCGCGTGGCTGTGGTGGAGTACCACGATGGCTCCCATGCCTACATTGAGCTCAAGGCTCGGAAGCGGCCCTCAGAGCTGCGGCGCATCACCAGCCAGGTGAAGTACGTGGGCAGCCAGGTGGCCTCCACCAGCGAGGTCCTGAAGTACACTCTGTTCCAAATCTTTGGCAAAATCACCCGCCCTGAAGCCTCCCGCATTGTGCTGCTCCTGACTGCCAGCCAGGAGCCCCCACGGATGACCCGGAACTTGGTCCGCTATGTCCAGGGACTGAAGAAGAAGAAGGTCATTGTGATACCGGTGGGCATTGGGCCACATGCCAACCTCAAGCAGATCCGCCTCATTGAGAAGCAGGCCCCTGAAAACAAGGCCTTTGTGCTGAGCAGCGTGGATGAGCTGGAGCAGCGAAGGGATGAGATTATCAGCTATACCTGTGACCTTGCCCCCGAGGCCCCTGCACCCACGCAGCATCCCCAAGTGGCACAAGTCACTGTGGGTCCTGGGCTCTTGGCGATTTCACCATCGGGACCCAAGAGGAACTCCATGGTTCTGGATGTGGTGTTTGTCCTGGAGGGCTCAGACCAAGTTGGGGAGGCCAACTTCAACAGGAGCAAGGAGTTCATGGAAGAGGTGATTCAGCGCATGAATGTGGGCCAGGATAGCATCCACGTCTCTGTGCTGCAGTACTCTTACACGGTGACTGTGGAGCATACCTTCAGCGAGGCACAGTCCAAGGGAGATGTGCTGCAGCAGGTGCGGGAGATCCGCTACCGGGGTGGAAACAGGACCAACACGGGACTGGCCCTGCAGTATGTCTCTGAGAACAGCTTCTCTGCTGGCCAGGGAGACCGGGACCAGGCACCTAACCTGGTCTACATGGTCACCGGAAATCCTGCTTCTGATGAGATCAAGAGGTTGCCTGGAGACATCCAGGTGGTGCCCATTGGCGTGGGCCCGCATGCTGATGTGCAGGAGCTGGAGAGAATCGGCTGGCCCTATGCCCCCATCTTCATCCAGGACTTTGAGACACTCCCCCGAGAGGCTCCTGACTTGGTGCTGCAGAGGTGCTGCTCTGAAGAGGGGCTGCAGTTGCCCACTCTACCCACTGCCCCAGGTATGTTGACGCCTCATGTGCAAGTGGGAGCATTGAGGAGCCTTGGTGCTGTATGCAGCTGTTGTCATGTGACCCTTGGGTTCTAATCCCATCATCCCTGCTCTGTGCACTTGGTCAAACCTGTGCCTTAGAGTGCCTGTGTATCCTCCTCTGGGTAGGAGAGAACTACATTGTGATTTATTTATTTGTTTTTTGCAAGGTGAGGGTGTGTGTGTTGGGGAATCTTATTTTGTTGGTGACTATAAATTCAAAGATAATACAAGCCTATTATTAATATTTAAATAATACCAAGGACATGGAGTGAAAAATGCAAGTCTTACTTTATCACCCAGCTGCAACCCCACTCAATCCCACTTTCTGCCTTGAAGGTAACTTCTGTCAATTTTGGTGACAGTCAGCTTCCTTTAGACCACACTGTATGGGATGGAATTATTCCAGGTAGCTTACAGTCCTCCAGTCAAGGCCAGGAAGCCAGGTGACAGGTGATATCACTACTCAGATTGGGGAAATAGATCACTTTACATTGTTTGAATCTCACCTCTGCCACTTGCTAGCTGGATAATTTTTGGCAAATACTTAACCTTTTTTGTAAGCCAGTCTCTTCCGTATGTTTAGGACTATCCCAGAATACCTAGCCATGTGGTCCTGAGAGCCGTGCATAGCCCACTGAATGTGGTGTCTGGCTGATGTGCAGGAGCTGGAGAGCATCGGCTGGCCCTATGCCCCCATCTTCATCCAGGACTTCGAGACACTCCCCTGAGAGGCTCCTGACTTGGAGTCTCCTGGCAGTCCTTGTGTGCTCACCTTCCTGTCCTCTTTGCAGACTGTAGCCAGCCCCTGGATGTCGTCCTTCTCCTGGATGGCTCCTCTGGTTTTCCAGCTTCTTACTTTGATGAAATGAAGAGTTTTGCCAAGGCTTTCATTTCCAAGGCCAACATAGGTGAGTGATACACCTGAGGCCGCAGGTGAGAAGAGGCTTTGGCTCTGATTCAAAATGACTCTCATTTTTTCTTTTCCACTAGGGCCTCACCTCACTCAGGTATCCGTGCTCCAATATGGAAGCATCACCACCATCGATGTGCCCTGGAATGTGGCCCAGGACAAAGCCCATTTACTGAATCTAGTGGATCTTATGCAGCAGGAGGGAGGCCCCAGCCAAATTGGTAATGTTGGTGCCTTGGCCTGGATGCAAAATATGCATTCTGGTCCTAATTCTTGGCATAAGTGACTGGAGTGACCTTGGTCTGTCACTTTATGCCTTGTTTGGATGCTCTTCAAGGTCTCTTCTAGATCCCACTGTAAATTGTTCAGTCTTCTAACCATTTAAGGATCCTCCATGAGACTGGATGTGCACCTGCTTCAGAAACACTTGCTCTTGCAGTTGGTACTGACTTGGTCTGTTCTTCTTTCTCAGGGGATGCTTTGGCTTTTGCTGTGCGATATGTCACTTCAGAAGTACATGGTGCCAGGCCTGGATCCTCAAAGGCAGTGGTCGTCCTGGTCATGGACATCTCCACTGATTCAGTAGATGCAGCAGCTGAAGTGGCCAGATCCAGCCGTGAGTGTCTAGTGTACAATCCTGAGACTCTTCTAAGAAGCCAGAGGAGTGAAAGTGGATGGAGGTTGCTTTTGGATGTTCTGGCTGATTTTGAATTTGCTTGATACCCACTTGCATACCAAACATCAGGAAATAGTTCAGTCATTGCATTATTAGGAAACAAAGCAATAGTAAGGGTGCATTTATACTGGGCTTGTCTGTGTGCTGTGATGACAGCCTTAAATTCTTCACATTCTCCTCCTGTGTCGAGGGATGACTGTACTTCTACACCTTTACTTTTTAATGTGGTGTCCTTGGTCTTTCTCTGGAATGCCACACCCCAAGGCCAGAGTGACTCATTGTGGGTCCTGGAGAATTGTTAGGGTCTTCAGAACCCTTTGCTGTTACCAGGCTAATGAGCTGGAGGGACAAGACACAAACGATGGTGCATTTGGGTGGGGAAGGGCATAGATATGACCTGGCCTTGGTGCCCCATAGAACCCTTGCTGTAAATAGCAACAGAAGTGAGCCAGGATGGAGGCATCATGTGCCCAAGGGAGGTCTGAGTGAGTAGGGTGATGCCAAGTCATCTCATGACCACCTGGAGAACTAACTATTCCTTTTTCAAATGCTGCATAGCCTTGTCTTTTCTCTTAACATTTTCCAGATGTTCTTCCTGAGAGAGGTATTTACCGGATTCTCTGTACCATACTTGAAATACTCAAAATGTGCCAATTGTATTGTATTAGTTTGGTACATAGCTCTTTCTGGAACAAACTGGGAGTTCTGTAAAGGGCAAAATCTTGCTATATTTTTGGATCACCTGTGCGCGATTCACAAAATGCTGACCACTTAATATTTTTGTTGAATGAATGATATATTGTTGAAATCTATAATTTTAGGAAAAAGGATACTAAAAGGTAAAGGGTATATATTTGGATGATAAAATGAACTCACAGGAGCTAAAAAGTTGCTAGCAACTCCACTCTATTTCAGATTACAAATACCTAGAACTTTCTGGAAAGCTGAATTAAGGAATTTTAGGTTGGAGATTTTTCTCCTTTAGTATCAAGAATCTAGAGAAAGAGTATTATTAGGAAAAAAAGCAAATACTGTTTAGAGGTGACTCAGGGCAAGTCACTGAACTATTTAAAGTCTCAATTTCTTATCGAGAGTTGGGCAGGAAGTGCTCTTGGCTTAGCCCTGTGAAATGTTCTCTTCCATCCAGCGCTCAGTGGTCTCATACAGTGCCATGAGTCTAAACATGTTTATATACCACAGACTTTGATATTCCTGTCCTTGGCCCAGACTTCTCCCCTCAACTGAGCATTGATGTTCTAACAGACAATTCCCTGTAAACCAGCTTCCTGACATCACAACCAAATTTCCTCTTGTAGTATTTTTTTCGGTCCTTTCAAATTGTTCAGGTTATAGATCCCAGCATCCTCGATTCCTCTTTTTCTCTCATGCCCCCATACAATTCAGCTGCAAACCACAGCCAAGTCTTCAAAATATGTTGAGGATCACACCATCACCCATACCCCAGCCCCCAGTGTCTCACACTTGGATCACCCCCGTAGCTTTCTAACTGCAACCTTGGCTTTCACTCTTATCTCCCATGGTTCATTCTCAGAGCAGCAGCTGTGGTGATCCTGTGCAATCCAAGTCAGTTCCTGTTACTCCTCTGCCCCATCGTCCTGGCTGGTTTCTGTTTCCTTAAGAGAACACATTACGTCCTGACCAGGACCTAAGAAGCTTTGCAAGAGCAGTGCCACTCAGAGCATGCACTTCTGCTCTGGGCCTTCACACTCACTGATCTCTCTGCTTGGGTTATTCCCCCCTCAGATGCCCTCTTGCCTCCTTCTATCCTTATTTCCATCTTTTCACTGAACACTTCTCTAACCACCATATATAAAATGATAACCCCCATCCCTCCTCCTGGGCATTCCCATCCTCCTTATCCCATTTCATTTCCCCACAAGCATGTGTACACATCTAAAATACTATATATTGAGGGATTTTTGTTTGTTTGTTTGTTTTTTGTAGGTGTTTGCTGTCTATCCCTTCCTGACATAAGCTTCATGAAGACAGGGAACATGGATGTTACTGCTTGGCTCATTGCTATGTCCCCACTACTTAGGATAGTACCTGACACAGAGTAGGAGCTCAGAATGAATGAATGCCTTCTTCACAGGGTTGATGTATGTGACCAGACTAAACAGTTACATGCTGGTGTTGGGAATAGCATCAAGCCAGTCTGTTTTGAGCCCATCTGACCACAGAACCTTTCTTGTCCCTTTGCTAACTCTAGGAGTGTCAGTGTTCCCCATTGGCATTGGGGATCGGTATGACGAACCCCAGCTGAGGATCTTGGCAGGCCCAGAGGCCAGGTCCAATGTGGTAAGGCTCCAGCGAGTTGAAGACCTCCCTACTATGGTCACCCTGGACAGTTCCTTCCTCCACAAGCTGTGCTCTGGTGAGTCTTTTCTTTCATATCTATCTCAAAAACAAAATCAATGACAAAATCCCCCACAAAACCAAAACTACTGTTAGAGACCCAAGGTGCCTCTGAAAAAGAGCATAAGATCTGCCCTTGACTGAAGATGGTTATAGACCAGGACCTTTTAAGTTTCTGCTTATGGCAGGCAAACACTACAAACCTCCAGTACCCACCAGAAAGTATTCTGTTCATCCTTCTCTTTCCACTGGAACCATCCATCTAAACTTCAGCTGAGAAAACCATGCTTATTTGTGCAGAGGGATCTTGAACAAAAAAATTGGAAGACATAAGCAAGAAACCCCAACATCTTGCAGACCACAGTTCTATACTCACTCTTCACATGAGTATAAAGGGCGTTAGAAGTCCAAAAACATAGAATCTAAATTCAAAGGACCATAGATCAAGTTGATTTTAGGTTAGAAACTCAAAAGAAGAAAAACTCACACAAACATATAATTTTGGGGGGGAACTTTTTTTTTTGTATTTTACTATTGTAATTAACTGTAAGCCATAACCTCACAGAGTTATTGCCCTTTCCTTGGAGTAATCTTTAGGTAGATCCCTTTCAAGTTTTTAGGATCTTGCTTTACCTTCCCCCGCCCCCCATTCCTGGCAATGAGCTATGTTTGAAAGGGGCTAATGATTCTGTGATGGTGTAAAGGTCACCCTTGGTTACTATTTACTATTATCATAATTAATAATTACCACAAAGCATGTCTGATGAACGACAGATGTTCACTTCTTAACTTTGTGTCCTCTGACCCCACTATGAAACCAATTCAGATTCTTTTCAGAGTTGAGTTGTCTTTAAGGCTAGACCAGGTAGCTCAAGCAGACATCATGAATGGCTTAGAATTTCTGGGTGATATGTGGGAACTAAAGCTTTATTTGTATCTGTTTCAGGGTTTGTTAGAATTTGCATGGATGAAGATGGGAATGAGAAGAGGGTAAGTCCTTTTCTTCTGACTTTGAAAGATCACAAATGTATTTTTGGGCTCTTCTTGGTTAATTCATTCTTCTTGGTCTAAGTCCAATTCTGCTTCTACTCTCCTGTTATTTTTGGTGGGAAGGGGTTGGGGATCTGTAGACCTTGAATCCTGCTTCTGATCTCATGTATAGCCTCCTTGGCATGAAGGCCGATCTCTTGAGTCCTCAGATGTGGTCAGTTGTATGACAGATGGACTTCGAGTTGTGGTGCCTTAGCCCATTCTTTACCTGACTCCATTTTTAATCTCATGCAGCCTGGGGATGTCTGGACTTTGCCAGATCAGTGCCACACAGTCACTTGCCTGCCAGATGGTCAGACCTTGTTGAAGAGTCATCGGGTCAACTGTGATCGGGGACCCAGGCCTTCATGCCCCAGTGGCCAGTCCCCTATTCGGGTGGAAGAGACCTGTGGCTGCCGCTGGACCTGCCCCTGTGAGTCTTTGCTTCCCCAGCATGGACAGTGTCAAAGGAGCTGTGCTTTTAACTTGGGTGCAGAAAGGTACAGCCAAAGCTGACAGCCTGCGAGTGCCCTTCTGCTCCCCTCTGTGGGAACCGTGCTTCCTTTACCTGTGTTCCTTCCCTCCCGTGTTCTCTGGGTGTTTTGTTCTCTGGGTGTGTTTTTGTCTAGTCTCTTCTGTGATGGTATAAAGTTCTCTGTCTTTAGGAGGTGCTTTCTGAGATAATGCAGAACCAAGGAAAAACTGCTTCTGTGCAGTTAGTGTTCAGCTTGCTGTTGGCAAGCCAACCTCAGGAATCTGCCTTTGGGATGTGTCAGTGGAAGTATAGCAAGGAGATGCCTCCAGAGAAGACTCCAATCACCCTCATAGCTATATGGAGTTTCTGTGCAGCATTCATCATCAGGGTGGCCTGTTGTAAGAGGAGGACATATTCAAGTCCCTCTCATGTAAAGCTGTGGGCGTGTTTACCCATGGGGGTTGGGTGAGCCCTCTGCCTCATGGTTGGTAAAAATGGCTGCTTATGATGTTCCCTGTTCAGCAGAGGATGGCTCATCACCAGAATGTGGAACAGATATCACTGTGGGAGGCCATCAAAACTGTATTTTATATCTCACTCCCCACTTAGGATGTGATTGCCCTTTCCTGTAGCAATCTTCAGGTAGATCCCTTTCAAGTTTTTCTGATATTGCTTTATCCTTCTACCCACCCCTGCCCCATTGCTGGCAGTGAGCTATGTTTGAAAGGGGCTAATGATTCTATTAGTCCAGACATCCCCAGGCTGCAGGTGAAAAGTTTGCCTGGTTACTGTTTTTGCTATTATCATAATTAATGGGCAGCCATTTTTTTTTTTTTGATTTAGTGGGATCCATTTCCCTGCTAGCATAGATGAAAACTCGAGCCGACATCATGTTACTTCTGCTTATTCATAAAGAATTCTGTGGTCACTTTAAGTCATCAAATAAGGTCTTGGTAACTAGGTGCTTACTAATATATATAATATAATAATTATAATATAATATAATATAATGTATAATGTAATATACAATATAACACATATAATATATAATATATAATATAATGTAACTATATAATAATTAAAACTCTAAACTTGATCAGAGTTAAAGCACCTTTGCAGTCTGGGAAGGGGAGTGCCCAGCTTCTCTCACAGCCGGATCATGGAGAGGGGAGGCAGGTCAGAAGGTTCTTTGCGGCTCAGCTTGCTGCCCTCTCTGGCCCGACAGGTGTTGTCAGCCACCTCTTTCTCTTGTCAGCTCTCTTGAAGATCTCTCAAGGACTCCCTCACTGTGTTCCTTTGGGTACAAGAAGTCTTCTATATCCCTTTGCTGCTGCTGCTTCTCTCCACAAAGCATCTGGTTCTTCTGTACTTGGCCCTTCATAGGCTCGCTCTCTTTCAAAGTCCTCACCCTTTTGCAAAAGTTATAGACACGGTCGCTTTTAATAAAATCTCAGGTGCCATTCCTTCTGTAGGTCCTATATCTGGCCTCCAGGATTTGGAACAAAGCAGGCAACTGCTTTGTTTTGTCCCCAGTACAGCAGCAAGTGCCTCTCTTACTGCCTACTGCCTGACCACCTGTGGCCACAGTCACAGCTTCTGTCTTTTAGAGTCCTCAGGCAGGTGTCAGCACTGCATCCTCCATAACTTCAAGGAACGTAAATCCATCTCTTGGAGTGGCCTCTTAAAAATCCTGCTCAGTAGACTTAGGCCTCTTATTTGTCCCTCTTAGGAGACACACAACACAAGAGCTGCTCTGTTCAAATAAATTTCTTCTTAAAGATCAAACATCAGTGCTCCTCTTGACTCTTTTATAACCTTAAAGTGAGTAAAGGCCTTTAGGAGTGACAAAATTAGATTTTGGGAGTCTGGGGATGTGCTTCAGTGGCAAAGTGTTTGCTTGGTATGTGTGAGACACTACTCTTGGTTTGATCCTTAGCACTGCAAAAAAAAAAAAAATTTAGATTTTTAAAAAACATTTTTAGGGGCAAAGAATGTAACTTGGTGTTAGATCACCTGCTCCAGGTTTGGTTTGATCCTCAGCACTGAAAAAAAAAAGTTTGAAATGAAAAACATTTAGAAATATTTTTACTTTGAATAATTTCTGACTTGTAAAAGTGCATAAATAGTACCAAGAATTCTTTATACTTTTACCCAGATTGTTATATCTTACGTAATCACAATATAATGACCCAAATTGGAAATTAACATATATAAAATACCATTTTCTTATTCAAAATTTGCCAATCGTCCTACAAATGCCCTTTGCTTTTGGGTCACTGAGTCGATTCAGTCGATCACATATTATCTTTAGTTGTCATGTTTCCTCAATTTCCTTAAATTTGGAACCTTTCTCTGATTTTTATGACCATGATGGTTTTTGAAGAATACTAGCTGGTAGTTTCTGCAGAATGTCTTTCAACTTGGGATGAATTCAGGTTGTATGTACATTTTGCCAAGGATACCCCAGAAGACTTGCTGTGTCCCCTTCAGTGTATGGGGTGAAGAAGTTCAGGATCCTAACTTGCCCCATTAGTGGTGTTGATAAGTACAGGCACTTGATTTAGAATGGTGTTCCAGGTTTCTCCACTGGAAGTTATGATTTTCTTCTTTTTATTTAATAATTATCATGTATAAAGTTACTCTGAAACTATATAAGGAAACCTTTACCTACCAAATTTGACTTCCATTGCTGATTTTCTGCTGAAAAAAATTTTATTATTGAGATTGCCAAATAGAGTTTGTATTTCCATCATCTACATTGTATTAGTTAGAATGAAGAGCTTTCCCTTCCTTCTAATTAATTATTTAATCAAAGTAATTATTTGTATCAATATGAACTGGTGCATTCTTATTTTTTCCCATGCAGTATGATCAATTACCAGCACCCATTGTGTTCTTCCTTCAATGGCCCCAGTTTTGACTATTGGGAGTCCTTCTAATTTGGCTCTTGTATTCTTTTGACATTTTCCCTTCTCAAATAGCAAACTTAGCTCTCATTACCCACAATATATTTTCTTGATTCTAGAATACACGTAAAGTAGTTTCAGAACTGCTGACCCTTGACCTTTATGAAAAACAAATCTACTAACTAGAATGCAATATTTGTGTACAATCCTTCCTGTCTCAGTCTTGGAGTAAAATTTTGTTTTCCAAAGTCATGTAGGCCAGTGCACCTCCCCCCACATCAGGAGCTCCTCAATGGAGTTATTTATTACTGTTAGTTTAATATTTTTGTGCATATTGCATTTTGGTCACCCTTTATCCCTATCCTTTTAAATTTTATTTATTTGTTTTGATTTGTTGTTGTTTTTGTTACTGGTTCTTTTATATGTTTATTTTATTTAGTTATGATACATTAGCATGGTTTTAAATGTCAGAACACTATAGAAAGGTATAGTCAGAGGTGTCACCCCAACATTTCCTATCCCCTCTGTCTATTTCCACTCACTCCCTGGGGTAAGGAATCTCCTTCATTTCTTATTCATCCTTCCTGTGATTCTTTCTGTACAAAGAAAGATTTCGTACAGGTTTTTACTTTGCTTTTTTTCCCCCTTCTTAACAGTATATCCTGAGCCAGGTACGGTGGCACATGCCTGTAATTCCCATGTGTGGGAAGCTAAGGCAGGAGGATTTTGAGTTCAAAGCCAGCCTCAGCAACTTAGCAAGGCCCTAAGCAACTTAGCAAGGACTTGTCTCTAAATAAAATATAAAAAGGGATGTAGCTCAGTGGTCAAGTGCCCCTGGTGTGTGTGTGTGTGTGTGTGTATAAAGTATATCCTGAAAACCACTCCGTAGGAGTTCAAAGAGAGCTTCTTATTACTTTATTGTGTACCATAGTTTACTCTTTTATAAATGCCCATGTAGATTATTTCCAATATTTTGCAATTACAAATAATGCTGTAATAAGTAACCTTAAAATATGGGTTTTCCTATAGTTGGGGGTGCTTGCAGGGTAGGTTTCTAGGCATGGGATTTTTGGTTCAAAAAAGAAGTGCATATGCAGTTTTGTGAGATAATTTCAGATTCTCCTAAGATTTGGTTGTGTAAAACTGAAATTTTCATTAGCAATCTATAAGAGTTTATGTTTCCTCTCAGCCTAGCTAGTACAATGTGTTCTTATATATTTTAATTTATTGCCAATTTTTTACTTTTCAGGTAAGGAATATTTTTCTAATGATAATGAGGTTAGACTTTTTAATATGTTTAATACCACTTTTTTAAATCTACTTTTGTGAATTATCTGCTCATCCCCTCCATTTTCCATTTTTAAAAATCATAGTAAAATGCATAGCATGACATCTCCCCTCTTACTAAATTTTCAAGTGTACAGTACAGTGTTGTTAGTTATTTGCATATTGTGGTACAGCAAATCTCCAGAACATTTTTATCTTTCATGACTGAAACTCTACACCCATTGAAACACAACCACCCAATTTCCCTCCCCAGCCCTGCTGACCACCATTCTACTTTTTGCTTCTATCAGTTTGACTATTTCAAATACCTCATGTCGGTGGATTCACATAGCTTTTGTCCTTCTGTGACTGACTTATTTTACTTTGCATAATGCTCTCAAAATTCATCTTTGTGTAGAGAAGGAAAGGATTTCCTCCTTTTTACATCACTGTATGTATGTGTCACACTTTCTTTATGTGAGTCCACTGATGCACAGTCAGGTTGTTCCTACGTCTTGGCTCTTGTGAATTAATGATGCAATGATCATGGAAGTGCAGATACCTGAGATCCTGAATTCAGTGCTTTTGGATATGTAGTGAGGCTGCTGGATTATATGGTTGTTCTATTTTGAGGAACCTCCTATTTCCCATAGTGGCTGCACTATTTTTTTTTCCCACCAGCATTGCACAAGATTCTAGTTTTTTTCACATTCCTTCTCTCTCTCTCTCTTTTATCCTGGGGTTGAATGGAGGGGTGCTCTATAAGTGAGCTACATCCCCAGCCATTTATTTATTTATTTTTAATATTTAGTTGTCAGTGGACCTTTATTTTTTTATTTATTTGTATGTGGTGCTGAGAATCGAACCTAGTACCCTCCTGCCCCCCCACCCCCCACACACTAGGCAAGTGCTCTACCACTGAGCTACAATCCCAGCCCCACCCCCAGCCTTTTATATTTTTTATTTTGAGACATGGTCTTGTTAAGTTGCCTAGGCTCACCTTTAACTTGTGATTCTCCTGCTTCAACCTCCTGAGTTGCTGGGAACACACGTGTGCACCCCTATGCCTGGCTTCCTTTTTATTTTCATAATGGCCACCCTAACATGTGTGAGGTGATATCTCATTGTGGTTTTTATTTGCATTTCCTTGATGATAAGTGATATTGGATATTTTTTCATATGCCAGTTGACTTTTTGTATATCTTCTTTTTTATTTATTTGTCATTTTTTAAATTAATTTTTTGTTTATATATGACAACAGAATGCATTATGATTCATATTACACATATGGAGCACAAATTTTTCATATCTCTGGTTGTATACAAAGTATATTCATACTAATTCTTGGCTTCATACCTGTACTTTGGATAATGGTGTCCATCACATTCCACCATCATTTCTAATCCCCTGCCCCCTTCCTTCCCCTCCCACACCTCTGCCTTATCTAGAGTTTGTCTATTCTTCCTGTACTCCCCCTCCCTATCCCACTATGAATCAGCCTCCTTATATCAGAGAAAACATTTGGTTTTTGGGATTGGCTAACTTCACTTAGCATTATCTTTTCTAACTCCATCCATTTATCTGCAAATGCCATAATTTTATTCTCTTTTATTGCTGAGTAATATTCCATTGTGTATATATGCCACATTTCTTTTATTTATTCATCTACTGAAGGGCATCTAGGTTGGTTCCACAGTTTAGCTATTGTGAATTGTGCTGCTATAAACATTGATTTGGCTGTGTCCCTGTATGTAGCACGTAGTGCTGGGAAAACTAGAAATCCATATGCAACAAAATGAAATTAAACCCCTATCTCTCACCATGCACAAAACTCAACTCAAAGTGGATCAAGGACCTAGGATTAAAACCAGAGACCCTGTGTCTAATAGAAGAAAAAATAGGCTAATCTCCATCATGTGGGATTAGGCTCCAGCTTTCTTAATAAGACTCCTATAGCGCAAGAATTAAAATCAAGAATCAATAAACAGGATGGACTCAAACTAAAAAGTTTTTTCTCAGCAAAAAAAAAAAAAAAAAAATCTGTGAGGTGAATAGAGAGCCTTCATCTTGGGAGCAAATTTTTATCCCTCATATATCAGATAGAGCACTAATCTCTAGGGTATATAAAGAACTCAAAAAGCTAAGACCAAAAAAAACAACCCAATCAACAAATGTGCAAAGGACCTGAACAGACACTTCTCAGAAGAGGATATATAATCAATCAACAAATATATGAAAAAATGCTCATCATCTCTAGCAATCAGAGAAATGCAAATCAAAACAACCCTAAGATTTCATTTCACTCCAGTCAGAATGGCAGCCATTATGAAGACAAACAACAATAAGTGTTGGGTTGCTGGTTGGATTGCAAATTGGTGCAGCCAATATGGAAAGCCGTATAGGACATTCCTTGGAAATCTAGGAATGGAACCAACATTTGACCCAGCTATCCCTCTCCTTGGACTATACCCAAAGGACTTAAAAACAGCGTACTACAGGGACACAGCCACATCAATGTATATCTTCTTTGGAAAAATATTTGTTCAAGATATTTTTTGCCCACTTTTAAATTCTAAATTGGGCTCTCTCTCTCTCTCTCTCTCTCTCTCTCTCTCTCTGTGTGTGTGTGTGTGTGTGTGTGTGTGTGTGTGTCTTGGTATTGAGTTGTAGGAGTTCATTGTATATTTTGGACTTTAATCCTTATCAAATAAATGATTTGCAAATATTTTCTTCCACTCCACTGGTTGTCTTTTCATTCCATCAATTGTTTCTTTTGCTGTGTAGAAGCCTCTTAGTTTCATGTAGTCCCACTTGTCTAGTTTTATGCTTGGTGTCAGATCCAAGAAGTCATCACCAAGACCAATTTTATGACCTATGTTTTCTTTTAGGAGTTTTAATTTCAAGTCTTATGTTTAAGTCTTTAATTGTGAAGTGGATTTTTGTGTATGTTATAAGGGTCCCATTTCATTCTTGACATGTGGTTAGTGTATAGAAATACAACTGTATGTTGATTTTATATCCTGCAAATTTACTGAATTTGTTCATTAGATCCATCAGGGTTTTCTCTTTTTTTTCCTTTTAAATGCATGTGCGTGTGTGTGTGTGTGTTATCTTTAGGGTTTTTACATGTAAGGTTATATCATCTGTGATATATAATTTTACTACTTTTTTTCTTTATTTGGATAACTTTTCTCTCTTCTTGCCTCATTGCTCTAGCTAGGACTTCCAGTGCTGTGTTGAATAGAAATAGCGAGAGTGGACTTCTCTGCCTGGTTCCTGATCTTTGAGGAAAAGAAGGAGTTTTTAGTTTTTCACCATTGAGCATCATGTTAGTTGTGGGCTTCTCATAAATGGTCTTTATTTGTTTAGGTAATCTCCTAATTTTAGTCTGTTGAATGTCTTAATCTTGAAATGGTGTTAAATTTTTTTAATTGATATTTTTTATATATGTCAGCAGAATGCATTACAATTCATATTACACACATAGAACATGAAATGGTGTTAGATTTTGACAAGAATATTTTCTTCATCTATGAGATGATTATCCTTTATTCTGTTAGTATGGTGTAACATATTGATTGGTTTTGTATGTGGAACCATCTTGCTTCCCAGGGATAGATCTCCATTGGTCATGGTGTATGAGCCTTTTCTTGTGCTGTTGAATTAATTTTGCTAGTATTTTGTTGAGGATATTTGCATTTATACTCAAGAATATTCCCTGCAGTTTTATTTTCTTCATGGAGTGTCTGTCTGGCTTTGGTATCAGAGAAATTTCATTCTCTTAAAATAGGTTTGGAAATATTGCCTTCTTTCTTTCTTTTTGTTTTCTATTTTGGAGAAAAATATGAGAACAATTGGCATTATTTCTTCTTTAAAATTTGGTAGAATTCTCCAGAGAAGCCTTCGGGGATTTTCTTTGTTGGGAGATTTTGATTGCTGACTTAATTTTCTTACTAGTTGTAGATCTGTTCAGATTTTCTGTTTCTTCTTTATCATTCAGTGTTGGTAGGTTGTATGTTTCATTTACTCATTTCTTGAGGTTTTCCAATTTGTTGATATATTATTATTCAAGTAGTCTCCTATAATCCTTTTTATTTTTATGCCATAGTTTGTTTTATTACCTCTTTCCTTTGTGATTTTGAGTCTTCTCTTTTTTCTTAGTCTGGTCAAAGGTTTGTCAATTTTGTCAATCTTTTAAAAAACCCAACTCTTAGTTCTATTGATTTTTTTATTGCTTTTCTATTCTATATTTCATTTATTTATCCTCAATCTTTGATTATCTTCTTCCTTCACCTATCTTTGGCCTCAGTTTGTCCTCAAGATTGTCAGTGTGGGTCAATTGGTTGAGTCCTTGTTCTTTTTTAATGTAGGCATTTACTGCTATAAACCTTTTCTTGCTACTGCTTTTTCTGAATCCCCTCAGTCTCATTATGCTATTTCATATTCATTTATCTTAAAACATTTTCTAGTTTCTCCTTTGACCCATTTTAATTCAACTGAGCTTAATTTCTATATATTTGTGAATGTTCTAAAATCATTCTATTATTGATTTCCAATTTTGTTCTATCATGATCAGAAAAGATGCTTGGAATGATTTTGTCTTAAACTTGTTAAGACTTGTTTTATGGACTAGCATGTGACTTCTTCTGGGGACTGTTCTGTGTGTGCTTGAGAAGAATGTGCATCCTGCTGCAGTCAGGTGGAATGTTTAGAAGGTATGCATCTGTTACATCCATTTGGTCTACAGTGTTGCTTGAGTCCTCTGTTTCCTTACTGATCTTTTGTCTAGATGTCCTATTATTGAACATGAAGTACAGAAATTTTCTACTCATATTATGCTGCTGATCCTATCTTCAGTTCTGTCAATGGTTGTTTCATGTTTGGGTGCTTTGATATTGGGTGCATATATATTTCTAGTTATTACATTTTACCAATGAATTGTCAATTTTATATTCTTTGTTTCTTGGGATCATTTTTTGGCACTTTTTTATTGGTGCATTATAGTTGTACATAATGGTGCAATTTATTGTTACATATTCGTACATGTACTCTTGTGATCAATTTTGAATTAAATTCTATTTGTCTGTTTAAGTATGGAGTTTCGCTTATTGTTGGCATGAAATATTTCCCCCATCCTTTTACTTTAAGCTTATGTGTGTCCTTAAATATAAAGTGAACCTCTAGGAGCAGCATATAGTTGGACCTTGCTATTTATTTATTTATTGTACTGGGAATTGAACCCAGGGGAGCTTGACCACTGAGCCACATGGCTATCCTTTTTATTTTTTATATAGAGACAAGGTCTTGCTAAGTTGCTGAAACTGGCTTTGAACTTGTGATCCTCCTGTTTCAGCCTCTGGGGCTGCTGGGATTACAGGCATGTGCTACCTTGCCCAGTTAAATAAGTATGTTTGTTGACACAAACACACAGCCTTCAAAGGGCAATTATTGTTTCCATATTTTTCAAATATGTTCATTTCACTGGTTAATTATGAATGAGTTATTTAAAAAATTTAGTTGTGCTGGGGATTGAACTCAGGGCCTTGTGCATGCTAGAGCCACATAGATCCACATCCTAGCCTGATTTTATTTTATTAAAAAAGTATTTAGTTACTCTTTTTTTTTTAGTCAGAAGGTTTTATTGTTGACTTCACACAACCTTCAAAGGGCAATTATTGTTTCCATATTTTTCAAATAATGAATGAGTAAATTACACTATTTCCATAGAACAGACTAGAATGTCATTTAGTCTTATAAACCTTACTTTTAATAATTTTAATGAAATGAAAAGAGATTTAATGTTGTCAGATAAATTGGGAGATGAGCTGTATGTAGAATATTTCACAATGGGTTCAGTGTCTGTGTACGTAAATTTAAACACACATATAGAGGATCCTTGTAAATGGAAAACATGCACCCTCAAAATAAAATGTTAATAGGCAATTTTTTCCATGTGGATTGTGGGTGATTAAAAATACTCTATCTCAATTCTATCTTCCATATTTTTTTTAAAAAAATAGGTTTATTATTTAGTTACTCAGTATAATTCTTAAGTTTTTTTTCTTTTTTTAAATTTAAAAGTGACAGCAGAATGCATTACAATTCTTATTACATATATAGAGCACAATTTTTCATATCTCTGGTTATATACATAGTATATTCACACCAATTTGTGTCCTCATACATGTACTTTGGATAGTAATGATCATCACATTCCACCATCATTAATTACCCCATCCCTTTCCCTCCAACCCCTCTGCCCTATCTAGAGTTCATCTAACCCTCACACATGATAGAGCACTAATCACTAGGGTATATAAAGAACTCAAACAGCTAAACACCAAAAAACAAATAATCCCATCGATAAATGGGCCAAGGAACTGAAGAGACACTTCTCAGAAGATGATGTACAATCAATCAACAAATACATGAAAAAATGTTCATCATCACTAGCAATTAGAGAAATGCAACTCAAAAGCACTCTAAGATTTCATCTCACTCCAGTGAGAATGGCAGCTATTATGCATACAAACAACAATAAGTGTTGGCAAGGATGCGGGGAAAAAGGTACACTCATACACTGCTGGTGGAACTGCAAATTGGTGCAGCCAATATGGAAAGCAGTATGGAGATTTCTTGGAAAATTGGAAGTGGAACCACCATTTGATCCAGCTATCTCTCTCCTCAGTCTATACCCAAAGGACTTAAAAACAGCATATTATAGGGACACAGCCACATCAATGTTTATAACAGCACAATTCACAACAGCTAAACTGTGGAACCAACTTAGATGCCCTTCAATAGATGAATGGATAGTCACTATCTTTTGATTGAAGAGTTTACATATACATCTACATCAGTTATTGACAGGGAAGGACTTACTATTGCCATTTTGTTAATTATTTGCTTTCTGCCTTGTAGCTTTTTCTGTACTGTATTTTCCTCTCTTGCTGACTTTCTTTTTATTTCATTGATCGCATTTTTTTTCCTGTAGTGACATGTTTTGATTCTGTTCTCATTTTTTTTATATCTTCTATAGTATTTTCTTTGTAGTAGGTATGAGGCTTGCATAAAACATACTGTAGTTATAACAATATATTCTATGTTGATAACAATGTAACATCATTTACATACAAAATTCTACTCTTTTTTCTTCCTCCAATTTATGTTATTGTTGTCTTAGATTTTGCTTATTGTGTATTAAAATATTTTATAATTATAATTAATTTTATGCTTTGTCTTTGAAGTTTTATACCAGTAATCCAAGTAATTTATGCACCATACTTATAGTAGTACAGTATTTATTTATTTATATACTTACTTGATCAGGAGCCTTCTACTTTCATTCACTTTTGTATTGCTGCTTAGTATCCTTTCAGGCCAATCTGAAAGACTCATTTTAGCATATTTCATAAGTTAGATCCAGTGCTGATAAATAACATCAGAGTTTATCTGAGAAAATTTTAATTTTTCCTTCATTTTCAAAGGGCAGTATTTCCAGATATGGTATTCTTGGTTGGCAGTTGTGTTCTTTCATCACTTGAAAATATATCTTCCTACTGACTTCTGAGTCTGCTAACAGTCTTATGGTGACTCCATTGTATATAGCAAGTTGTTCTTATCTTCCTGCTTTAGAAATTATGTCTTTATCTTTGACTTTTGGTAATTTGATTATTATGCATCTTGGTATGGACTCCTTTTATTCATATTAGTTGGGGCCCTTTAGGCTTGTTGAGGCTGAATATCTATTTTTTTTGTCCCAGATTTGTTCACTATTTCTTCTTTCCATTGCATTTTAATCTTTATATTCTATTTTAAAATATTGGGGTAGTTAGCTCATTATCTGATATAAATTCCAAATATTTTCTCTCATTTTTTTCCTTTTGCCTTTGTTTTGATAATTTTTGGCTTCTTTATTTTTATGTAGTTTATCTTTAATCAGTTTTTTCTTTGATTCTGGATTTTAAATAATTCATAGAAAACCTATCTCTACTGCAAGGTTAAAGAGGATTCAACTGTATTTTTCCTCTATTACATATATAATTTCATCTTTACATTTAGATACCTGTTCTATTCAGAGATGATTATTTTGTCTGGTATAAAGTATAGATCTAATTTATCTTTTAAAAATAACTAATCAGTATCATTTATTGATTTATCAAAATTTACCCTAATGATGTGAGAACAACTTTCATTATATTTTAACTTTTCAAATGTGCATAAGTTTATTTCTGGAATTTTTATTTCATTGCACTTATTTTTAGCTATTCATGTATCAGTACTATAATCTTAATTATAGAGACTTTATAATATGTTTTAATATCTAGTGGGACCAGTAGAACCTCCACATAATTTTCTTCCACAGTGTTTTTCCTGCTATTCATTCTTGTTTATGTTTTTCCCCCTTAACTTTAGGGTGAGTTTGTTTAGCTGCATAAAAAGTTAGGTGGTATTTTCATTGAGATTTTATTATATTTATACATCAACTTTGGAAGACCTGGCATCATTATGATGTGGTCACATCCTATCCAAGGACAAGGATTTCTGTCCACTTATTCAAGCTGAACTTTCTGTCTTCTAAGAGTGTTTTAAAGTTTCCTTATAGGAGTTTTGCACATTTCTTGCTAAATTTATTCCAAGTGTTTAAATTTCTTTGTTGCTATTATGAATGTCTTTTTCTCTTCATTATATTTTTAACTGATTACTTTTTGTGTTTATGAATGGTATTGATGTCTATACCTGTTGCATATCTTATTTCTTATTTTCTTATTGAATTAGTTTTATCATAGAAATTAGGGTTATCCAGTTTTGATGTCATATTATTTACAAATAGTATTGTTTTACTATTCCCTTATCAACTTTTGTGCCTCCATTAATTTCTCTTTCATAATGGCATTCACAAAATTATTTAGTACAATTTTGAATAGTAAAGGAGATTGTGGATATCCTTACCTTGTTCTTTAATGCCTCTAATATTTTGTCATTAAGTAAGAGACTGATTTCAGGGCTAAATGCTTACGCACACATACACACACATATGCATACAGAAACATAAATATATTGCAGTGAGTTTTATTCTATTAAAAAGTATCTTTCAATTATCATTTTTTGAGTGTTTTCATCAAGAATGTGGAATTTTGGTATTGGTGAAGGCTTTTTTTGACATCCATGGAGATAATCACTAGATTTTCCCTCCTTAGATACATTAATATTATATATTATTTTGATTTCCTGATATTGATACCATTTGACTATGTTCCATTATTTTCTTTATATGGTGTTGGATTCTTTTTGATAATATTTTATTTAGTACATTGACTTTGATATTCATAAGTGATATTGGTCTGCAGACTTTAATTTCTTTAAACTTAGGGCAAAATATTAATAACATAAAATTTACTATTTTAAGTGAACAGTCCAGTGACATTAAGTAAATTCATATTGTTGTGCAACTATTACCATCAACCACCTCCCAAGTGTTTTATCATCTTGTAGACTGAAACTCTGTATTTATTAAACACTCACTCTCTATTTTCCCTCCTTGCAGCCCCTAGAAACTATTATTCTACTTTCTGTCTCCTTGAATTTGACTACTCTAAGTACTTATGGAAGCAGTCACACAGTTTTTTTTTCCCATTGTGGCTGGAGGCACAAAAGTTGATAAAAGAAAAACAAAACAATACTATTTGTAAATGATATGACATCATTTAAATATCTGGATAACCCTAATTTGTATGATAAAATTAATTCAATAAGAAAATAATAAATAAGATCATAAGATATAAAACAGGTATAGACATCAATACCATTCATAAACACAAAAAGTAATCAAAATTATAACGAAGAGAAGAAAACATTCATAATAGTAACAAACAAATTTAAACATTTGGAATAAATTCAGGGTGCATCCATCTTTCTTCTTTTGTGTTTAGTTGATTTTTTTGTAGTGAAACATTTTAATTCCCTTTTAATTTTCTGTATGTATTTGTCTATTGTTTTGGTGTGGCTACTGTGAGGATTATATTTTACATCCTAAATTTTAACGCTCTCTTTTACATTGATTCCAGTTTAACTGTAGTAACAAAAACTTGCTCTTTGTCTCTGTACCCACACTCTTCTAGTTATTGATGTCACAAAATTACATCTCTATGTACCATGTGTCCAATAAAAGAGGCTATTTTTTGTTTTTAAAATGTATTTGCCTCTTTAATCATTAGAAGACAAAAAGTGAAGTTAAAAGTTTTAGAGCTGAAGTTCCAATCAGCTCCAAAATTTCTTTCTGGTTCTTTTTTATATTTTCTATCTGTTGATATTTCTATTTTGTTCATACATTATTTTCTTGAATTTATCCATATTCTCTTTTAACTTTTTGATATCTTTAAGACATTACTTAAAAGTCTTTGTTTAATAAGTCTATTATGTGTTCTTTCTCAGGGAGAATTTCTGTTGATTTACTATAGCAGACAGATTCCAGTGCCATTATTGTCTAGGTGGGGGGACAGACTCCTGGTGCTTCTTACTCTACCATCTTCCCTCTGAGTCTCACGTGTATGGTGTATGTGTGTGTGTGTGTGTTTTCCTGGTGCTATTTTTAAAATCTAATTTAGATGTCAATTAATGCTAAACCTTATTTCATAAAAAACTTTGAGAACATTTCTCCCATTTTCAATATCTGGAACAGTTTATGGAACACTGGACTATCAGGTCTTGGAAAGTTTAATGAAATTTCCCTGTAAAACCATTTGGGGTTGGTGTTTTTTTCTTATTTTTGTTTTGTGGGGGTAATTTTTTCTAATTCTTGCTAAATTTATCTAAATTTTTTCATGGGTATTGTAATGCTTATGTTTCTTTGCCTTTTCATTTAGTGATGTTAATTTTGATAATCTCTATTTTCCTGGAAATTTATCCAGTTCACCCAGGGACTTCCAAATTTATTGCACAGAGTTTTCAAAATAGTTATTAATAAATAATGTATATTTTAAAAAATTCTTTTTCAATTGCATCTTACCATTTATTTTTTTCTTTCTTTCTTTGTTTTGGTATCAGGGACTGAACTCAGAGGTGCTTAACCACTGAGCCACATTCCCAGCCCTTTTAATTTTTTATATAGACACAGCTAAGTTTCTTAGGGCTTTGCTAAGTTGCTGAGGCTGGCTTTGAACTTGTGATCCTCCTGCCTCAACTCAAGGCTAATCTGTAATCTGGGATTACAGATGTGTGCCACCATTCCCCGCTTTCTCTTCTTATTTTATTAACAGTTACTTTAAAGGTTGGGTATTCTCTGTTTTTTAGTTATGCTGAAGGCATTTTTTTTAATGTCATAGTTGAACTTTTCTCCTTATTATTCTGTGCTGTGTTTGTAGGGTGTATGAGCTGTGTGGACCTAGGGACCTAGAAAGTTGTTGCTCTAGCCTTTGGTTACTCTGGGTATATTTATTTTTTGGTGCTAGAGATTGAACCCAGGGCCTTGTGCTTGCTGGACAAATGCTCTACCTCCAGTTCCTGAATGTCTTTTTGAATCTTTACATTTTAGTTGGTTTATCAATTCACTTCAATACCTGTATTCATCACATTTTGATATTCAGACAAAAGTTCTAATATAATATTCTGTTACAGGTATTTTTATTGTCACTTAGAGAATGAGTAGGAAAGATATTGAAAAAAAGGAGAGAAATGAGATAAAATGATTTCAGGAGATATTTATAAGTAGTATACTTTGTGATAATATTTTATTATATGCCTCTCATATATTAATTTAAAAAATGGTTTAGTTTTACTTTTTCCCGCTATTTAACATGGGAATGTGTAAATATATGTAGCTCTTTAAAACTGACAGATAAACTGGTGTATGATGTGTTGGTTTATTGGGAAGTAATTTGGTATTCCAGACATGGAGGCAACTCAACTTCTAATATACCTACAACATTGGCTTATTCATAAGATTCATAGATTTACTTATGAAATATGTATGTCTCACCTGTGCCCTGCACAGATGGTGGAAATGGGGTTCCCCTCTGTGGAATGGGTGGCTGAGAAATAAAAGCTAAGAAAAATAGAGTGGCAAAAAAACCACAGAACACAGAAAGTAGTTTCAAAAGCGGGGGCAGGACGGGCAAGCCGATCAGACACATAGAGCTTCTAGATTACAACAAAATGCAGCCCGTGTCTGCTTTATTTATGTTGGGAAACATCAAAGGCCTTCTATAGAATGTTCTTCACCAAAAAGGTTAAAGGTAGACTGTTCAGTTCCTAATGGGTTACGCCCATCTCCGGAGCTACTATGGGGGATCTTCCTAGCAGAACGGAGATAAAGGTCACGTGCATTGGGCAATCTATTGCCGTGGGAAAGCCACAGATAGTTCCTAAGGCCAAACCTAAATCTCCTTGGCTTCATGCCCAGAGAAGATCCTCATGAATTTCAAGGATGGCTTCCTGCATACATGCATGTCAAGCTCTATCAATCAGACATTTAATCTATATTGCAACTAACTCATAATAATTCGAAAAGATAGCTATTATAACCTCAGTATGCAGAAGAGAAAGGAGAAAGTCACAGAAGTTAAGTAATCTAAGGTCATAGTGCAAACAAAGGGTAAAACAGAATTCAATTCTGAGCTTTGGCTCTAAAATATCCATTCCATAGTCACATGGAATGAGTCTTTATTATTAGCTTTCCAAGTGTAAACTAAAATAATTTCTTTGCTTTGAAATATATTCTATTCTATGGCAGTTTGGGCTGACTCTTTGACTTGATGATATTAACAGCTTAAGTATTGGGAATTGTGTTAGTCAGATTTCCATTACTGTGACAAAATACCTGAAATACTCAATTTAAAAAGAGGAAAGGTTCATTTAGACTCCAATTTTAGAGATTTAAGTCCATGGTCAGTTGGCCCTGTTGCTTTTTGGCCTACGGTAAGTCAGCACAACATGGCAGGAACATCTGGCAGAAGAGGCTACTCACCTTGTGGAAGCTGGGAAGCAAAAAGAGAGAGGAAGGGACCAGGGTTCTAATATCCTATTGGAGGGCACACTTCCAGTGACCTGACTTCCTTCCACTAGGCCCCACCTCTTAAAGGTTCTACCACCTTCTATTAGCACTGTGACCTGGGAACCAAGCCTCCAACACAAGGATCTTTGGGGACACTTCTTCAAATCATAAAAGGGATACTTTTAGCATGGACCCAGAAGGCTAGTAGCATTCAGTCTTGTAGTTAGAAGTGATTAAATGCTGAAAAAATGAGGAGATTTTGAATGTAAGAATTTTTATGGAGGCTGTTAAGCTCCAAGAAATGGTCCATCCAGACCTGTCATTTGTCAGTGACTCTGTTTCCCTATCAGTCACCCAGGCAGGTGGAGGTGCCCCAGGACTGGCTATGAGGGAAGGGCATTAGTGTGGTCTCACTGTTCCATTGAGTCTGCCCCTCAGTTCTTGAGCTTTTATTTACCCACCATAATAGAAGTGGTCATTATTTGTCAGGAAAACTCATCTTCAACCTCATTTAGGTCTAAGATTAGCTTTCAAATCATTAATGGCAGTGGTACCTTTAAAGTGGGAATTTTCACTGAAACATGTAGATATAAAATGATTAGTATTCACAAATTGGTGTTTTAATAGGAACCTTGAAAATTTGCTAATTACGTGAATGAATGAGGGTCAAATGATGGAGCTCTGAGACCCAACCATGTTTTTGGCCCTGGAAATACTTCTCTTGTGCAATAAGTCAACATGGAGACTTATACCATTAGTCACTTGGCAGCAGAAAGGACACATGTGTCTTTAGGTGAATTTTCTTTACAATGAGATCATGAGTTCATAACTTGCTTAGCTCCTTGTGATTTCAACAAGTCATAACAGCCCTGGAACTTAGCTTTGTTTCCTAGGCCAAGGCATCCCTTTAGAGTAGATCATTCACATTGTACATTTACATATTTTGGAAGCAGGGTTCTACAATTTATCATGTTTTTATGCAATATTTATCCTTCTAATCCTTCTCCAGGAAAATATTTAATGGCAAGTGTTACCTAATCCTTTCTACCTCAGTCAGGTTCCTAATCTGTAAAAAGAAGGAAATCAGTCGATAGGACCTCAAATGGCCTGTGAAACTGTATTTGTGTGCAGCCTGGTGACACAGAGAGTGTATTGCAGGTATGGGGATTTGAATAGTGTCTCATCCATCCTCTGCTCCCCGCATCCAGGTGTGTGCATGGGCAGTTCCACTCGGCACATTGTAACCTTTGATGGGCAGAATTTCAAGTTGACTGGCAGCTGTTCCTATGTCCTGTTTCAAAACAAGGAGCAAGACCTGGAGGTGATTCTCCACAATGGTGCCTGCAGCCCTGGTGAGAGGCAGACCTGCATGAAATCCATCGAGGTGAAGCATGATGGCCTCTCGGTTGAGCTCCACAGTGACATGGAGGTGAGAGGTGCTTTCTGTGGGGCCCCATGGCAAGGCTGCAACAGAACTTCAGGGGAGCCACATGGAGCTGGTGGCAGCTGGCTTTAGCTGGTGCTGCTGGTTGGGACTCAACCTTCTGCCAGACTAGCAGAGCACCACCTTCTTCTGAGGGCCTCCTTGCCACTTCCCTTTTCTTGGCCTGATTTCATATTTTTCTGAGCCCAGAATTGGAAGAGCAAATCAATTTTAGATAGCATTAAATTATGAATTTAGTGCCAGTTTCTGGCACTGATAGAGCATTGGGGTTGGCACAAGGACTGTTTACCCACTAGGCATCATGAGCCCAGTGTCTAAGGCTTGTGAGCTTTCCAAAGGGAAATATTTAGGGCCTAAATCAGGGCCTTTGGAAATATTTAGGGCCTAAACAAACTATAATGCTCCAAAATTTGAAAACTGTCAAACTGGTATAAATAAATGTTTGATTAAATGTTTACAAAAGGTTACATTATGCCAACTTCTTTACTTGTTCACTTGAAAATCATAAATATTTCATTGCATGAAAATAACTCGTAGGCTAGATTTTTCTCACTTTGCAAGAATTTCTGAACATGAACAATAATTTCTGAAAAAATCATAGCTCATCATATATTAAATGAGAACTCATAGCCAAATAATTTTAAAATCAAAGTGGTAAAAACCCTTCCAATTTTTTTTTACAGCAAAAATTATATTCATCACAGGGTGTGAGTACATTTTAATATGTTTGATATGGTGGTGCCTCCAAAGAAAAGAGCTTCTAGGGACACACGTGCAAGCAAAGAGGACCTGAAGTACTTCTGTTAGATAATCCTGGAGACAGGGCCCTGATGAGCTGGAAAAATAGCAACTTTTCTAACCTGTCCTGAAGGGGTCACCCTTCCCTGTTGAGTCACAGACTCAAGGTTCCCTTTAACCCTGGTCTTTCAAGCTCCAGGTGCGTGGCTGTCTGTACAGTACTATAGCTGTCTGTTCCTCAGCAAGCTCTGCAAAGTGCCTGCATTTTAGAAAAGCTGTTGACAAATATCAGGGCTCGTGGTCAACACTGCTGTTGAGTGATGAATGTGTAGGACATCTCAGTGACTTCAGTAGGAAGCCGAGACTCAAGTTCTAGGATTCCTTGTTGCTGGGACTACTGATGACCTTTTCCTTCTTTGGGCAGGTGGCAGTGAATGGGAGACTGGTCCCTGCCCCTTACATGGGTGGGAACATGGAGGTGAGCATCTATGGTGCCATCATGTATGAGGTCAGATTCCACCGTCTTGGCCACATTATCACATTCACTCCACAAAACAATGAGTTTCAACTGCAGCTGAGCCCCAAGGTGTTTGCTTCAAAGATGTATGGCCTCTGTGGTAAGGAAATTTTCTCCACATTTCTCTCTCTCTCTGTCGTTTATTTTTTTTAATTAAAAAGTGTTTTTTTTTTTTTTTTTTGGTACTAGGGGTTGAATTCCAGCCCCCTTTATTCCTTGAGACAGGATCTTGCTAATTTGCCAGGTTGGCCTTGAATTTGCCATCCTGACTCTGCCTCCTGAGCAGCTGGGATTACGGGCACAAGCCACTGTACCTCGGTTCCCCCCTACATTTATAAATCTTATGCATTGTACTTTCAGGGTTCTTGGATGGAGGGTTTCTGGGTCTAGTGGCCAGTACCCCATCACAATGTTCAGATGCTGGTGGGGTGGAGAATGGCCAGGTCTCCAGCGTCAGCGTGGTGGCCTGTATGACTGCTAACTCGTTCCTTTTTCTCTAGGGATCTGTGATGAGAATGGGGCCAACGACTTCATGCTGAGGGATGGCACAGTCACCACAGACTGGAAAACGCTCGTCCAGGAATGGACAGTGCAGCAGCCAGGGCAGATGTGCCAGTCGGTTCCTGAGGAGCAGTGTCCTGTCTCTGACAGCTCCCACTGCCAGGTCCTCCTCTCAGCCCTGTTTGCTGAGTGCCACAAGGTCCTTGCCCCAGCCACGTTCTATGCCATCTGCCAGCAGGACGGTTGCCACCGGGAGCGAGTGTGTGAGGTGATTGCCTCTTATGCCCACCTCTGTCGGACCAATGGGGTCTGTGTGGATTGGAGGACACCTGAGTTCTGTGGTGAGTTCCCTTATGTGCTCTTACAAGTCCTGGAGGGCAACTAACTGTGGTCTCTCTCAACCTTTCTGGGCCTCAGATTCTTTTCTGCCTAATGAAGATCAAAATCCCTATATTTCTTATTCCTTAGGATTCAAAAAAGAATCAGGTAAGATGATAGATATATAAGTACTTTGAATGTAGGGTTCTATATAAATCAAAGATGATCCTTTCTATTAGTATTCTATAATTCAAACAAATGTGAATTCAACGTATTAGACACTACACATCAGCAGTACTATATAACCAGTCACAATGAATTTGAAGTTTCACCAAGCCATAGCCAAAGCTCACAGAGGAGGCTTTGCCTGAGCTGGATTTTGAAGTGTGAATGGAATTTTGCCATTCGGTTACTAAGAAGATGCTCAATTACAAACACCACAGGATTGCTAGTGTAGCTGTCTTCCCCTCAAGGTCAGCTTTCCTACTTGAATGTGGCATTTATTTGTCATTTAAAATGTGGGGGATACCAAATGAATTAGATATGAATCCTACCCTCAAGAGGTGCGGGAGTGAAAAGAACACTGAATTTAAACACCCTCAATCTGTATCAAATATAATGGCTGACTTTCTTTCTTTCTTTTTTTTTAATTGGAATTAAGCAAGCTGGAGTTCATTATTATAAAGCTGTCAGCAGTTGTAACTGGGGCTGGAGGACTTGGGCATCCTAGTCTTAGTTCACTGGTGATTGGCTGTTTTCTTAGTCTTTCTGGGCTTCAGTTTCTGCACAGTGGAATGAGAGAGTTGGGCAAGACTGCCCCCAGGTTCCTTTGAGTTCTGATTTTTTTGAGTCCATGTGGATGACACTTCCTCCTCTTAATCTCCTGAAGTCAAGGAGCATGTTCTTGTATCTAAGTTACTGTAAGCACCTTTTTTTTTTTAAAAAAAATATTCTAATTTGTTATATATGAGAGCAGAATGCATTTCAATTCATATTACATATATATAGCATGGTTTCTCATATCTCTGGTTATACACAATGAAGAGTCACACCATGGAAGAACCTTTTTTGTTTGCTAATTTCTCTGTGCATATCCTGGCTATTCATTGTGCTCCAACTCTTTGAAAATCTTTGGAAATCCTCTCTATCTGGGTGTGTGAGGTAGTTGCCAACAGGGTGAGAACGACAGTGAATCACCTTGTAGCCTCTCTCCCAAGGCCACTCTTCATTGCTATGGATTCTTTTTTTTAATTTTAAGAGAATTTTAAAGCGTCACATACATCTGCATTCCAAAGAAAAAGCCACAAAGCTTGCTAAGGATGCATGGGTTCACTTAGTTAGTTAGGATTCAATTTGGCTGCAAGTAGCTGAGAAATAAAATTCTCTGTCATATGGATGATCAGAGGAAGGTGATATCAAGTGATTCTGGGGTTCACCTGAGGGTGATCTTTTTCTGCCTGGTTTAAGATGCAGCTCTAGTTATCATTTGTGTGTTCCATGGGGAAGGAGAGAAAAGGAACAAACGGCATGCACACACAGCTGTCTTTTAAAAATGATTTTTGGAGGCTGCCACAGGATACTACATTCCTCTTATAGCTCATTGGCCAGAATTTAATCGTATTACCACACTTAGCTGCAAAGGATGTTGGGAAATGAGCTCTTTATTCTGGGTGGTTGTGTATACAGCTGAAAGTTCCATTTCTATGGAAGATGGAGAGAACGAACATTGGTGAAAAGTTGTCATCTCTGCTGTAGCAAGTTTGTCAGATGATTGAACACCTTGAATCAGCTGCGTCTGTGTTTTCCTCTGGTGTGTGCCATTGAGAGTGACTTCCTTCTCTGTCTGCAGCCATGTCATGCCCACAGTCCTTCGTGTACAACCACTGTGAGCATGGCTGCCTCCGGCACTGTGATGGCAATACGAGCTCCTGTGGGGACCATCCCTCGGAAGGCTGCTTCTGTCCCCCACACCAAGTCATGCTGGAAGGCAGCTGTGTCCCTGAGGAGGCCTGCACTCAGTGTGTTGGGGAGGATGGAGTCCAGCACCAGGTAGTAGCCTTGGCCTTTCACCTGCTGTGGGATGGCTTCCCAGGCTCCTGCCAACTTCTGCAGGAGGTCAACTCCTAAGGGGATCATGGAGGGATAGGGAGGCAGTATTACATAATGGCTTTGGATTCAGATAGATTTTGGTTGAAATTCTGGGCCTGTCATGTATTAGCTGGGCAATCAAACACAAAGTGTTATTCTCACATTATTACTATTATTTTATGATCATATTCATGTACATAGAATGATATAGGAATTCAGGAGGGAAAAGAAAATGAATATTTTATATGGTGATGCCTGACGTTATTCAGATTATATTATATACCTTGATTATGCTAACCCACCATGTATAAATTTTCTCACTGTTTTTCAAAGGTGGTTTTTTTTTTTTTGCAAGATATTAACAGTTACTGTGGCCAAATGAGTTGAAAAAATACTTAGCTAAACATAGTTATCACATTTCTTTATTGCAGGATACTTCAGCACTTTTGGGGTGCTAATGTATATTGCAAATATTTAAGAGGATTTTTGTTTCTTCAACTTATTTAATCATGCAGTTTGTGTGTGAGTGTGTGTGTGTGTAACATTCCTGTAGACTAGAATTCCATAGAATATATCAGGATATCCTCTATTACTTATAAATACTCACAGAAGCCCTATGAAGAATTATGAAACCCTATGAAGAAGTCTTAAAGAGCTTAGTAGCTTGCCCATATGCACAGTTTGTAAGTGACAGAAATGGGAGTTGGACTCAGATTTTGAAGTTCCATCTGACCTCAAAGATCTTGTTCTTTCTATCATATGGAATTGCCATTTTAGTACATCTTTTTTGGACTGATTAGCTTGGAGCTATTGAGTCATAAGTTTTTATTTATTTATTTAGCTCTGCAGGAGTTAATTAGAACACTTGGAAAGAACAGTTGGCAGAGTTTAGCAGACTCCCCCTTCTTGGTCTGAAATGACAGCATATCTCTTCCAAGCTGATACCATGTGTATTTAAAGGATCTGGGGCTTATGTGTGTCTGTGCCTATGTGAATGTGGGCAGTGGTCTGGCCCTCACCCTTGACAGAGATACTACCAAGCAAGATAGAGGTAGAACCCATTTGGCTTTTAGGAAAGGTGAATGTGTTCTATGATCCTGTCTGCATTCATGATCTAACACTTCCAAAATCACTAAGAAGAACTTTTAACATTACTGAGAGGACCAGGTTTGGTGACTTATCTCTGTGTTTAGTCACAACTAGGAGAACTTTTGTGGTAAAGTTAGTCAACCAACCATAGGAAATGTTGAAAACAGTAACTACAATAACTACACTATTCTGTCCCTGACATTGTGAGCCAGGAAATGGATCATTTTATTTGATTCTTCCCAAAGCTCTGTAGGATCCTTATCACATGTCCTATTGAAAGATGGAAAAGCTGAGGCTCGCATGGCATGAAGTTATAAGGCTGGGACTCCCACTTATAGCAGAAGGTCATCCCGTAGTGTTCCAGCCCAGCCACTGATCTCAGTACAGTTGTATAAGCATGGGCATCAGTTGCACTGAGATCAGTTAGGGTACTACTTGAATGGGTCTACTTATTAGGGTACTACTTGAATGGATCTCATCTGTTATAGTTTAGTTGTTGGACTTCATCACAGTGGACCCCATTTGTTCTCAATGTGGAACAGAAGAGCCAGGAGAGAAGCCCAGTCAGATTTTACCGCCATCTTTTAATTTGCCAAACTAAGCAATTGGCTGTACATAATATTCCCCAAGTGAGTTGACAAAAACCTTACATCTCTCTCCTTGATTTGCACAGCTCTTAGACTCCCACAGGGCTCAAATGATGTGTAGCATTTACATATGGTGCTAGCGCTTAGTGGTAATTCCTGATTGGTTTTTCTGGTAGGGGCCTAGTGCTTCCTCTCAGAAGGAGGCAGAACTGGTCTCTACCCTTGTCTTTGGTATTCTGTGATGAGAAGTAAACTCATTTGCTAAGTGTTTCTGGCTCCATGAATGTCAGGTGTCTTTAGGGCCCTGAAAGTAGGGAGCTTGTGAATTTTATCCTCCTGTCTTGCATCTCCAGCCCCCCCCTTCTCCACTCCTCTCACTCTATTTCTCCTCTCCTCACCTTCAGTACAAAACATTAGAATAGGCATTGGATTGTGTAAGGAATCCATCCAAATAGCGCAATCTTTTGGACATAGAAACAACCTTATAAATATATTTTAAAAATCAAGTAACATAAAATTAATCAAAAGCTTTGCAGAGAACACAGCCAGTTTTAGTTGTTCAGAAAATATAGCTTAAATGGGTGAAAACACATATCTTGTCCAACCACCTGTGTTTTCAGCTTCTACTTTCAAAGCAGAGAAAGACTAAAATTCTAATATGAAGAACATTTCCATTAAGGGAATTTTTTAACTGAAAAAAATGAAAAGCTCAGAAAAATCTTCCTTTGGGGAAATAAACCATGGTATAAATCTATTATAGTTACTTTGGAAGGGTAAAATATTTATCAGTTTCCATAGCTCTTGTTTGTTTTACAAAATGTGCTCCAAAGATACAAGCCTTTATAGCGGGCACAGAAGGGACTAGAAGCCACCACAGGTTGTCCCTCTCTGTGGAGCTGGTGGTGGGACACCATGCTGGCAGGCCCTATGTCAACTCAGGGAGAACTGCATCCTTCACCGGGAAGCCCATAGCTAGGAACCTCCTTACCTCTCCCTCAGTCTCTGCTGTGCTGCGATAGGGCTCATTCATTTGCATTCATTCAAATTCTCAGGCTCCACAGTGGTGGGTGGTGTATGACTTGTGTGTCCCTTCTCTGGCTTTGAGCTTTGAAGATTTTGGTTTTTCCCAACCATACTCCAGGTAGGCATCTTGTGGCATCTCTATTTACTATGACCTGCAGCTGGCTCCTCCACCTGGTCTGTTCAGATGGTAGTCATGCGTCTGCCTGCAACCTGGCAGAGGACAGGCAACCTTTGGCATGGGCCTGTGCAGGAGTGCCCTCTGCTGGCAGGTTTGCTGTGTAGCCTGGCCAGGCTAGTAGAGCGGCCTCCAGCAAGCTTACTCATCCTTAGCTTTGTTGGGGGCCATTGATTCTGTGCCCTGTCTTTGGTGGGTTTTCTTTAAACCTCCTGGGAAGACCAAAAACCCTGGAGAAGGATGATGAACACCTGCTTTTAGACATCTATTTTAGAATTGCACACTTTCAGGATAGAGAACCCTGTATTTCTGTCCTGGATCTTCCCAGCCCTTGGAGAAGCCCTGGAACACCAGCGCTGTGGCCACTGTCGGATGTCTTTAGGGCCCTGAAGTCTTCTCTTCTGCAGCCTGCTCGCCATCTCCAACTTTGTCTTTAACATGCTTCCGTCTGAGGCAGGGTCCTGCTGCAGACCTTCAGGGCAGCTCCTTGCTTATGGAGTTAAGTGCAAACTCCTTATTCTGCGCCTGGCATTGTAATCCAGGAAAAGGATCATTTAATTTGATTCTCCGTAAAGCTCTGTAGGATCATAATCACAGAGCTGCAATCAGGTCCTCATCCCACCTGCCTCCCCATGCTGTGCCCAGGCCACCACCAGGCCCAGCCCTGCTTGCCCACAAGGACATTCCTTCCTCTTTACCCTTCTTCATTCAGTTCCCACCTGCAATTTCTTTCCTCTTCCTCTTTGCGAGGTCCTTCCCAGGCTTCATAAGCATTGTCTTTGTGACACATCTCTAATCACCCATCCCTCATGAAAATTTTCTTTATGCTTATGTGTTTTTCATTTTTGAAAATGGCTTTATTGAGATATAATGTGCATATTTAAAATGTACAATTTGAAGGATTTTGACCCATGTGTTCATCCATAAAACCATCATCATAATCAAGGTGATGGATTTCCATTAGCCTCAAAGTTTCCTTTTGTCTTCTTCTAAATCCATCCCCTAACTCTAGACAACCACTAGTCTGTCTGCTTTCTTTTTAATTTTTATTAATTTTTTTGTTGATGGTCTGCTTTCTGTCACTATAGATTCATTTATAGTTTTTGGAATTTTATATATGTAGAATCAGGCAGTGTGCCTGGCTTTTTTTCATTTGGCATAATGCTTTTGAGATTCATACAGGTTGTGTGTCTAATTAGATGGTTATTTTTCATTGCTAAATAGTGTTCCACAGCATGCGCATATCATAAATTATTTCTCTCATTCAACTTTTCATGGATGAGCTTTATTTCCTCAACTCTTTTATTAGTTTTTGGGACTGATCCCAGACAAGTGTGTCCAAACCTGCCCAGGGTAGATGCTGTGGCTCTGGATGAGAGGTAGTTATGGTACAGCAGCTAAATCTGTTGCATCTGGAAACTGAATGCTGGGTTCAAATCCTCAATATGCGACCTGGTTAAGTTACTTAATTTCTCAGTATCTCAATTCCATCATTTTATACAAGATAATGATAGTACTTATCCCATAGAGTTATTATAAGGAAGATAAAGTAATGGATGTAAAACCCTTAGAGAAATATCTTGAATATATTTAATGTTAGTCACTATTTGAGGTACAGAACACAGTGGTTAAAAATATGAATTCTGGGTCTGAATTGTAGCTTTGTTGCTTGTACTACGTAATCCTGAGCGAGTGCCTTAGCTTTATCATTCAAAAAGTGGAGGTGTGGGGATGAGAAGGACAGTGGAATGAGACAGACATTATTACCCTATATACATATGTGATTGCATGACTGGTGTGACTCTGCATTGTGTGCAGCCAGAGGAATGAGAAGTTGTGCTCCATTTGTGTCAAAATGCATTATGCGTCCTGTGTATCTAATTAGAACAAATTAAAAAAATGTAGGGATGACGTGAGTGATTTAGATAAAGCCCTTGAAACAGTGGCACACAGAAGATGGCGTTGAAATGTTAGCTGTTGCAGTTTGAGTGACAAGTGACCAGAGCAGCTCTGAGGGTCTCACCCTGAAGGAGGAGGGAACTCCTTGGGGAGGGTGATTCACCTGGAGATCTCTGATCTTCCTTCTTTCTAGCTAACTGTGGAAGCAGAAAGAGTAAGTGGGACTTTCTCAACCTGGTGATGTTTTAGAGGCTTTTGAGCTGCTGGATAAGAATGTGTTTTTTTTCAGGGGCAATTTAGCTTGAATTTGATTTTAAGTTTAAATTTAATCTGATATCTGAATACAGAGATAGACCAAGTCCTAACTCTGCATCCCTATTTGTGGAGCTCATCGCTCTGCAGCATGCCCTGAACTAATCACAGCGTCCACTCCTCACAGCAGTCCTGGGGGCAGGCTGAGCACCCTCGTCTTCCATGGAGGAAGGAAGCCCATGCTGGAGTTCAGGGTTCCTTATGTGGTAGGGCTGTGTGCAACTGTGAGGAACTCGCTTCATGCTCTGGGCAGACCCTCATCTGAAGACTCAGAGATCTGTGCCCAGATCTGATCAGTTCTGGCATCAACAGTATCAACAGTTTGAAGAGTCTTTTCCTCTCCTCAACTCTTTCTACCCACTTGTCTCAAGTTGATTCCAGACGTAAATGGATTTCCTTCCCAG
Organism: Marmota flaviventris; assembly: GCF_047511675.1. Classification (NCBI taxonomy): domain Eukaryota; kingdom Metazoa; phylum Chordata; class Mammalia; order Rodentia; family Sciuridae; genus Marmota; species Marmota flaviventris. Next base: position 124,033,950 of record NC_092500.1, on the reverse strand, counting down.
GCTACATCCCAACTTCTCCTTCAGCTTGGGAAATGCCTAGCAGTGTGACACAGGGCTTTCATTTTCTTACTTTGCTTGGTTTCAGTACTACTATCAGAGAAAGCTTTAGGGAAAGTTCTGGAGTTTTCTAAAATCTATAGTTTGTTCTTTCTCCCTGACTTTGCAAAGCTGTGTGGTAAGGGCCTTTCTCACGACCCCTAAGTTTCTCTAGCATCTTGCCTCTCGGAACCTCACAGCCTCCTTTCACTTGTTCATTGTGTGGCTCTGACAGAGGGATAGGTCAGGAATGGTCCCTTGTGACAGGAAAGTGGGCCAGAGGTGAGGGAACTGACGTCCATAAACTCCAGGGCTTTGCACTCTGACGTGTTCTGTGCTTTTTCTAAATCTCATTTTCTCCTTAGTTCCTAGAGAGCTGGGTTCCAGACAATCAGCCCTGTCAGATCTGCACCTGCCTCAGTGAGCGCAAGATCAAGTGCATGTTGCAGCCCTGCCCCACTACCAAAGGTAAGTGAGTTCTCTCTGCGAGGTGCTCCTGGGGGAAGAAGTGGTCTTTGGGGCACCTCCATCCATCCCATCTCAGACATGGACATGGCAGACCATATATAAATAGGGCTGGTTTTCTTGACCAACCTGCATTCCCCACTGTTGGTCTTGGAGTCCTGTTTTTTACCTGGAGTAGATGCTCCAAGATCTAATCCCACTGTCCTATTCCCCACCTTGGCATCAGACCCTGGAGCATAACTTTGAGGGTGTCAACAGGACATACTGCGGAGACTCATTTTGTCCTGGTGCCATGTCCTGAATCTGTGTGGGACTCCCGTGCAGGGCCTGTGCTGGTTTTCTGTGAATGGGAACATTTGAAACCCTTTTCTAGACTGGGCCATTATTTATTTCTCTGACTTTTGTGACTGTTCTCATCCTCCAGCTCCCACATGCGGTTCTTGTGAAGTGGCCCGTCTCCATCAGAATGCAGACCAGTGCTGCCCAGAGTATGAGTGTGGTATGTGTCCCACCTTGCATGTCCCTCTTGGCCCCAAACCCCAGGTGAATGATGTCCTGAGTGCCTAAAGCATGAATATGCTGTCAGGCACAGGGTGTGAGAAGGTACATGGGTAAGGCCTGGCTGGATTTTCAAAAATTAACACCTTTGAAAAACCAGATTTTCATCCTAGAAAAATTCTATAGTACAGTATGTGTACATGGGGACTACCACTGGGGATTGAGCCCAGGGCCTTGCTCATGTTGGACAACTACTGTAGAACTGAGCTACATTCCCAGCCCCCATAAGTACAGTATTATATGCAAGATTTAAGAGCATTAATCAAAGGGTGGGGTGGTTACTGCAGGGTGGGGCAAGAGAGATTTCCTGAAGAAAAAGGCATACTGCAGTATCCCATTGTCCTTTTCAATAAGATTTTAAGGACACTAGATATAGAGAAGGCCAGATCCCCAGGCACCTTGACTTCAGCAAGATGATGGAGGGTTACATGATAGGCTTGCAAACTATGAAGTCCATGGTGGAACGAATGAAGGTGTAACTCAATGAACTCAGAGTGGATGGAATGAAGGTTCACATGACAGGAAAGCTCTCGTCTTCTTGTGCCTCACAATGTGCTTATGAACTATATGGAGGAGGACATAACACACAGGCTTATAAAATTTGCAGTGGTGTGAATCTTTAAGGGAGAGCAAATAGACCAAGGAGAAAGAATGTCTAGAAAAGAATTTCAGTAATCTGAGAAATTTATTTTGGTGAAATTTATCAGAAATAATGAGACTTCTTATACAAGAGGGAGCTCTGACTTGAGAATAATTTTTTTAAAAAATATGATCTTAGGATGTTAGGAGTAGAGAAAACTGGAAGGGCTATTTAGCTCGAGTTCCTCATTTTATTGACATTATTAAATGCCCAAAATATGCAGGCACTTGACTTTCATTATTTTATGACATCCTCAGACTAATCCAATAAAGTTCCCATATTACAGAGGGGGAAACTGAGTCTAGAGAATTCAGACTGGGCTAAGATCTGTAAGTACTAGCAGATGAAAAGAACAGTCAGTAAGAGCTTACCATAGGGCTATCTCTGTACCTGATTATGTACCTATGTAAATCTCTCTCTCTCATCTCTCTATCTAATCCATCACTCCCATCTTTTTCTCTCTTTATCATTATTTGTTTTCTTTTTTTGGGGGTGGGGATACTGAGCCACATCCCCAGTCCTATTTTTTATTTTATTTAGAGACAGTTGCTTAGTGCCTTGTTTTAGCTGAGGCTGGTTTTGAACTCCCAATCCTCCTGTCTCAGCCTCCTGAGTATTACAGGCATGTGCCACGGTGCCCAGCTCTCTATCACCATTTCTATCTTATCTATCTTTATTGATTATTATCATCTGCTTAAAACTGTAGGAGTCTGCATGAATAGGAACATAGACTCCCCATCACAGTAACAAAAGGACCACCCTTCAGAACTCTGTGTGAAACTCTCTTTTCCTGGCCCTCAGTGTGTGACCTGGTGAGCTGTGACCTGCCCCCGGTGCCTCCCTGTGAAGGAGGGCTCCAGCCAACACTGACCAACCCTGGCGAGTGCAGACCCAACTTTACCTGTGGTGAGGCCTCCACTTTTCTCCTTTGTATTTGTGTTGCTATTTCTCTGTAGACTAACTGCTTTTTGGTATAACTGAATATCCTGCAGCCCTGAGCTGGGTGCAAGTGAATGTCTGACCTGGGTGTGGAGTTGCCCAGGACACCATGTTAGAGCTGAATATGTATGAACTGTGGCGGAGTGCAGTCCTCAGTGTGGCAGGACTGAGGGTGTCGCCCTGTATGCCCTTCAGTCTGCAGAAAGGAGGAGTGCAGAAGAGAGTCCCCACCTGCCTGCCCCCCACACCGGACACCTGCCCTTCGGAAGACCCAGTGCTGTGATGAATATGAGTGTGTCTGCAATTGTGTCAACTCCACTGTGAGCTGCCCACTTGGGTACCTGGCCTCAGCTGCCACCAACGACTGTGGCTGCACCACAACCACCTGCCTTCCTGACAAGGTAGGGACAGCTCACCTTTGGCAGGGATAATGACCAAACGCTTGCTCCTCAGTGGTGATTTGCACCTACTCAACCCTCCCTTCCTGCTCAAACCAAATACTACATAGGTTGGTGGGTGGAATCAGAATTCCATCTCGCCTAAATTTAGTTAACTCTATTTACAGTGAATCTATTGTGTATTTGGCTAGATGGTTACAATCAATCATGGTTTTTACCTTTAAAAAGCTTGTTTGTAGGTTAGCTAAGGAAAAATATGATTGCATGTATCATTTAGAGATCAGTTAGTAGTTTATTTATGTGCTAATCGCTGTCAATTCATCTATCCCTCCCTCTGTCCATTGACCAGCCAATGTTTACTGAGCAACTACTATGTTCTGACAGAACTGGTACTGTGTCAGGTGCTGTGTGAGAAATATAAGATATGGTCCCCAACTTATGATCTCACTAGTATATATGATAATAGTCTCTCAACTGAAAAATAAAGTGTCAGTGGCTGCTACAGATACTAAATATAAATAGCAGTCTTGAAATATCAACTAAGATTAGCTGTTGGGAAAGACTGAATTGATGGGGTGGGGATGAGGATGGAGAGTGGGAAGGGAAAGTGAGTGTTGGGGAGTGGGACTTGAAATGAGCCTTCAGCGGGAAGACCGGAGCACAGTCACAGCTGCTGGATTGAGGGTGAGTGACAAAGAGTAGCTCCCTGGAGCTCCTTAGGGCTACACCAAAAACTCAGTTGCCTGGAATGCTCTAGATCTCTGTTCCTCTTTGGATTCTTCAAGCTCAAGGTCTCCCAGCACACATCTTCTAGAGACGCAGGTGCAAGTTTAGGAGGCAGCAGTTGCTGCTCCTCATGGGTCTTTCTGGTGCTCCTCTTCTCGCCCCCTCCTCCTTGCCCTTCTTTCTTGTGTCTTTCTAACCTATAGCAACCCCAGTCCCATTTTTAATGCCTTCAATTCATTGGAGAAGCCAGGTCATTTGTCCTAGAAGATGTCATGCACTCTCAATTTGGCTGACAGCTTCCTCATGGTGTTGTTTACTATGTTCTTCCAAACACTTTATTTCTACTAAACTAAAAATTAGACTCAGGGTATTATTTTCATGCACATTTGATTTTGGTGGGGCAAAAATTCCTCATAGATGGTGCTGTGTACCTCCTATGGCATCATACCGTGAAGTACATAATGTCCAGTTGGCCCACCGTTAATGATAAGACTGAGTTCAGGTAATATCAGTCTATTTCTACATCAAGAAGTTTATCCCACCTCCATTCCTTCTGATAGTTTTAATAGTCATTGGTGTTGCTCAAGAATCAGTATATCATGAGGACTTGAAAACTTGTGACTTTTATCTACTTGACTCATTATTATGTATTTATTGGCTTGAATTCTTCCAATAGAACATTTCCCCATCTACTTTTGGTTACCCTGAAATAGAATTACTTTAGGTAAGGGGGTGGGGGTAAATGCTTGAGCTAAGGTATCTTGGAGATAGCTGAGAGGTAAGATTCTGGGTTAAATGGTGATCATTTTCTAGGAGACATTTTAATAGAAGAACAAGGTATTTCGGTGAACAGGTGCATTACACAGAAGCTAGAAGACTGAGTAGGTGTAGGATCAGTAAATGAGGGTGGAGACCTGTTCTGCATAGTTTTTGAGGGTATACTTGTGATTAATATCAAAATTTCAAAACTTGTCTCTGGATCAAACAGCTTCTTTAACACCTCATTCCAACAAACTACACCTGAGCATACATTCCTGGCTTTAAATGTCCCAATTTCATCCAGTCTTTGTAATTTCATCTCTCGTCTCTTCTACAACCTATGATTCTTCCAGATAAGATCCATTCTCTCAAACATAGCCCGTACTGTGTTCCAGAATCTTTCCTTCTTATGTTCCTTGTCACTGTGCGGGGAGCGGGAGGTTCACACACTCATAGCACCTCCCCACCTTCTTTTACTTCAGTCTGCTCCTAAGGGGACAGATGTGGGTGGGTTTCAAGTCCAAGGACATTCCTGGGTCTGAGAACTTGGGTATAGCTTTTGTGTGACCTAACAAGAAGTTCAATGTTCCGTAATGAAAATGGGCCAAGGCAGCCAGTTGTTATATCCAATCCTGAGGACCATGAAGGACTTACAAGGGACCACCCTCAAGGATGGGCTGGGGATGGCTTTTCTAAGGCTGGTGGGCGGGGAAGGGAAGAACACAAAATCTACCTCCGAAGCACCCCTCCACATAGGCAGAGACCAGACTAGCTTTATTTCTTGCTGTTTCCTCAGCACCTAGATCAGCTTCCACACAGTAGATGGTTACTGACCGCTTGCTTAAATGCATCCAATGAGTTCATTCACAGAAACCTCGTGTCTGCAGGTGTGCGTCCACCGAGGCACCATCTATCCTGTGGGCCGGTTCTGGGAGGAGGGCTGTGACGTGTGCACCTGCACGGACATGGAAGATGCTGTGATGGGGCTGCGCGTGGCCCAGTGCTCTCAGAAGCCCTGTGAAGACAGTTGTCTGCCGGTGAGTGGGACACAAAGGCTGCGTACTGCATGGGGCCACTGGATGAGGAAAGTAGGGGAGAGGATCCCAGAAGGGGGCAAGAAAGGCCCTGTGGTAACCTCTGGTTCAAAGCCAGAAAGTGCAAGAAGGAGGAGGAGAATAGGTCTGAGTTAGAAGAAGGAAGCATGAGAGAAAAATTGCTGTGTCATCCTTCCATGATTTGATCCTTGGCTAACGGCCATGCCTGCTGTGTGGTCTTAGGCGCAGAGGACTGGCAGAATTGGTTTGAGCAGATGTAGAAGAGATTAAATGCCCAGAGAAGAGGACCTGATTTTTCTCTCTCTCTTCCACTTTTAGTCGCCACCTTAGCTTATCCCCAGAGTAGACATATGTTCTGAATTTTCTATGATTGTTCAAGTTTCAAGGCACCACAGCATTTCTACATAGGATGGTGGGCTTTGGGACTGTGTTTTTAATTTGAGGTACAGGAAACATGATCAGTGTTCCCCAAATTCAATTTGTGGTGGCCTACCTCTAAGATCCCCTAGTTTTGCACCTTGAAGACTGATCAGACCTTAGAGGAAGGGAGCAACAGTCTTCATGGAGAATCGTGGGTCAAACTCTGCTTGTTGGCATATTGCTATTGTTGCTTTCTTTTTATCATAGTCATGTTAAAGGAAGAAGTTCCAGGGCAGGCAAGCACATACATCTTGTGGATGCTTTTGTAAATGCTAACAGCAGTGAAGGCCTTGCTCTTGATGCTGCTTGGTGATAGAAGGGAGGGTCTAGGAGTGAATTCAGAAATGGGAGAGCCAGTCAGGTCACCTGCCATTCTCCCTGCATTGCTGATACCGAGGATGAGTGGAACTGTGAGGCATCTTTGAGAGATGATGGTACTGTGGAATCCAGGTGTGACTTTTGGGAACACTAAATTATGGAAACTCCTTGGTCTCCATCCCCTTCCATAGGTCATGGGAAGTGATGGCAATATCTTGCTGTCAAACAAAGAGAGTGCTGTTTAGAGGTCATTTTTATTAAGTTGGCACCCAATACACTTAGTTTTAGTAGGGAATTTTGATTGCAAAGTCTAGAACCCACTTGAGCTAACCAAAATAAAAAGACAGTTTGTGGAAGAGACATAGAGGAATCTCCTAGAAATAAAAGGTGAGACAAATGGTCATGACATTTCTGTCCATGGGTCCCATGAATCCCTGTCTTTCCTCTCCATCCATCTGCTTCTGCTCCTCACTGCAGACCAGCTTCCTCTATGAAGAAATTGTACTTTCTTATAAATTTCATTTGTGTATAGGTTTATGGAATCTGGTTCCAACTCCACATGGCTTTTTAGACCCCGGGCTCATTCCTGTCCAACCGGACTTAGTCAGTCCGGGTTCCATGGATTAACTTTTTAGAAAGAGATTCAATGGGCTCCGTTCAGCCCATGGATGGGTAGCTCTGTCCAGTTCCCACTCTGGTCCAGTCAAGGGTTATATGTGGTATGAACCTGGGTGTCCACTGTGGTCCGCTGTGGTGCTGGAGGCAACTCAAAAAGAAGATGGGTACAGAGGTCAGGGAAATGAGTGGAAGAGGAAAGAGTCTGGAACTCTTGGCCTCAGATAGCTCTAGGCGATGAGAGTCCATTATAATTTTATGGGATCACAGTCATTACCCAGGCTGTTGTTGACTGAAATGTCATTTTCTGGCACATGATTATATTTTATTCATCCTCATGATGTATCTCAGGAGGAAAAAGAGGGAAGGCTATTTTTCCCATTTATCAGAGAGAAGAAACAAAGAAATAGCATAGGGAATGGAGTTGGCTACTGCTCCTTAGCTCATCTGATGCCAGTAGGAACTGGAGCCTGGGGCTTGTTCTGTTAGGCTAGTGCCACTGGCAACTCCAGTGTTGCAAGGGCCAGTGTGGTCCAGGGAGAGGGAAGAGGTCTTCAGACTCTGCTCCTCAGATGGCCTCAGCAGGGACAAGGGACCCAAGCTCCATGTTTCCAACTTCCATATCAGTTATGGCAACCATGCTTCAAGGATCATGCTGCCTCATTAATTAGGAATGTATCTTCTGGTGATGTATATCTTCAGGTTGGGTGGATATTAGATCAACTTAGCTCCATTATTTAAAAAAATGGCTTAAAAATTTTAGTGCATATAACATAGTTTTCTGCATTTCAATCCTGAGTACTATCCCCTTTCATTTCTTCCTTTCTCCTTCCTAATTCCCTTTCTCTCTTATATTGGTATTTCTCCTATTTATTTATTTTTAATCAATGCATTATAATTATAACATATAAAATTGGAATGCATTGTGGTATATTCATACATTCACCTAGCGTAATTTGACAGAGAGAACAGGGTGGAGAAGAGAGTAAGGGGAAGGGTCTGAGATGTGTAGTCTGATAGGACATTGATAATATACTCATGATATACTCATTGGAGGAGTAAGGGAAAAGAAAATGGTGAAAATATAGGACGAGCTGTGGTTGTGCAGCAAGTAAATGGTGTTGCTGGTGGTGTGGAGGGGAATCTTGGAAAGATGGGAATTTTGGTGGCATGGTCAGCTGCATCTTAGTGTGAGACATGGATAAGGTCTTTGGGTTCAAGGTATTTGGTCTGGGAATCATTTGTGACATTGACAGTGTGCTTGCCCCCGGTGGGATGCAGCAGAAGACAAACAGGGTGCACACCTCAGATCACTCCTACAGCGAGGCTCATAGGAATGACATCAGATCCCTCCGAGTATTGCTTACTCTCTTCAGGGTTCCCTGGAGTCTGTTTCTTTTATGGCATTTCATATGTTCAGCCTTATGGTAGGATGTGTGGTGTATCATCCTAATTTGAGGTACTTAGTACCTCTTCAATGCACAATAAATGACTAAAATCTCAGCTGATAAAAAAGACTGGGGACAGCTTCCTGCGCACTGCTCTGACGTGGGTAGGGATGTCAACAGGTCCCACGGACGTGGTGTGGGCTTGAGCCAAGTCTCTAGAGTGCTTGCGCTGTCCTGAGGGAGGCCACGTTGTGTGCCTCTTCTGATTTGGCTCTGCTTGTGCGTGCATTTGGGAAGCCAGGCAGGCTTCACGTCCCCACCCCTCCTGGACAGCCAAGGTTATTGCTTCTCTCTTAAAGGACATTGCTTCAAATTGAAGCCTTGTCCTGGGTCTTTGCCCATGGCTCCTCACGTTCATTGTCTTGCCTATTGTTTGTTACATAGATGTTCAGAGGAAGGTTTTGATCCAAATTCCTAATGCTTTGGAGGAACTTGAGGCAAGATGAGCCAACATACTGCCAGGATACTGGGTTCCCTGTTAGGTTTTCTGGAGAAAGTTGAACTCTTTTTCTTTGTTTCTTTACTGTACCCCTTAACTATAGGTAATTGTCAAGTAACTTTCAGGGAAAGCCCATCTCCTCACAGTGGTACATTAGCTTTCTGTTGCTGTGGCAAAACACTTGAGAAAACAACTTAAAAGGAAGAAAGGTTTATTTTGGTTCACAGTTTCAGAGATTCAGTCCGTGAACAGTTAGCTCATTGTTTTGAGGCCTAATGTGAGGCAGAACATATGTCAAGGAGTTCATAGTGGAACAAAGCTGCTCACCTCATGGCAGCTGGGAAGGAGTGGGAGAGAGAGAGACACAGAAGGGCAGGGGTCCGGATATCCCCTTCAAGGACACACCTCCAATGAGCTAACTTCCTTCCACTGGGTCACATCTTCTAAAGGTCTTACCACCTCCTAGTAGTGTCACAGGCTGATGATCAAGCCTTCAACATTTAAGTTCAAACCATACAAGTGGTAAGAAATGGTGGGATCAGGGCATTCACCTGGTAGAAGTGATCAGCCCTGCGTATTCTCCCTAGTCAATGTGGGCCCTAGATTTGGTCCCAGCAAAGACTATGTTAGCTGTTGGACTAGGTCTTTGTCTCAAAAGCAAACCTTAACAAGGGCAGGCTCAATCTCTTCAGCTGGTGTAAGACCCAGCTTAGTGGTTCAATGGTTGATGCTTCTAACTACTTCTTGACATGGTCCTTAGGCTAGTGCGCAACAAAGATGAGCATTTCTAGTCCAAATGTTTCTGCAAACCCCAGGGCTCAGTACATATGAACAGGGGTAAGAACACCTGTGTCTTAGCTGCTGGCCTGTTGTGACTGCTCTTTCTGTTTTTCCAGGGCTCTACCTATGTCCTCCATGAAGGCGAATGCTGTGGAAGGTGCCTGCCATCTGCCTGTGAGGTGGTGACCGGATCACCACGGGGGGACTCCCAGTCTTACTGGAAGAATGTAGGTCTAGAGCCTAGGGAGAGTGGGAAGGAGGGCAGCAACTGACCAGCCTAGGAGTCCTTTCTGTGGTCCAGTGTCAACCTGGGTTTCGTCTCACTCCCTGCCTTTCACTTTCCCCATGGGCTGTTTAACCCAGCTGTTGGTATTATTTGGGTACCAGCGGGGTTTACCTTATTATTTAAAAGCTAGGTCAGGCTTCCCATTTTATGGATTTTTCGAAGAACCCAATGCCCTCTGTGAGAGTTCCATGAACTCCCAGGGGACTTGTACTCTCCTGTCACCTGTGAATCTAAGGCCGTGCATCCCCTGGGTGGTTGGTTTAGGGATGGCTCCACCATCCTGCATGTGTTGTTGGCCCATCACCCCTCCCAAAACTCCACAGGCTACAAGTACTGTTTGATGCCACAGCAACCCAGGCCTCAGGCCTTTTCACTAATTTCCATTGAAACCTCCCTGATGGTTTTAAGGAGGTGGAGAAATTTGTAACTCAGGGGAGCAAACAATATCTCGGTTTCCAAAGTCCCTCTGCTATTTCTGGAGGTATGGGTATGGTATCTTGCCATGCTGTTGACCCTCCAGTTCCCCACTCTTTTATTCCCTTGTCCAGCCCCCAACTCAGCCAGATTCCTTCCTCTAATGTACAGCAGTTTAGCTGTCTCCCTTGGGCCCCACCGTGCTCACTTTGACTTGGGTGCTTATCGAGCCATTTTCCTAATCACAGAGGATTTGCTCTTGGGGAATTTCAGTCTTGATGCCAGGACACAACAAATCTTTTCTTCTGATTAGAAGGAATATCTCGGGAGTGTTAAGCCCTGGCAGCCTCAGGGACAGGTAATGTAAGGGATCCACATGGGCCTTCCCCTCTGGCTCCTTCTGGTAAGACTAATATTTTTTGTTCAGTAGAAAGGAAGGCAAAAGGTTAATTGTCTTGCCCCAGATAGGTCCATCTCCAACCCAAGCCCATCACCATTCTCCTCCTCAGAGAGACCCAAATGACTCATTGAGTTTTTCAGTTGAGTGTCTACTAACCCCTTAGAATCCAATTTATGTTTGGATTTCCCTTCTGTGTGTCCCCCTTTGCCACCCTATTAGTTTTTCTGTCTCCCATCCATCCTGGACTGAGGCAGGCTTTGTCCCTCTTACCCAGAGGCAAGGCCAGCTCAGATCAGAGGCTGGTCCATTTTAGTGGTGGCTGTATGCTGATCCCTTTGGAGCTCAGTATTCTGCCCCTTCCCTGTCTTTAATGTCCCATCCCAAGGCTCACACAGCCCTGTCCCACATCAGTGTTTGCAAGACACAAGGTAACCTGAGTGTCTCTCTCCAACTTGAGTCTCCATCTTACCTATAAGACTTGGGTGTGGCAGTAGTTTTGCTGCTGGGAGCATGTCAGGGACCGGTGGGTTGAGCAGGAAAGGGTTCTCTTAGTGGGGCCCATGGCCAAGGCTCAACAGAGGCCTGAAGTAAGAAGGTTTAATCATGGTGAGTCAGAATAGGAAGTGGAGAGAATGCTGTAAGTATCTGGCATCTTCTGCTCCTCATCTGGAACAAGAAGAAAGTGATCAAGGGTTGGGGGAAGTAGGCCAAGACCTGAGGTGGACAGAGCGAGGCAATGTGTCTGGATGCCGCCCACTCAGACAACGCTCCTTCTAAGGCTTTTTGTAGGCAGAATCTCCTGGAGACTTTTCTGGACCATGGTCTGGGGCCTTTTCAGTTCTCTTTGCTATGGAGCCAATCTCTGATGCAGGCTCCCCATCTGCAGGCCCAGGAGCTTCAGGAACAGATTGCAGTGCTGTAGGGACCTGGGGCCAGCATCTCCAGCCTCCTGCCATCTCCCCATCTCCCCACATGAATAGGAAAGTAGCACTAGGCTGGGAAATGGTTGGACTTCCTCTCTGCCTCTCTTCTCTGTCAGCCCACACTGCTGCTTCTTGCCATTAAGTCTCTGATCTTAGCTCAGAGCCAATAATGAGGATGGCAGAGAGCGTCCCTTGGCTTAACTCATGGGGTTGATGATGGTGGCTGTAGGGGAAACTTGACTCTAGGATCTTGTTTAAGGTGACTTTGACTCACTGAGATGAACCCCGTGGATTCCCTCTGTGGCTTACCCTGTGAGTGCGACTTGGATCCTGAACTGGAGCTCACCTTTTGGGCCCAACCAGCTCCCTGTGAACAGTACACTGCCTTTGGGACCTTGGGCCCAAGACTTGCCTGGCTCATTTTGACTACCTCTGGTACTCTGCAGGTTGGCTCTCACTGGGCTGTGCCTGAGAACCCCTGCCTCATCAACGAGTGTGTCCGAGTGAAGGAGGAGGTCTTTGTGCAACAGAGGAACGTTTCCTGTCCCCAGCTGGAAGTTCCCACCTGTCCCATGGGCTTCCAACTGAGCTGTAAGACCACAGAGTGTTGCCCCAACTGTCGCTGCGGTAAGGCATGCTGGCCAGAGCCTGGGCTGGGCCTGGACCCTCCTTCAAACTCTTTCCTCTTTTGGCTCCTGAATTCTTTGTCTTGTTAGCAACTCAGGGAAATGGGCAGGACCAAAATCTTCCCATCTGTTCCTAATGCACTTGTGACAGTAAATTAAAGGAGAGAAACAACAGTTTCCTGGAGGTCACTGTGTGCTCAGCTCTGTGCTCCAATGATGGCTCCTTGTCATTACTGCATACAGTTGTCATGGTGTTATTGAGTGGTAGAACTGGGATTTGAACCCCGGCTCCTCTGATTCTGGAGATCATCTTTTCAATCATGCTGCATTGCTTCACTGAGGGAAAAGTATTTCAACTGGGCACCCCTAACCGAGCTAGCAGACGAACTAATGGAATCAGCAACAAAACCCAATGCTTGCCATCACTTTGCTCTGAATTCTCTATGAGAGTTTCTCTTGGGACTAAAAATTCCAAGAGTAGAATTTTATTCTTTAATAAACTCAAACACCTTCCCATCTATACCTTAAATATAAATTCACATAGACAAGCACCATCCTTTGAGAATGTATGAGGCTCTTCTCACTGCAGGCCGGGTGGTGAGGAACCAGGGAGCCCTTTGCTTCCTTTCCAGGAAGTGGGAAAGGAGGCCACTGTGGGACCCACAGTGCATGGGAGTTGACCAGGGAGAAGGACCAGCAGATCACAGAGGGAGGCTGGCCCGTGGAAGGGAAGTCCCTGAGGGGAACAGGCCTGTGCCTGGTTTTGGGAGGGTGTGTTTGCACTCACATTCTGTGCTTCTCTCTCCTGCAGAGCCTGTGGAGGCCTGCATGCTCAATGGCACCATCATTGGGGTAAGCTGCTGTCCTCTTCTCTGGAGCAACTGGTGAGGACAGGGAAGGGAGTTCAGGGCGGGCAACCCAGTCACTCTGAAGTGGAAATGAAAGAAACCTGTGAGAACTACCCCACACTGCATTTTGTACTGCCTGTGCATTTCTAGGCACCTGGAGCTGGACTGTCCTCCCCACTTTCTGGGGCCCAGTACTGCTGTCTTGCTTTCACTTTCCCCAGGCAGGTGGGCATTTCTTGTGCCCACAAAGAAGCACCCTGAGGTCACTGTGCACATTTCTGTGTCCCGTCACCCACTGCTCTGGCTTCCTCTTTGGCATAAAAGTCCTCACAGTTACCTTCTCCAGGGTCAGGAAGGGAGTGGGCCACCAGGACAGGAGGAGCAATGCCGTGATGGCTCATGGAAGCCATGGACACATGGGCAGACCCTGGCTTAAGGGGATGAGGTGGACAGAGGGGGCTTTGGGACACTGAGGAAGCTGACCCTGCTGTCTCTGCTTCCAGCCTGGGAAAAGTGTGATGGTGGACGTGTGCACAACCTGCCACTGCACCATGCAGGTGGGGGCCATCTCTGGATTCAAGCTGGAGTGCAGGAAGACCACCTGTGAGCCCTGCCCCGTGGTAAGGAAGGATCCGGGGGACCTAGTGATGGACACGGTGGGACCTGAGAAATGGGACCTAACTGGGGTCTTTAAATAAATCTTGCCTTGTTTTCTGATTATGGACAATCTTTGACAACTATCAAGAAGAAACTAAAAAGGACTGGGGATGTGGCTCAGTGTTAGAGTGCTCGTCTAGCATGCACAAGGCCCTGGGTTCAGTCCTCAGCACTACCACCAAGAGAAAAAAACAGGCGAGGGGGAGAGAGACTAAAAGTTACCCACCTAAATAGCATCTCTGGGAAATAATTATAATTTAGCCTTATACGTTTTAAACATTTTGTTTCTGTGTTTTTAAAATAAACAGCATTTGTGAGAGTTATGACATGTATTTATAGTTCTGTATCTTTTAAAACACATTGAAGAAACATCATTACTCTTCCTTGAAAACATTCAAAATTAGTCAACAAATACTTATCAGACACTTGTATAAGCCTCCTCAGAACATTTCCTTGAATGGATGTCTCTCAAAGCGTGCAATTAACCTTTTATTACAGGGTGTTTAAATGGTTTAAAATATTTCAGCCTGTTTCCCAAGTCATGACTAGGCTTAATCTAAATACTTGCATAACGTGATTTCTAGTGTATCATGGTTAATGGTTTGGTAGATGAAAATTGATGATATTAATTGTATCTTAGTTTTATTTATTTTTATTTCAAATAATTCTAATTGACATATAAGATTGTACATATTTGTGTGTGGGGGTACCATCAATGTCAACCATTTTAATCATGATGTTCAGTCCCACCTGGCTGGGATGTCATGAGCTCCATGTAGGTAGGCAGGATCTAAACTCATGAGGAGTCCTTAGCTTCTGCCTCAAGCTCCCCTCTCTGTTTGGGGTTTCTGCTGTTTTAGGAAATACAGTGGTGAGAGGCGTTTCCTGTGAGCTAGATACCTGGAATACAGTCATAACTCAGACAGTGTGAGGTGGAGCTTCTCCCCCTCAGCTGTGTAAAGCAGTAGGTGGGGCTGTATGAGGGGCCGCGAGAAGGCCTTCATAAGCAGAACAGCACAGAGGGATGTCTGGAGGGGATGGGTACAGGACAAGAAGCAGAGTAGGAACCAGGAGGTCATGAGGGTGCTTCCTTTTTAGACTAAATTATAATTATTTCTCAGAGATGCACTTTGGTGACTTTTAGTCCCTTTCTTTCTCTTTCCTCTTCCTCCTTCTCCCCAACCCCTCCCCACATGCCATGCTAGGGATTGAACTCAGGGCTTCCCGAATGCTAGAGAACAGCTTTACAGTTTACCACAGAGTCATACCCCTAACCCTTTTTAATCTTTTGATAGTGGTTCTTATGAAGACAAAGGACAACGGTTCTACATCTGTGTTCTCCATAGCACTTAGCACTTGTGTTTAAAACAACTCCCTAGAATATATCTGGGCTTTGATATGGAATGAAATAATGCTGTCTGGAATTACATGGCCTTCCTTTCACCTTGGTTGTCCACTGAACTAGGATCAAGGCAGCAACAAGATACTGTCCACACCAAAGCCATCCTGAAGGAGAGGGGTCTGTGGCCCTCTACCTGGAGATGGAGCCTGCTAATTTCCTCACAGTGCCCTCTGGTATTCAAAAGGTGGCACAGTACCTTCCTGGGCCTTTGGAGAGATCCACCTTTACAATCTAGCCTAGGTGTAGGTTTCTAAATCTAAACCTGCGGCCTTTTTTGGATTTATACGTTTTTCCTATTTTCCTCCAACAATATCTTTCCAGGTAGGATTTTTCCCTGTGCCTCTTGAGAACCCCTAGATTAACCTTCCTTCTATGTGTCTCTCAAACTTTGCTGAAACCTGACTCAGTTGACCCCATTGTAGCTCAGCATCCTTAATAGGACTTAGCATGCTTCTCTGCTATGAAGGGCCTCAGTGAGACCACAAGGGGTTTGGGAGCTGTTGTGAATTAAGTCAAGGTAGGTCTGCTTGAACAGCCTTTGTCAGATTAAAGTCTTAGCATCATCTAAGTTGTGAGGCCTCTATTGCTTTGCAGGGGAGAAAATGCTTATATCTATAAGGAGACCAGGCAAAGGTGGTTTGTGGTGCTGAGTGATAAAGATGAAGTTTGGCAGATAACATTCAAGAAAATGAGGAAGAGAGGCTGCCCTGTCATGAAGCACTCAGAAGGAGGAGAATGACCCTGAGCTGACCTTGAGTGATAGGTTGAATGTTGAAAGGAGGACCTTCCAGGATGGGGAATAGTGAACAACTGGCAGACAGAAGCAAAGATCAGAAAAGGGAAGCAGGGGGAGATAAGACCGAAGGGCCATGAGCAGCCAGAGGAACACATGAAAAGGGGCATGATGGGGCAGGAGAAGCAGGATTAAGTGAGTTGCTAATTAGGCTAAACAAGAGAACTTTGTGGCTGGCTGGGAGCTTGGCTCAGTAGGAGAAGAAGCTGCTCTTTCCTGTAATGATTGAATGTTCTGGTCAAAGTCTATGTGGAAACACCCCTTTCTGCATATGGCGGCATGTGCCCCACATATCCACTGCTGGCAGCAGCTGGAAAGTCCAGCAGTGCTCCAACAAGCCCTCGGTCTGCACCATGTTCTGCCCTACAGAGAAGGGGTGGGAGAGTCTGTTTCCTGCATTCACTCTGTGCTGCTGCATCTCCCTTCCCTTCTCCTCCCTTCCCCAAGTCCCTGCCACACCTGGAAAAACCACTGTCCCTCTTCCTATTTTGCACCCCCTTCCCCTCTCCTTCTTCTCCCATCACTCCACTCTCCCTTTCTTACTGACTCGACTTGACCTCTGCCTCCTGGGTGTGTGGATTTTCCTCCACTGCCCTGCCCCTTCCCATGGTAGCCCCTTCCTCCTTTCGCCTCTGCCGCCCCTCATTTCGTTTGTAAAGATTTGGTCCATTATTTTATTCAGGCCCCACAGAGGGGTGGGTATTCCCGAGTCTCTTCTAACACTCACTAAAAATTGCCCAAATCCAAGCTCCCATGAAATTTGGTCTCATTGAAGCCGTATTTTATTTCTTCAATTTGACTCGTAACCACTCACATTCACTCAATGCTTATTCCATCTCTTTTCTTCTTCTCTCATTTACCTCAGTCATGCACCTTCCAGGAATTGTGCATTTTAAAACACAACACTTTCAAGCTCACAACTGAAACACTACCTCATGGCTTTCAAACTCCAGCAGTATTCTTTCAAAGTGGTGTTTTTGGCTGGGGTCCAGTCTCCCTGCTTTTGTGCTGAGCTCAAGCCTCACTGGTCTCCTCCACTGCCAACTCCCTGAAGACACATCAAGTTCATAGCTTGATTTATGAGGAGCAAATTGTTTAAATTCACTTCCGAGCAAGCTTCCTGACGCCTGTCCTTGATCTCGTGATGCATCTTTCTGTCTGGGTGCTGAAACTGACCTGTTAAGAGATGCTTACTGGAAAGACCTCGAGACCCCAGTGTGTGGCTCTCCGAGTGGCAATTCTTCTGTGTGGCAAAATGAGAACAAGAATGACAATAGAGCTAGTTTTTCACAGAACTAAATTCATTATTTAAATTTTATTTTGAGATTACATTTTTTTAGGGGAAGAGTAAGAAGAATTAAGAACTTTAATTTTTACCAAATAATGAGACAGCTGATGGTAGTTTTACAGTTTTTAACCTTTTTAAAATTGTTTAAAATACTCTTAGTCTGCAGAATAAAAAGTTGGCAACCTTATGGTGTCTTCCCACTTTGGGAGCATTTTTGCAAAAATAGTGAAATGCTGTGTCTGGAAGTTGATACTTCTTCCCTTGCAGATACAGATGAAAGGCTTTCCCCATAAGCCACCATCCATAAGTTCCTAGCTGAACTCAGGGGTGCCCACTTAGTAACAGCTGCTGGGGAGACAACAGAGAGTAGTGTAGATATAAGTGGAAACTTAACATCCTTCTCCGGGAGAAGCCTCCTATTGCCAAGCTTTTAAATTTTAGCCATTGTGGAGTGATATCTTGGAGTGTTTTAAATTTGCATTTCTATGTTGACTAATGATGTAAAAGCATTTTATGTATTTATTTCCATTTTGTGAAGTGATGGTTTAATCTTTTTTAAAAAATCATTTTAAAGTTGGGGTGTTTGACTTTTTATTACAGAGTTATATGAGTTTTTTCATTATTTTAGATACTAGTTCTTTATTACAATATTTTTTCCCTCAATGGTTCAGTTTTTATTTTTCTTAATTGTAACTTTTGAAGATCAGAAGTTTAAATTTTGATAAAGTCTGGTTTATCGATGTTTCCTTTTATGGTGAGTGTTTTTCATATCCTGTTTAGGAAATCTTTGTTTCAAGGCTGTGAAGATATTCTCTTGTGTTTTCTTTTTAGATGCTTTATTATCTTAGATTTTATGTTTAGGTCTAGGATCCATCAGGAATTAGCTTTTGTAGATGTTGTAAAGTAGGAATAAAGATGCATTGTTTTTCCTCCTCACATGGATATCCAGTCGTTACAGCACCATTTCTTAAAAGATGATCCTTTCCCTCACTGAATGATGTTGGCACCTTTGCCAAAAATGAAGTGTATCTATCCATATGGATCTATTGCTGTTCTCTTTTCTGATCCTCTGATTAATTTGTCTTTCCTATCATCACACCTGTCTTGATTACTGTTGTTTTATTGTAAGTCTTGAAGTAAGATCATACACATCTTTCAACTGTTCTTTTCCAAGATGGTTTTGGTATCTCATGCCATTTCTGTTTTCAAGTAAATTTAGTCAATTTGTCAATTTTTTTAAGATTCAAAAATATGCTGGATTGTATTGAATATATAGGCTAATCTAGACAGAATGGACCTTTTAAAGACATTGAGTTTTTCAATCCTTAAACATAAGTTTATGTCCATTTATTTAGGCTTTTGTCTCAGTACGTTTGTGCACCTATAATAAAATACCTGAGACTAAGTAATTCTTAAAGAAACTTATTCTTTCACAATTCTGGAGTCTGGAAAGTCTAAAATTAAGATGTTAGCAGGTATAGTACATAGCTTGTTACCCATAGGTGAAAATTTCTTGTGATGTTCTCACATAGCAGAAGGCAGAAGGGCAAAAGGTTCTAGCACCTTCCACTCAGTCTCTTTAGAAGAACAATTATTTATTCATGAGAACAGAACCTTCAATCATTTAAAAAAAAAACCCTATCTTTTAATTCCATCACCTTGGAGTTTAAGTTCTAACATATGAATTTTGTAGGGACCCAAAAGATTTCTTTAACTTTTCTCTGTAGTGGTGTGTGATTTTTTAGTATAAATGTCTTGCACTTATTTTATTAAATTATTCCCTAGAATTTTAAGTTTTTAGATAATATTATAAATGAATGAAAAATTAAAAAAAATTCGTGCTCTTATTGTTTAATGCTTTTATATATTTTTTGGCATATTCATCTTGTATTATGCAGCTTTGCTAAATTCACTAATTAATTGAACTAATATCTGACTGGCTGGGCAACTGACTGGCTGGCTGGCTGGTTGGCTGGCTGTCTGCCTGCCTGTCTGCCTTCCTTTCTTCCTTCCTTCTTTTCTTCTTCCCTCCCTCTCTTCCTTCCTTTTTCATAAGGGCAGATTCCTAAGGATTTTGTATATAAACAGTTATGACACCTTCAAATAAAGACAGTTTTTACTTCTTCCTTTGCAGTCTTTATGACTTTTGTTTATTTTTCTTGTGTCATTTTGGCTAATACCTCTAGTATGTTATCCAGGAGGAATGGTGAGAATATTTTGTTTCTGACCTTAAGGGGAATTAATTCACTATCAGATTAAAGAAATCCCCTCTATTCCTATCATGCTTAGAGTTTTTATCATGAATGTTATTTTGAATTTTGTCAAATAGTTTTACTGTATGTATTAGGATGATCAAATGGTTTTCCCCTTAAACTTTCGTTAACATGAGAGATTGAATCGATTGATTTAAAATGATCAGCCAACCATTCATTCTTTTAATAAATCCCATTTGGTTATGATATGTTACCCTTTCCTACATCTATTAGATTCATTTGCTAATATTTTGTTAAAGATTTTTTATGTCTATGATCAAAGAGTGATAGTTTTAAACTTTATTTTCTTGTAATACTTGTGTTGGGTTTTTTGATCAGGATTTTGCTGAATCCAATAAAATATGGTAGGCAGTGTTTCCTTTTTTTCTATTTTTGAAAGAGTTTGTATAAGATTGGTATCATGTCTTCTTAAAATTTTTGATAGATTTCACCAATGAAGCTTTCCAGTCCTGAAGACTTTTCATGTGGGAATGTTTATATAAAAAATTCAACTTTTTAAACAGAAAAGGATTTAAGCAGGTTTTTTGTTTCTTCTTGAGTAAGCTTTGGTAAATTTTCATGGAATTTATCTATATCATATAAGTTTTCAAATTTATTGGTATAAAAAGTTTATAACATTTCATTTTTGAACTTTAAATATATGTGAGATCTATAGTTGTGCCTTCTCCACTGTTCCTGATATTGACAATTTGTGTTTTATTTTCTTGAATAGTGTAGCTAAATATTTATCATGTTTATCAATCTTTTTGAAGTTCTAACTTTTCCCTTTTTATTTTCCTTTTATATATTTATTTTCATTTTATTGATCTAAATATTTATTACATCCTATTTTATAATAACTTTTGGTTAATTTGCTCTTCTTTTGCTAGTTTCTTAAGATGGAAGCTTAAATCATGATTTTTTAATGTAAGAATTAAAAATATAAATTTCTCTCAAGGAATGTTTTTACTGCACTTCTCAGATTTTTATGTTTTTAAAATTATCTCTAGTTTAAAATATTTTCTATTTTACTTTATTTTTAATTAATGGGTTATTTAAAACTATTTTATTTCACCGAGCTTAGTGGCACATGCCTGTAATCCCAACGACTCAGGCGGCTGAGGCAGGAGGATTCTGAGTTCAAAGCCAGCCTTAGCAACTTAGTGAGACCCTGTCTCAAAGTAAAAAATAAAGGGGCTGAGGATGTTGTTCAGTGGTTAAGCACTCCTGGGCTCAATCCTTGGTGCCAAAAAAAAAAAATTCATTTGATTTCCAAATATTCGGGAGGGAGTATTTCTAAATACTTTATTGATACTAATATCAGTTTGATTTAATGTGGTTGTAGAATATAATTTCATATTTTTGACATGTATTTGGCCCAGAATTTAATATATCTTGGGAAAAACTCTAATGTGAATTTTGAGAATATGTGCTCTTCAGTTTGAGGTATAGAAGTCTATTATTTTTATTAGGTCATTATGATTGGCATAGTTCTCCAAATCTTCTAAACCATTACTGATGTTTTTTCCTTCTTGTCCTATCAATTACTGAGAGATCATTAAAATCACCAATGAAAGACTAAGAGTTAGCCTATTCCTTTCCGTAATTCTGTTAATTTTTGCTGTATAAATTATGAAGCTCTGCTCTTAGAAGTATAAACATTTAGGGTTCTTATGCCTTATGATAAATGTACTCTTTTATCACTATGATATGGTAATTTTGGTAACATTCTTCATTTTAAAGTCTACTGTTTTTGGTATTAATAAATCTGTATCAACCTTCTTTTTAAAATCTAAAAAAATCATTCATATAATATCAGTAGGGTTCAGCATGATATTTCAACACATGCATAAGACAGTCACTGATCAACTAATTAGGGTTATTAGCATTTCCAACTCCCCAACTCCTTAACATATTATGTTTGGAGACTTTGAGCTCCTTTCTTCCAGATCTTTATAAAATGCTCCCTAGGTTCTTATGAACTGTAGTCATTATACTGATGGGTAACACAGAACTATTTCTTCTCTCTACTTGTATTTTGGTGCTTATTATCCAACCTTCCTTTATCTACCTTCTCCCTCCACCCTTCTCAACTTACAGTCATCACTATTTCACATTCAGATAGACTTTTTTTTTTAACATGTGTGAGAGAGCATGTGGTATTTATCTTTCTGTGTGGTTTATTTCACTTAGCATGTCCTCCAGTTTCATCCATTTTACGGAAAATGACAGGATTTCATTCTTATTTATGGCTGAATGTTGTGTATATTTACCAAATTTTCTTCATCCATTCATCCATTGATGGGCACCTAGGTTGATTCCATATCTTTGCTGCTATGAATTGTGCTGCAAAAAACGTGGAAGTCTCTTTGGTATTCTGATTTCATTTCCTTTGGCTGTATACCCAGAAGTGGGATATCTGTTAGATCTATTTTTAGTTTTTTGAGAAACCTCCATAGTGTTCTAACAGCTTTGCTAATTTACATTCCCCAACAGTGTATAAGAGTCCCTTTTTTTCTACATCATTGTTAGCATTTTTATTACTATTATTATCATTGTGATGATAGTCATTCTAACTGGTGTGAGATAAGATATCACATTGCAGTTGTAATTTTCTCAGTTTTCTTATTCTTAGTAATTTACATGCTGCATCTTTCCCCTTTTATTTTCAACCTGTCTATTTTTTAATAGTCCTACATAAATTTGAAATTCATTTCCAGTTACTCTTGTTAGAGGGGATTATATCAAGAATTTTTTTTTAGTTCAAAAAATATTTAGCAATCTGAAATCCCAGAAAACAACTGAATCAATAAATGGGACATTTCTCAAAAGAAGAAATTCAAATGGTCAACAAATACAAAGAAGGAGGAGAAAACATAGATAAAAGAAGCAAAATATATTAAAAGAGAGGGAGAAGAAAGAAGAGAAAGAGTAACAAAAGAAATAAAAACAAAAAACAAAACCCCCTAACCCTCAAAAGGCCAAACAAAGCAAAATAGCAAATAAATAATTAAAAAGAAAAAATGAAAAGAAGAAACAAATGTGTGTGTGTGTGTGTGTGTGTGTGTATCCAAGCAGCAAATAAAGCAAGAATTTTTTTTCTCTCTCTTTCTCTCTCAATGAAACATGAAAATAATGTGGAAAAAATTATTTCTGCTGAGGTGGTCAAAACTGTCTGTAAGGATGGATATTTACTTCCTATGCTAGACTGCCTTCTTTCCATTTCTTCTTGGGCTGCACACCCCAAGGGCTGGCGATGGTCAAACCCTTCCTCTTTCTGTGTTGCTCATTGAGCTACCAGCTGGAGTAGTCTGGAACTGCAATGGGCTAAATAGCTCTCAGCTTTCCATCTCACCTGCATAAGGAGAGATGGAATGGGATATAATGCAGGTGGAATTTTGTCTGGCAGACTGTATTGATGTACTTACTCCCAGGGTGGGGCTGAAGCAGAATTCTAAATGGGAAATTCTGGTGGCTAGACTTCTAACATTTAGAATCTAAAATTCTAAAATTCTTTAGAATTTTGTCAGATGGTATCTGCTTTGGAGAGATGAGATCAGCGTACCCCTAGGGCTAAGCAGATGTTGTTCTCTGTTGGGTGTTTTGAGTCTCAGGGGCCTCCCAATAATTCTACTCATAGGGCTGGTTGACCCACCCTCCACAAGTCCCACATACTCTACCACCCACAAATATGGCCTTCCCAGGCTCATTCCCAAGTGAAATTAGGCATGCCCATTTAGTTTCCCTGACCCTCTTCAGCTGGTCACAGGAGCCACAGACTCAAAGAAAGCAAGCTGCACTTTCCTTTGTGTTTCTGACTTGAATCCCCCAGGATACAGTCTTTATGCCTATTTCGATCACATTCTACCAGGTGTACCTCAGCCATATGGTAGGTGCTAGCTGGAACAGTATGGTAGTATTTACTGTGATCTCCTGGGATACCACAGCAGCAATCTGCAGCATGGCATCTTCTAGGTGGCTCCTGCCTCAGCTCTCTGCTGGCCTGCTGAGAAACATGGAGAACTTTTCAAGCATCAGCTCGTTGTGTAGCCTCTGGTATAGCTCAGATTTATTTTCTGTTCTACAGGTTTTCCTGGGCCAAATTTGTCCACTATGTTTCTTTCTATTTGTTTCCTCTCCCCTCTGCGGGAAACTGGTGCTTCTGGGTTGACTCCAGTGTATTCTTTCTTGTCTTCAATTCAAAGCACCTGAATTTCTGGGTCTCTGAGTCTCTGACGGTCCAATTTTGCATTTCTGTTAATTCCTTCTTGTCACCCACCTTGCTGAGAAGCAGTACTACCACTGTTTGAATCCTGAGTCACGGAGAAGCTGCAAGGTATAGCCTTCCTCTAATCGGCCATCTTTGACCCCTCTTTGCATGAAATGTTTTACTATGTATTAGACCTTGGTACAAGATACATTGAAGAGACTCTTAATTCTACAATTCTCCCACAATGAATGTGAAGTTTGTTACTAGCAAGTGGTTAGGTTTTGATGGTTCACTTGGAACAAAAACTACGTTAGGGGAGCTGGGGTTGTGGCTCAGTGATAGAGCACTTGCCTAGCATGGGTGAGGCACTGGGTTTGAGCCTTAGCACCACATAAAAATAAATAAAATAAAGGTATTGTGTCCATTTACAACTAAATTTTTTTTTTCAAAACTACAGTAGGGAGATCTATTTCAGCAATTCTCTTAGTCCCAGGGCAAATATCTTGGTCCTGAGGAATGGTCTTCACTCTTAAGGCCTGGTATTGATGAAATTTCAATAGAAACCTAAGGTGTTGACCTAGCCCCTCCAACTTGGTAGAATTTGGACTCCAGATACTGTCTCTCCCCTGTGGTGTGTGGCAGCTGACATTTCTACTCAGGTCTGTTAGTTGTCCAGGTGTTGTTTTGTCCCTGGATTATTTCAGGCTTCCCTGTATATATAACTAAGAAGTCAAGCAGAGATTGGAGGGAAGTTTACATGCAGATTTGGGGCCTCCCGCTTTCAGTCTCCCCCACCTTTTAATTTAATTTTTTCTCCTTCAGTTTCCAGCTTTTCTAGCAGCTGCAAACTCTTTCCTCTGAGTCCTCAGACAAATGCAAGTATAGTTTCCTTCTTAAGTTCCAGCCGCCCAGAGCCATACAGACTTCTCTGAAGGGAAAAGCCATTTAAATATGAATCTTGTGCATTATGATTCCCTCTTTCAAGGATCAAATAGCCTACCATTTGTTCCTGATTTTGGTCATCTTCCAATGCCTTTAAATAATTGTTTTAAATATTTTGTTAATAGTTTATAATTGTTATCTGAAGGAGAGTAAGTCTAATACAAGCTACTGTGTCCCTACTAGAATCGGAACTCTATCCAAAGGGTTTTAAGCAGGAGAGTGACATGACCGGACCTATCTTAAGAATGTCATTCTAGCAAGTGTAAGTGACCTACAATAGGGGACAAGAATGGAGGTACGAAGACAAAATAAGACTACTACCAGAGTCCAGTGGGAAGATGATGATTGCTTAGACTAGACGATAGCAAATACTGGTAATGACAAGCAGTGGATAAGTTTAAGATGCAATTTTTGGCAAGAATTGGTGATGACTGAGTGGGGAGGGGTGAGAAAAACAGAGGAGTGAAGGATGACTTCTGTGTTTCCAGTTTGAGCAACTATGTCATGACATTATCTTCCAAGATAAGGAAGGCTGGAAAGGGATGATATATGGAGCGAAAATTAAGTTTAACTTTGGAAATAAGTCTTGGGATGATAATAAGATAAACAACCATCCAGTAAACAACTGAATGTGTAAGTCTGAAGTTCAGGGGAGAGGTCTAATTTAATAGGTCAGACTGCTATAATTTGAGCAAAATATACTTAAAAAAAGGGAAGAAATGCTGTCTGGGGGACTGAGAACTGATAAAAGCTAGTTAGAGTTGGATGTTGACTTTTAGAACTCCGGGTGGAATTGCTGAATAGGAAATGAAGGGTCAGCCATGCAAGTCTAATTGTAATTGGGATGTTCTGGGGAGATCAACTGTGTCTGCTTTCTTTCCTGGATATAGGGTTACAGGGAAGAGAAGACTCAAGGAGAATGCTGTGGAAGGTGTTTGCCTACAGCTTGCACCATTCAGCTAAGAGGAGGACAGATCATGACGCTGAAGGTAGGAGCAAACTGGATTCAGAGGCCCTGTCATGTCACCATCTGGTCCCCTCTCATCACCATCTGGGGCTCTTTTCTATTTGGGGCTCTTTTCTTTAAGAAAGAGGGACTCATTGGGGTTTAATATTGGCTTCTTTTTCTACTTATTTCTTTTTTTTTTTTTAATTTTTTATTGTTGGCTGTTCAAAACATTACATAGTTCTTGATATATCATATTTCACACTTTGATTCAAGTGGGTTATGAGCTCCCATTTTTACCCCATATACAGATTGCAGAATTACATCAGTTACACATCCATTGATTTACATATTGCCATACTAGTGTCTGTTGTGTTCTG
Organism: Marmota flaviventris; assembly: GCF_047511675.1. Classification (NCBI taxonomy): domain Eukaryota; kingdom Metazoa; phylum Chordata; class Mammalia; order Rodentia; family Sciuridae; genus Marmota; species Marmota flaviventris. The sequence continues at coordinate 124,007,987 of NC_092500.1, read as the reverse complement.
CTGCCTTTCCTATCCTCTACTATCCCCCCTCCCCTCCCCTCCCCTCCCCTCTCCTCTTCTCTCTCTGCCCCCTCTACTGGCATTCATTTGTCCCCCTTGTATTATTTTTCCCTTTCCCCTCACTTCCTCTTGTATGTACTTTTGTATAACTCTGAGGGTCTCCTTCCATTTCCATGCAATTTCCCTTCTCTCTCCCTTTCCCTCCCACCTCTCATCCCTGTTTAATGTTAATCTTCTTCTCATGCTCTTCGACCCTACTCTGTTCTTAGTTACTCTCCTTATATCAAAGAAGACATTTGGCATTTGTTTCTTAGGGATTGGCTAGCTTCACTTAGCATAATCTGCTCTAATGCCATCCATTTCCCTGTAAATTCTATGATTTTGTCATTTTTTAATGCAGAGTAATACTCCATTGTGTATAAATGCCACATTTTTTTATCCATTCATGCATTGAAGGGCATCTAGGTTGGTTCCACAGTCTAGCTATTGTGAATTGAGCTGCTATGAACATCGATGTAGCAGTGTCCCTGTAGCATGCTCTTTTTAGGTCTTTAGGGAATAGACCGAGAAGGGGAATAGCTGGGTCAAATGGTGGCTCCATTCCCAGCTTTCCAAGAAATCTCCATACTGCTTTCCAAATTGGCTGCACCAATTTGCAGTCCCACCAGCAATGTACAAGTGTACCCTTTTCCCCACATCCTCGCCAGCACTTGTTGTTGTTTGACTTCATAATGGCTGCCAATCTAACTGGAGTGAGATGGTATCTTAGGGTGGTTTTGATTTGCATTTCTCTGACTGCTAGAGATGGTGAGCATTTTTTCATGTACTTGTTGATTGATTGTATGTCCTCCTCTGAGAAGTGTCTGTTCAGGTCCTTGGCCCATTTGTTGATTGGGTTGTTTGTTCTCTTATTGTCTAATTTTTTGAGTTCTTTGTATACTCTGGATATTAGGGCTCTATCTGAAGTGTGAGGAGTAAAGATTTGTTCCCAGGATGTAGGCTCTCTATTTACCTCTCTTATTGTTTCTTTTGCCGAGAAAAAACTTTTTAGTTTGAGTAAGTCCCATTTGTTGATTCTAGTTATTAACTTTTGTGCTATGGGTGTCCTATTGAGGAATTTGGAGCCCGACCCCACAGTATGTAGATCGTAGCCAACTTTTTCTTCTATCAGACGGCGTGTCTCTGATTTGATATCAAGCTCCTTGATCCATTTTGAATTAACTTTTGTGCATGGCGAGAGAAAGGGATTCAGTTTCATTTTGTTGCATATGGATTTCCAGTTTTCCCAGCACCATTTGTTGAAGATGCTATCCTTCCTCCATTGCATGCTTTTAGCGCCTTTATCAAATATAAGGTAGTTGTAGTTTTGTGGATTGGTTTCTGTGTCCTCTATTCTGTACCATTGGTCCACCCGCCTGTTTTGGTACCAGTACCATGCTGTTTTTGTTACTATTGCTCTGTAGTATAGTTTGAAGTCTGGTATCGCTATACCGCCTGATTCACACTTCCTGCTTAGCATTGTTTTTGCTATTCTGGGTCTTTTATTTTTCCATATGAATTTCATGATTGCTTTCTCTATTTCTACAAGAAATGCCGTTGGGATTTTGATTGGCACTGCATTAAACCTATAGAGAACTTTTGGTAATATCACCATTTTGATGATGTTAGTTCTGCCTATCCATGAACAGGGTATATTTTTCCATCTTCTAAGATCTTCTTCTATTTCTCTCTTTAGGGTTCTGTAGTTTTCATTGTATAAGTCTTTCACCTCTTTTGTTAGGTTGATTCCCAAGTATTTTATTTTTTTTGAAGATATTGTGAATGGAGTGGTTGTCCTCATTTCCATTTCAGAGGATTTGTCGCTGATATACAGGAATGCCTTTGATTTATGCGTGTTGATTTTATATCCTGCCACTTTGCTGAATTCATTTATTAGCTCTAATAGTTTCTTTGTAGACCCTTTTGGGTCTGCTAGGTATAGAATCATGTCATCTGCAAATAGTGATAATTTAAGTTCTTCTTTTCCTATTTTGATGCCTTTAATTTCTTTTGTCTGTCTAATTGCTCTGGCCAGTGTTTCGAGAACTATGTTGAACAGAAGTGGAGAGAGAGGGCATCCCTGTCTTGTTCCAGATTTTAGAGGGAATGCCTTCAGTTTTTCTCCATTCAGAATGATGCTAGCCTGAGGCTTAGCATAGATTGCTTTTACAATATTGAGGTATGTTCCTGTTATCCCTAGTTTTTCTAGAGTTTTGAACATAAAGGGATGCTGTACTTTGTCGAATGCTTTTTCCGCATCTATCGAGATGATCATATGGTTCTTATTTTTAAGTCTATTGATGTGGTGAATAACATTTATTGATTTCCGTATATTGAACCAGCCTTGCATCCCAGGGATGAATCCTACTTGATCATGGTGCACAATTTTTTTGATATGTTTTTGTATCCGAGTGGCCAGAATTTTATTGAGGATTTTTGCATCTAGGTTCATTAGAGATATTGGTCTGTAGTTTTCTTTCTTTGAAGTGTCTTTGTCTGGTTTAGGTATCAGGGTGATGTTGGCCTCGTAGAATGAATTTGGAAGTTCTCCCTCTTTTTCTATTTCCTGAAGTAGCTTGAAAAGTATTGGTATTAGTTCCTCTTTAAAGGTTTTGTAAAACTCTGCTGTATACCCATCCAGTCCTGGGCTTTTCTTAGTTGGTAGGCTTTTGATGGTTTCTTCTATTTCCTCAATTGATATTGGTCTGTTTAGGTTGTCTATATCCTCCTGACTCAATCTGGGCAGATCATATGACTTAAGAAATTTATCGATGCCTTCACTATCTTCAAATTTATTGGAGTATAAGGATTCAAAATAATTTTTGATTATCTTCTGTATATCTGAGGTGTCTGTTGTGATATTGCCTTTTTCTTCCCGTATGCTAGTAATTTGAGTTCTCTCTCTTCTTCTCTTCGCTAGCATGGCTAAGGGTCTGTCGATTTTGTTTATTTTTTCAAAGAACCAACTTTTAGTTTTGTCAATTTTTTCAATTGTTTCGATTTCATTAATTTCAGCTCTGATTTTAATTATTTCTTGCCTTCTACTTCTTTTGCTGTTGTTTTGCTCTTCTTTTTCTAGGATTTTGAGATGAAGTATGAGATCATTTATTTGTTGGTTTTTTCTTTTTTTAAGGAATGAATTCCAAGCAATGAATTTTCCTCTTAGAACTGCTTTCAATGTGTCCCATAGATTCCGATATGTTGTGTCAGTGTTTTCATTAATCTCTAAGAATTTTTTAATTTCCTCCTTGATGTCTTCTATAACCCATTGATCATTCAGTAACCTATTGTTCATTCTCCAAGTGATGTATTCTTTTTCCTTCCTTCTTTTATCATTGATTTTCAGTTCCATTCCATTATGATCAGATAGGATGCATGGTATTATCTCTACTCCTTTGTATTGTCTAAGAGTTTCCCTGTGACATAATATATGATCTATTTTTGAGAAGGATCTATGTGCTGCTGAGAAAAAAGTGTAACTGCTTGATGTTGGGTGGTATATTCTATATATGTCAATTAAGTCTAGGTTATTAATTGTGTTATTGAGTTCTATAGTTTCCTTATTCAACTTTTGTTTGGAAGATCTGTCCAGTGGCAAGAGAGGTGTGTTGAAGTCTCCCATGATTATTGTTTTTTTTTTCTTCTCATTAACAGTTTTATATTGATTATATGTTCAAATGTTATTGATACATTGAGTTAAATAAATTATTAATATTTATTTATTTATTTTTTTTAAATTATCTTTTTGATTTTATTTTTAAAATTTGTTCTAATTAGGTATACATGACAGTAGAATGCATTTTGACACATTGTATACAAATGAAGCACAAATTCTCATTCCTCTGGCTGTACATGGTGCTGAGTCACTCCAGTAGTGTAATCACACATGTATATAGGGTAATAATGTCTTTCTTATTCTACTGTCATTCCCATCCCCACAGCCCCTCCCCTCTCTCACTCCCTTCTTTTTTTTTTTTTTTTTTAAATTTTTTATTGTTGGCTGTTCAAAACATTACATAGTTCTTGATGTATCATATTTCACAATTTGATTCAAGTGGGTTATGAGCTCCCATTTTTACCCCATATACAGATTGCAGAATCACATCAGTTGCACATCCATTAATTTACATATTGCCATACTAGTGTCTGTTGTATTCTGCTGCCTTTCCTATCCTCTACTATCCCCCCTCCCCTCCCCTCCCCTCCCCTCTTCTCACTCTGCCCCCTCTACTGACATTCGTTTGTCCCCCTTGTATTATTTTTCCCCTTCCCCTCACTTCCTCTTGTATGTACTTTTGTATAACTCTGAGGGTCTCCTTCCATTTCCATGCATTTTCCCTTCTCTCTCCCTTTCCCTCCCACCTCTCATCCCTGTTTAATGTTAATCTTCTTCTCATGCTCTTCGACCCTACTCTGTTCTTAGTTACTCTCCTTATATCAAAGAAGACATTTGGCATTTGTTTTTTAGGGATTGGCTAGCTTCACTTAGCATAATCTGCTCTAATGCCATCCATTTCCCTGTAAATTCTATGATTTTGTCATTTTTTTAATGCAGAGTAATACTCCATTGTGTATAAATGCCACATTTTTTTTATCCATTCATCCATTGAAGGGCATCTAGGTTGCTTCCACAGTCTAGCTATTGTGAATTGAGCTGCTATGAACATCGATGTAGCAGTGTCCCTGTAGCATGCTCTTTTTAGGTCTTTAGGGAATAGACCGAGAAGGGGAATAGCTGGGTCAAATGGTGGCTCCATTCCCAACTGGAAATCCATATGCAACAAAATGAAACTGAATCCCTTTCTCTCGCCATGCACAAAAGTTAATTCAAAATGGATCAAGGAGCTTGATATCAAATCAGAGACACGCCGTCTGATAGAAGAAAAAGTTGGCTACGATCTACATACTGTGGGGTCGGGCTCCAAATTCCTCAATAGGACACCCATAGCACAAAAGTTAATAACTAGAATCAACAAATGGGACTTACTCAAACTAAAAAGTTTTTTCTCGGCAAAAGAAACAATAAGAGAGGTAAATAGAGAGCCTACATCCTGGGAACAAATCTTTACTCCTCACACTTCAGATAGAGCCCTAATATCCAGAGTATACAAAGAACTCAAAAAATTAGACAATAAGAGAACAAACAACCCAATCAACAAATGGGCCAAGGACCTGAACAGACACTTCTCAGAGGAGGACATACAATCAATCAACAAGTACATGAAAAAATGCTCACCATCTCTAGCAGTCAGAGAAATGCAAATCAAAACCACCCTAAGATACCATCTCACTCCAGTTAGATTGGCAGCCATTATGAAGTCAAACAACAACAAGTGCTGGCGAGGATGTGGGGAAAAGGGTACACTTGTACATTGCTGGTGGGACTGCAAATTGGTCCCATGATTATTGTATGGTGGTCTATTAGACTCTTGAACTTGAGAAGAGTTCGTTTGATGAACATAGCTGCACCATTGTTTGGGGCATATATATTTATGATTGTTATGTCTTGTTGGTGTATGTTTCCCTTAAGCAGTATGTAGTGTCCCTCTTTATCCCTTTTGATTAACTTTGGCTTGAAATCTATTTTATTTGATATGAGTATGGACACTCCTGCTTGTTTCCGAAGTCCATATGAGTGATATGATTTTTCCCAACCTTTCACCTTCAGCCTATGTATGTCTTTTCCTATCAAATCCGTCTCCTGTAGGCAGCATATTGTTGGGTCTTGTTTTGTGATCCATTCTACTAGCCTGTGTCTCTTGATTGGTGAGTTTAAGCCATTAACATTTAGGGTTATTATTGAGATATGGGTTGTTCTTCCAGCCATATTTGTTTATTTATGTTACTAAACATGGTTTGTTTTCCTCTTTGATTATTTCCCCCCCCCTTTACTGTCCTACCTCCCACTGTTGGTTTTCATTGTTATTTTCCATTTCCTCTTCCTGTAATGTTTTGCCAAGGATGTTTAGAAGAGATGGTTTTCTAGCTGCAAATTCTTTTAACTTTTGTTTATCGTCGAAGGTTTTAATTTCATCTTCCATCCTGAAGCTTAATTTCGCTGGAAACACAATTCTTGGTTGGAACCCATTTTCTTTCAGTGTTTGAAATATGTTATTCCAGGATCTTCTAGCTTTCAGAGTCTGTGTTGAAAGATCAGCTGTTATCCTGATTGGCTTACCCCTAAATGTGAGCTGCTTCCTTTCTCTTGTAGCTTTTAAAATTCTCTCCTTATTCTGTATGTTGGGCATCTTCATTATAATGTGTCTAGGTGTGGGTCTCTTATGATTTTGCACATTCGGCGTCCTGTAGGCTTCTAGGATTTGAGATTCTGTCTCATTCTTCAAGTCTGGGAAGTTTTCTCGAATTATTTCATTGAATAGATTGCTCATTCCTTTGGTTTGAAACTCTGTCCCTTCCTGTATCCCAATGACTCTTAAATTTGGTCTCTTGATGTTATCCCATATTTCTTGGATGTTCTGCTCATGGTTTCTTAACAGTCTTGCTGAGCTGTCTATGTTCTTTTCAAGTTGAAATACTTTGTCTTCATTGTCTGATGTTCTATCTTCTAAGTGTTCTACTCTGCTGGTAGTATTCTCCATTGAGTTTTTAAGTTGGTTTATTGCTTCCTGCATTTCTAGGATTTCTGTTTGTTTGTTTTTTATAACCTCTATCTCCCTGTATAGTTGATCTTTTGCTTCTTGGATTTGTTTATGTAACTCATTGTTGAAGTGATCTTTCATTGTCTGATTTTGCTGTCTGATGTCTTCCTTGAGACTCCAGATCATCTGAAGCATGTATATCCTGAATTCTTTATCTGACATTCCATCTGCTGCAGCTATTACCTCTTCTAATGTTGAGTTGACCTGCATTGCTTGTGGTCCTTTCTTTCCTTGTCTCTTCATACTGTTCGCGTTCCTTTCTACTTGGTGAAACTGTTGTGCTATTGAATTTTCCCCCTATATATTTATATTGGTCTTGTATAGTTGCAAAGTCTCCCTCGCAGGTGCGGGCGGCAGCTCTGCCCCTCCTCCAATTGGGGCAATGTGCCTACCACGCCGGAAGGCCACTGGGCCTGCTCTGCCGGTCGGTAGCAGGTCCGCCTACCTTGCAGGCGTGGGCGGCGGCTCTGTCCCTCTGCGGGGCGCTAGGCTTGTTCTGTCGGTGGTCGCAGTTCTGCCTACTTTGCAGGCGCAGGCAGCGGCACTGCCCCTCTGCAGGCCTCTGGGGCTGTTCTGCCAGTGGGTCGCAGGTCCGCCTACCTTGCAGGCACGGGGGGCGGGGCGGCTCTACCCTTCCTCAGGCCACTGGGCCTGTTCTGTCTGTCGGTTGCAGGTCTGGCCTGTTCTGATGGTGGTCACAGTTCCATCTACCTTGCAGGCGCGGGGGGAGGGGACGACACTGCCTCTCAGCAGGCCGCTGCTCCTCTTCTGCCGGTGGGTCGCAGGCCCGCCTACCTTGCAGGAGTGATTGGAAGCTCTGTCCCGCCGCGGGCCACTGGGCCTTTTCTGTCAGTGGTCACAGTTCCGCCTACCTGGCAGGCGCGGGGGGTGGGGGGCGGCACTGCCCCTCAGCAGGCCGCTGGGCCTGCTCTGTGGGTGGTCACAGTTCCGTCTACCTTGCCGGTGCAGGGGGAGGAGGCGGCTCTGCCTCTCAGCAGGCCGCTGCTCCTCTTCTGCTGGTGGGTCGCAGGCCCGCCTACCTTGCAGGAGTGATTGGATGCTCTGTCCCGCTGCGGGCCACTGGGCCTTTTCTGTTGGTGGTAACAGTTCCGCCTACCTGGCAGGCGCGGGGGGTGGGGGGCGGCTCTGCCTCTCAGCAGGCCGGTGCTCCTCTTCTTCCGGTGGGTTGCAGGCCCGCCTACCTTGCAGGAGTGATTGGAAGCTCTGTCCCGCCGCGGGCCACTGGGCCTTTTCTGTCGGTGGTCATGGTTCCGCCTACCTGGCAGGCGCGGGGGGTGGGGGGCGGCTCTGCCCCTCAGCAGGCCGCTGGGCCTGCTCTGTGGGTGGTCACAGTTCCCTCTACCTTGCCGGCGCAGGGGGAGGGGGCGGCTCTGCCTCTCAGCAGGCCGCTGCTCCTCTACTGCCGGTGGGTCGCAGGCCCTTATTTCTTATTCTATACAAAAAAAAAAAAAAAGATAGATGACCTGTAGGAGGCACAGAATTTTCTCTTTTATTTAACTATCTTGCTGCTCTGCTTGGCAAGAGTACAGTTGGTGTATAGCCTCATGATTTGAAATTGATGGATCTTTAAGATTTTCATTTTTTTAGGATTTTTTATTGGTTCTTCTTTTTAGTTATACATGACAATAGAATCCATTTTGACATAATTATATAAGCATGGAATACATCTTATTCTAATTCAAACTCCAGTACCTCTCCATTGCTTTCCCTCTCCGCAGCCCCTGCTCCCTTCTGTCTGAGTTGGTGGATCTGTAAGATTTTCTATAGCCTGGAGAGTCTGTGAGATCAGGCAGTCAATCAGGTTAATCAACCCTGATCTATGAAAGCTAGAATTAGCTGGTGGGGCTGAGGGGTTGATGCCCATGGCTCATCTCTTGTTCCTTTATCAGTTAGCCAGCTTACTCTTGCTCTGTCTCCATTCTTGAACCACTTGCATGGTCAGAATAGAATCCTCCACTTTATGCATCCCTGTTTACAGAAAACAAGTTGTAAAACCAAACTCTATTTCTATTCTGTATCCAGACTGTGGGAATTTTATGTCCATTGTCCTATCCTTCTTCCATAGTTCTCCAAATTGCTTCAGCAACCCCAAGTGAAGACCATGGTTTGGAGTGACTTTTTAACCCAAAACACTGACTTTGAATTTGTTTTGCCCTCTCCTCTGCTTTTCTTTCAGCGTGACGAGACACTCCAGGATGGCTGTGATAGTCACTTCTGCAAGGTCAACGAGAGAGGAGAGTACATCTGGGAGAAGAGGGTCACGGGCTGCCCACCCTTTGATGAACACAAGTGTCTGGCTGAGGGAGTGAGTAATTGCAGCTCAGACCCTGCTTTTGTCTTGACTATCTCAATCTTTGACTCTAAGAATAGTGTTCTCTTGAACAGCATGCAGCCCAGTTCTTATTCCCATCATCCAAGGCAGACCTCTGACCTAGTTTAAGAATTGATGAAATTATAGGATTAAAGCTTGATGGAGAGGAAAAGTTCTCTGCAGTATAGATTATTTTTTTTAAGTCTGTCACTTGAGGAAAGCTGAATCTGTGATCCTTGAATAGGAAGGTGAGAGATCAAACCAATTTTGTTTCCTTGGGAATGATCTTCCTGAAAACTCAGTTGGAAGAAAATTCAAAATAATCAAAATAGTTCCTTTTTGGTCAGGTAGGGTGGCTATGGGCTCACATTGTGATGGGAAAGCACAGTTTACATCTGGGGACATAAGCTCAGGGATATGAGTTCAGAGCTAGGAACTGATCTGGAGTGACTGGAAAATTGTCCACTATGAACTATTTGTGTCTAATCTATGACTTTGCTGTTTTCTTAGGGGAAAATTATAAAAATTCCAGGCACCTGCTGTGACACATGTGAGTACATTACTGGAAGTTTGTCCTTTGGAACCCATTATACCAAGTCCAGTCACTGTTCTTTGCAGCAAGCTTTATTCCAGAAAGATATTTCTTGGTTACCAGCCAATCATTGTGTACAACTCTGCAGGGAACAACCTCATCTCCCTGAGTGTTAGTGGACTGCCCCTTGTTCAAGTCTCTTTTAAAATACCCTGGAGTAATCTCTTCTCACCTTTCCTCCAAACTCCTTTCTGTCTCTAGCCACTTAGGTGCCTTTGCTACTGGACCTAACCACGAGAGAATATCTTCTCTCTCCAACAAGCTCCCTGAAGACAGGCACTCTTAATCCATGATCTTGACAGAGAAGATAGTTTATACACACCTTATTCATTGCATGTGATGCTATCTTGGAGAGAAAGGGAAGCCACTGGATGACTAATGATAGTCCACTGCATGTTGCAGGGGCTGTAGACAACATAGCATCTGCTCTCAAAGATTTATGAGGCTGGTCTAGGTCTATTACCCCCTTTTCTTCACTCATGCTTCCTGTTGACCTTGCAGTAAAGTAGGAGCAAACTGAATTTAGGGGCCCTGTCATGTCACAATCTTTGACTCTAATCACTCATAGAGCATAGCAGCAGTTTTGGAGATACACATCAGACAGTTTAATTCCCACACATTCTTGTGTTCATGAAAACAAGTAGCTTAGAATTACTTGTCTGGACTAATTTCTTTTATTTTTATTTTTAGTTTTGTTTTGAATTCATAGACCCTGCTTACTTTCAGGCAGAGATAAGCAGAGTGAAAAACGTGAATACCTTCAGTATTCAATCATTCCTTCCTTTCTTGATGGCTTACTCTGATAACCCCTGTAATTGCTGTAACCAATTTTCAGAGTATAAGACACTCTGAAAGCATTTCTTTCTACAATTCCCTTCTGAATGGTTTAAGAAGTGAAGTCAGGAAATCATCAGAGGAGATGAATTCTCTATACTGCACATGGAATTTGGTTAGGAGGAATTCTCTATATTGCACATGGAATTTGGTTATCTACAAAACCAGTAACAAGGGGCTCTTGTTGGTTGATGTGATCAGGAGGCTGAACAAACCATGTTCAGGGATTTATATCCATAAAAATTTTACATGTTTACCCAGATATGTTTTCCTTATTCATCCTCTTCATGTTATTGGCAGCCTTAGCCTTTAGAATGAAATTATTGGGAAGTTGGGAAGTAGGCTAACATGTAGTTAGGGTTGACTTAGATTTGGAGCCGTCCCGGAATGGAAACCTCCCATTGTCCCAATGGTAATAATGAGCTGGCATTAACTCTTAGAATCCTTAGTGGGCCAAGCAGAGTTTCAGTTTGAATACCACTAAACCTTGCATGTAAGAGAACCCACGGGGGCAACCTGAAGATAGCAGTACCCCAAAAGAGGACTCTATGAAGGCTCCTTGGGATTTTCTTAGCTGCCACAGAGTCAGTGAGTCCCTTAAGTGGCCTGACATTTGCCTTTCCTCTGACCCAAAGGCAGGGATGGATTTAATGTCAAACCATTAATTAATATCATTTTATTTATTGGCTACTTAATTGTCCATTAGCATGTGAATGTAATTATAGCCTGAGAGTACTGCTCCAGCCATTATGTTTTTTAAAGTCTACAATTATATTAAAGTGAGTCTCATCCATCTATACCACCAAATTACAGTATATCTAGGCTCCTTCTGCAATTAAATTTTACAATTAAATGAATTAAATCCAGCAATAACTGTATTTCTGAATTTAAAGGGTCAGGAACAGCAGAAGTATATCAGGATAACTTAATTCTTCTCCCTGCAGCTGGATTTGGTTATCTGTTGACTGTGAAATGGGCCTATTTCCAGCTCATTGAGGGTACTGGGGCTGAAGAATGTTCAAAACCCCAACCAGCCCCCAAGCTCTATCTCTCACCTGTTTTACAGGTGAGGAGCCTGATTGCAAAGAGATCACTGCCAGGGTACAGTATGTCAAAGTGGGAGACTGTAAGTCCCAAGAGGAAGTGGACATTCATTACTGCCAGGTAAGGCTCTCTGACTTTAGAGAGGCCTGGGTGGTGAGGGCTGAGTCTCCTTGTTTGAACCAGGACCAGGACATGTCTCTTCAGTTACATACTAGAAGGATCTGGAAGAATCTCAAGGAGAGGGGAAAGGAACTTTAAGTGTTTTTTAAGTAAATGTTTTATTAAATAACTAGGAACTTTTGACCACAGAAGAAAGGCCCAATAAATTCTTTAAAGAGAATGAAGAGCTATTTTAAATGGAAGATTTGGGCTACATTTCCTAAAGAACATTCAAAGGTGCATAAACATTGAAGCTAGAGGGATTTGGGTGTGCACATAGGATAGAGGAAACATCAGACTTCCCTGAGATCTGCTTTTAAAAATTGCCTAGCTGTCCTGGGTGTGCCTGGGTGAGGCATGACCTGCCTTGCCTGGAGGAATAAGGGGAGGACATAGGCTGTCCCTATCCCAGACTTCTCCAGCCTCCTAATGTCCTGCCTCTCTGTTCCATTTCAGGGCAAATGTGCCAGCAAGGCTGTGTACTCCATCGACACAGAGGATGTACAGGACCAGTGTTCTTGCTGCTCACCCACACAGACGGAGCCCATGCATGTGCCCCTGCTCTGCACCAATGGCTCTGTTGTGTACCATGACATCCTAAATGCCAGGCAGTGCAGGTGTTCCCCCCGGAAGTGCAGCAAGTGAGGCTTGCTACAACTGCCATGGATGCCTGCTGCTGCCCTCCTTGGCCCGACCAGCCAAAGTGCTGCCCGGTCGTCTGTACTACTGCTCTGGTTCCCACAATAAAAGTCAAGCTCTCATCTTGCACAGGCTGGTGGTGCACTGTTTGCAATCCCGAGATAGCAACTGTAGGTTAGGACTGAGTTCTGAGACTCGTTCTGAGGGAGAAAGCAGAGGCCCCAAGTTCAAACACTGCAGACCCAGTGTCCATGGGAGGGACTGCCAACCTCTGGGAATGAGTGGTGTCTCTACCTCCATGGGCTGGGGAGGGCACACTGTGGGGCAGGCCACTTTTGAAACTTAACCCAGTGGCCTGAAGTGGAACGGATTTGCTTAGAAACATTGAGTTCTCAACTCTATGAGTTGAGGGACTTCTGGGTATAGCAGAGGGGTGGGACCAGGATTCTGCCAAGATAGATATGGGCTATTGTCAGTGTGGCTGGCATTGTGGAGGTGTTTGACCAAGTGTGACAAAAATTCCTGCATGTCCTTAGTGATCTGTGGAAGAGAGCTGCTGAGGACCGAGGCCACGTGAAATCTGGGTGCTGACAGGTATGGGAGCATGGTCCTACCATGCTCAGCCATGGCAAATGAGTCCCAGACTTGGGGACACATCTGGGCTCCACAATGGCCCTTGCTCATCTATGTGGTCCATTAATGGTGCTCATTAATGGTTTCCTCATTTGGAAAACTGAAGTGGTGGTCTCACTCATGGACTTGTGGGGATAAATAAACTGCCTAAAATAAAGCCTGGAAGTCCTTAGATAATTGTGCATTGTTCTAATGTAAGAAGGGACAAGAATAAAAGTAGCGAAATCAAGTCCCAAAGTGGGAATAAGTGACTCTAAGATTAATAACAGAACATTAGGGATTTCCTTCATTCTAAGGGCTGAAAATGCTTTATACTAGGTGTCAACACCCCATGTGCCCCAGATAGCCTTAGTGGGAATAGCTGTAGATAACACCAAGTATCACCTAGTCCCCAAATTACTTACTGGCATGGGCACTCTCAACTAAAGATTATCTTTCCTTAAAATTTATTAAAAAAAGTTTACATGTGCATGCTGGCAAGATGGTGGAGACTCTGGTTGGGGAAAGGGTGCCCATGAGAATGAAGGGAATATCCTGGGTGTGCCACAGAAATTTGGTGGAAAAGTTAGTTTCATTCCAAATCAACCCAGGAGAGACTCAACTCATTGAAATTACTGAATGTTGGCGCTGAAAAGAATTTCGATATCATATAATCCATGGTCTTTCCCCCACTGCTATACAAATGATGAAACAGCTCAGAGAATTCAAGTGACTTTCCAAAGGTCGCATAACTGCCCAATGACAGGGCCAGGTTCAGAACCCAGTGCTCTGACATCTACACAAAAATTCCCAGGCCCCTGCACCAGAGCCACATGATCTTGATCTCTGCTGCTTGAAGATTCTTTCCTTGCTATCATGGGAACTAGTGACTGCTGCATTCCTAGGTTTCTGCCACTTCTGTTACTGCCTGGAACTAACCTCAAGAGAAACCAAGTCACAGGGAAATGGAATAGATTGTGCTGAGTTGGTTTGGTGGGGATTTTAGTGGGGAAGAGGGAAGGAAGAAAGGATAGAAGTTTTGTATAACTACTCAATAATTCAAAGGCTGTCATCCCTCTACCCATCCCCTGACCCCCCAACTTTGAGGGGCCTCTAAGTTCTCTCTGGAGGAAACTAGATCCAGGGAATTAACTGTCACTCTTCTGACTGATCGCCTAACACTTTACCTGGGGACAGGGTGTTATTGGAGGCAGCTGCTTGGCAGGGAGCTGTCTCTCCAGCATAGGTTGTCAGTTTTTCGACGGCCTGAACTTCTCATAGGTACTGACATAGCATTTCACTGTTAAGAATAAAAGCCAGACAGCACAAGATGATTTCCATATTTATATGCACTTTTCACATAGTGGAGAAGTTGTAGAAGAACTAACTATAGAATATCTATAAAATGGGGCTGGGGATATAGCTCAGTTGGTAGGGTGCTTGCCTCACATGCACAAGGCTCTGGGTTCAATCCTCAGCATCACAAGAAAAACAAAACAAAACAAAACCAGGAGAGCTATAAAAGACCCTCCTGGGTGAGGGCAACCTTCAACTTTGTTAGTAGTGAAACATCCTAGTAAATGCCAAATACTTTTTAATATCCTGTGCCAAAACTATCACCATCAAGGTAATTAATTGGGGGGCTGCGGTTGTGGCTCAGAGGTAGACCACTTGCCTAGCATGCATGAGGCACTGGATTCGATTCTTAGCACTGTGTAAAAATGAAATAAAGATATTGTGTCCACCCACAGCTTAAAAATAAATGTTAATAAAAAGAAGAAAAGCCAAAGCAGGCTTTTTAGAAAGGTCCCTGTTTCATGCTTACCCTTAGAACAAATGAGATAACAGTCCCCCAAGGCCTGTGTTTTAGGGGGAGTCTCAAGGGAGAAGTTTACAGGGACTAGAGGGAGAGGAGAAAAGGAATGGATAAGGGAGCAGTGGTAGAAAGTGTTCCAATCCTTTTGAGATTGAAACAATTTGGAGAGGCATCCCTGGAAGTAAACAGGAAAAGGGTATTGTCTGGGAGACAGACAATCTGAATAGCAAAGTGTTAGGAGCAGGGATGCTGGAGCAGGCTGCCTGCTTGGAACTTACCACACCTCTTCGAGGCAAGTCGCTTGACCTTTTATACTGCAGTCTCCTCATCTGTGAAATAGGCACAATGCAGTAATTATCTCACAGAATTATTTTAGGATTAAAATAACTATTCTCGGTAAAGCATTGAGAAGCCTGCCTGATGAAGAGAAATTCCTATATGAATATCAACCTTTATTACTTGGAGTGGGTGAAATAAAGGCCCCCCCCCCCAGGGTGGGATATAATATCTTTTGTTTCCTTCAGTTCTTCCCTTGATTCATTCTGTATTCTTATACTTTCTGTTTTCTGCCTCAGGTTTCTCATTTATAAAGTGTGGAGCTCTCATCACTAGCCACCTTATTAGTAAAGGAGGAAAAATTCTTCAGAGTTATTGTCAGTGGTCACAAATAGCACACTAGACACTAACATAATCTTTTTCATTTTGGGGGGCTGGTGATATTAATGAATTAGTTTATTAATGAATTAGATACCTCTGAGTATCTTGTAGATTCCACAATCTAGAATCGCCCTTTGGCTGACTCCTTTTCTATCCCTCAGCCCATGGCCAGGCACCTAGACCATCCTAGAGATGGCACGCCTTTTATTTTCTGGGAATGGAGATCCCATGATTTATCTCCACAATCCTCCTTAATCCAGTCCTAGATCCCACGGAGAAACTCTTATAAAACCCATCCTTCTCCCTGCCTCTTGTTGCCGTTTTTCTTGTTATGCATGTCTCAGGTACACCTATTCCCCATCTCTAGCTCAGTTTCTTCCTTTAATCTAGAGAAAAGCGAGGATAGCTGGTGGCGAGATAGAGTGAGGACAGGTGTGCAACAGGGACCCACTACTGTTCAGGGGGAGGCTCTCATTCTCATCCCTGGTTATCTCTGGATAGTGAATGACTCTTTGGGGCTGCTGGAAGGACGCTTTGCTGGCAGGATTGGAAACTAATCAACTAGACGGTTCATGAGATAATCTGGCTGAATTTTCCCACGCCAAACCAGATTGCAAAGCGCCTCCTTGGGTCTAGAAGCAAAAGCAGCGGGAATCGTCTTGCCTCTTGGTTTCTTGTCCCGGACTCAACCTCACCGCGGGACTGCACTCCCAGCGCTGGTGCGCCCAGGGCGCAGCAGGGAGAGCAACAGCTCAGATTTGCGCTGCGCAAGGCCGGGTGACTCGGGAGGGGTGGAGGGGGAGGCGGAGGCGGCAGCAGGCAAGGGGCGGGCACGTCCAGACTGAGCTGAGCCTTGATGGAATTAGCCCCGTGGCGGTATAAGCCTGTCCAGAAGCCAACGCGGTCGCAGGGCAGTCGGGTTTTGCCTCCCATGAGTCCGCGCCATGGCTACCCCGGGGCTGCGCGGTGAGTTTCCCCAGCCGGGGACCCTGGTCTTGAGTATTCAGTGTGTTCTAGGAGAGGGGGGGGCGAAGGAGACGGCATTTAACTCAGCCTTCGGAATTGGTTACCTCAAGAGAATCGCGGTGCGAGAAACCTACCCCTATCCTCCCCGGCAGGGAAGATGAGGGACACCTGAGACTCACGCACATCAAGGAGAGGGAAGGGAGATCAGGAGGCAGGGGACTGGTGTGGCCACTTCACAGGGATTTTCCCCCCTATTCCTATCTCAATAATTTTGCCTCTGTTTGTTACAGTTCTTGGGACGTTTGCTTAGAGAGTCTGAGGGAAGTAAACAGCTAGCCAGGCTTAATTCAGTAGCAGACTGGTGAAGATAGAGCATCCCTAGAGTGGCCTCACAGATCCAGTCCTTAGTCAAACCCACCTTTATAAAGGGCTTCAATATTAGTCATTTTACACCAGGTGTGGGAAAACACAGGAATTGCTTGCCCAGGGATGTTTCTTGGAAGAAAAGTAGATTGTAGTAAATTTGGAGATAAAGATGTTACTTTGCACCTTCAAAATTACAGTGAATAGACAGATGCATTCGGGCAGGGCTAAACTTACCTGGAGTGGGATTTTGTTGGGTGTCTTGTTTCTGATAATTTTTGAGAAAGCCATGAAGTAGGGAGATGCTCAGTATTTTGGCATGGACAATGAACCGAGGGTAGGTGTCAGTGGTAGTCTTGATGCTTTTGTTTGCATAGGTGATACTCCAAGGGACCATGTGGACCCTCCTGGGGCAGGAGGTCCCATTGAACCAGGTAAAGATCTCAGCCCAAAGGCAAGTGGTGGTGTGAGGGTATCAGGCAAGGTGAGAGAGCTCTTCCAGATTATTCTGATACTCTTGGTCTCTCCACCTGTCTGCATTTTGTCTTTGGGACCAGACATCAGAGCCTTTGCCCAGTCTTTCTGTCAGTGTGCCCCAGCTGCTGGACATCAGGGTCTGTTTGTTCCTCTGTCTTGCCATACACTATCATTTTGGGAACTAAGGCCCTGAAAAGGTTCTTTCCCAAAACCTCTTTTGCTGAGTTGCCTCATTGTGCCCTGGGCCCATTTTGTTTGCTAATTGAAGAGGTTGTAAGAGGAGCTAGGAACTAACCCAGGTTCTAGTCTCCTTTCTCTGTGTGCCTTCTGTCTTTTATCATAGGATAAGGTTAGAGGGTAAGAGGCATTTGGGTCCTTTCAGCTTATGTCTTCATTTCAACACCTCTTTTGAAGGATATTTTCCTTGGATGTAGATTAATGTCTTGCAGTTTTTTTTTTTTTTTTTTGTCTTTCAGCACTCTAGGAATCTCTCAACATATCTCCATTGTTTTGATGAGAAGCTAACCTTAACTCATATTTTAATATTATTATTTTATTCATGTGTAATCTCTTTCTAAATTGGTAGCTTTCAAACTTTTATTTTCATAAAATCTAAAGTGAAGCATGACTTTTCTCTAATGAGAAAATGATTTTCTGGAAATCTAACCATCCTGTGGACCTGTTCTGCTGGCTAAGAGAAGCTTGTCCCAGCCAGTGGATGACATTCTAGAACACATGGAGAACAGACATTTAACTACTGGAGATGGGAATCTAGGATGAAATAGAATCATTCTGTATTTTTGATCTGTTGGTTAGTCCTCTCTGAGGAGATGATTTTGAATACAGATTGCATTAAATGAAGGAATAAACCATGGATATCTGGAGTATGATCTAGCAAAAGAAGTATAGGTGAAAGATTCCAGGATTCTAAGATGACAGGAAAGTGCATGAGCTGTCCAAGGAATAGCGGGAAGCCAAGTGGCTGAAGCAAAGTGATCAAGAGGGTGAGTGGTAAAAGTGAGCCAGACCATGCATGATTTTGTAGCTCAGGTCATACGTTCTTGGCATTAAATTAGGGAAAGGGAAGACTACTATTTATCAAATATCTATTTTGTACTAGACGCTGCTAGTATTTTTGCTTCACCTTGACTTTGGGAATCGGTATTATGAACGATTCAGAGAAGAGAAACCTAATGTTCAGAAAAGTTAAGAGATATTCTTGTTTTCATATGTCAATCACTGAAGGATGAACCCAGAATTCAATCTTGGATCTGACCCTGGACCTCATATTTCCCACAGCAACTCACCCTGTTGCTTTTGCTCTATTTATATTAGGTCATTAGGAGGAAGTATAAAAGCCAGTAATTCAGAATGGGAAAAGTGGGTGGAACTGGGGCTTTGTGGGGAGATATTAATTTTGAAAGAGATTATTAAATGCTGGGGTCATATTTTAGGTAAGGCTGTACCTTTACACTACTTCCAACCTGGAATCATCATGGTTGGTTTGTTTAGTTGGATCAAGGCCAAGCAGGCTTGAGAGCATATTTTTACATCAGAAAACTTAAACTAAAAATAGCTATTAATTGAGAAAAAAATTATTTGTGAGTTTTCTGATGGCCAGGTCAGAAAAGAAATAAATTATATCATTCTCATTTATCTTAAAAGAAGTAACTAGTTCATCAACATTAAACTTTAAGAAGAATGTTGTAGTGATGCTTGTGTAAGACATTGCCCAACATAATGAACTGTAGCTTTATTAATAGTATTGTTTATCAGAAAAGATTTATTATGTTGTTTCCATTTTTTTGAAAAGAGAAATTTCTGTTTTATTCTTTTCTAGTCTATTTTTTAAATATTGTTTGCAGACCATTAGATTCATATCCTAACAAATTAATGAGTTAAAACTCTAATTGGAAAAGAAGTAGCTTATGGTGTATAGAAAACCATTTAGTAGTCTATTTAGACCAGTGACTGTCAATCTTTTTCATGACACTTCCTCAGAGGCTGTTCTCATCCATGTTTCTTCTGTCATCATTTCTCTTCATCCTTTAGTATTTCTTGAGGTGCATTTCTGCTGATGACAAATCCTTTCAGCTTATGTCCTCATTTCAACACCTCTTTTGAAGGATATTTTCCTTGGATGTACATTAATGTCTTGCAGGTTTTTTTTTTTTTTTTTTTTTTTTGTCTTTCAGCACTCTAGGAATCTCTCAATACATCTCTATTGTTTTGATGAGAAGCTAACCTTAACTCATATTTTAATATTATTATTTTATTCATGTGTAATCTCTTTCTAAATTGGTAGCTTTCAAGCTTTTATTTTCATTTTTGGTTTCTAGTAGTTTGATTGTGATGCATTTATGTGTGGCTTTCTTTTTTAATTCGTTTAAATTGATACATTATAACTATACATAATAGTGGGATACACTGTGACACATTTGTATGACACATGCATATAACATTATTTGGTCAATTTCATGTACCTGTACCTCCTCTTAGGTGTGGTTTTCTTTGTATTTCTTTTTTTTTTTCACTTGAGTTGGCTAAACTTCTTGAATCTGAAAGTTATTGTATATTATCCAATTTCAGCCAATATTCTTTCAACAATTTTTCTGACCTATTTTCATTCTCTTCTTTTCCTGGAACTCCAGTCATATGTATGCTAGACTGTTTGATATTGTTCCAGTAGTTCCTGAGGCTCAGTGAAATTTTTTCCAACCTTTAGTTCTCTGTCCTCTAGATTAGATAATTTCTGTTGATTTGTCTTTAACTTCATGGATATTTTTTTCTGCCTCTTCCAGTTTGCTGTTAAGTTCATCCAATGAATTATTTTAAGTGATTCTAATTTTCTAGGAATTCCATTTTTAAAAATAACAGTTTTATTAACATAATTCACACACCATAAAATTCACCTGATATGTGTAATACAATTTAGTGATTTTTCGTATATTCACAGACTTGTACACTTATCACCACAATCTAATTTTAGAAAATTTTCATCCTTCTAAAGGAAAATTCATACTCGCTGGCAGTCACTAACTTTTCTCATATCCCCTTAATCCATGGCAACCACTAATAAACTTTCTTTCAGGTGCAGTTGCCTATTCTGGACATTTTATGTAAGTGGAACCATACCCCATGTAGCATTTATGCCTGGATCTTTTACTTAGGAAAATGATTTTAAAGTTTAGCCACATATTGTAACATGTATCAGTACTTCATTCTTTCTTATGACTGGAAACTATTCTCTTGTAAAGATATATAATGTTTTGTTTATCCATTTATTAGTTGATAAAATTTGACTTTCTACTTTCTGGCTATTATGAATGATGCTGTTAGGAACTCTTTTGTACATTTTTTTGTGTGTATGTTTTTATTTCTCTTATTTCTCTTGAGTCTATATCTGGGAGAAAAATGGCTGGGGTAACTGTATGTTTAGCTTTTTCAGCAAATGTTAGAGTACTTTCCAAAGTAGCTATACCATTTTACATTCCTGCTAACAATTCATGAGGGTTCCAATTGCTTCACAATTTCAACGGTACTTGTTATTGTTCAACTTTTGGATTACAACCATCCCCATAGGTGTGAAGTTGTATGTTATTTTGGTTTTACATGAATCCAGGAGCAAGAAAAGCCTATCTCTGGAGAAGAGGAGAAGCTACCATGCCTGGCAACCCAGGAATGTGCTTTGGCTTCCTGGCTATAGAAGTGGTGTGCATCTCAATCAGGGGTAGGACCTTCCACTTGCATTAGCTTCAGCTTGGCTCCCCAACTTCTAAATGATACTTTAGAGCCTTGAACACAGTACCCGCTTAAGAATCAGAAGGGGTAGGAGTGAGTTCCACACATCTAAGTAAATTCAAATGCCAAATGTCACAAAATGTAGTTAGTTAACTTGTACCTACAAGATTTGGTATAGTTTTTGATGACCTGAAGGCAGGTCTGCCTGCCATAACAAACAGAAAGGCAAGCAACTTCTTCTAAACTAACAGCACAGATATGTGACATTCTAGGAAGAACCTCAAGAAGCAACTAAATCTGTTGGCCAACTACTACTGTCCTGTAAACTCACCATTTATGTTTGTCACCTTTCTGTTATTATAAAAAATACCAGAAATAAACAACTTATAAGGAGAAAAGTTTTATTTTCCCCCATGGTGTGGAGATTCCAGTTCATGATCAGTTGGCCCTGTTGCTTTGAGTCTATGCTGAAGTAGCACATCATGCAGGTCTACTTGCCTGGAGCCCAGGGTTCTGGTTTCCAAATAGAATGACATCTCATTGAACTGAGGAGGCAGAGATAGAAACTGGGAGCAACAGATGGTTGTAAATTATGGGGAGAGGCACAAGAGAGGAGGAATCTGTATCAACAAAGATCTCCAGAGGTCTCTGTGGGGACTGCTGATAAGTCCTTGTCTAAGAGTGAGGCTTTACATGCATAGAATGAGATATATGGGGTTAGGTGGAGAGAAGTTTCTTCAAGTCTAAGATCAGAACAGAACTGCTAGAGGTCAGACAGTACTGGGGGATGTTGCAGTTACATCCCAGCCAGAGTGGCAAGACCTTGTTAGTATGTCCTGACATTCCAGGCATGAATGGAGCAAAACTGTTCATCTCCTGGCCAGGAATCAAAAGAAAAGACAAGGAAGGGGCTGAGGTCCCATAATCCCTTTCAAGGGCATGCCCCAGTGACCTAAAGACTTCCTACAAAGCCACCTCTCTTAAAGGTTCTAACACCTCCTAATAGCAGCACAGGCTGAGCATGAAACACATGGGCTCTGGGAGACATTTAAGATCCAAACTATTCTTTCACCATTCATTTGTTCATTCATTCAAAAACTGTTTAGTAAGCAATTATTACATACCCTGCCTTGTCTTGGGTGCTGAAATTTGAAGTTCTTAGAACATACTTAAGGAGATAATTATGTAAATTTGTAACTTAAAAAAATTATTAATTCTAATTTGTTAAACATGACAGAAGAATGCATTTCAATTCATAGTACACATTTACAGCACATTTTTTTCATTTCTCCAGTTGTACACAAAGTAGAATTACACCATTCATGTCTTCATACATGTACCTAGCATAATAATGTCCATCTCATTCCTCTATCTTTCCTACTCCCATGCCCCCTCCCTTCCCCTCCCTCCCCTTTACCCTATCCAAAGTTCCTTCATTCCTCCCATGCTCCCCCTCACCTCCTTTATGGATAAATTTGTAACTTTAATATGGTACAATTAAATATGACTATGTCACACTAACTTACCATTTTTGATAAGTCTTTATGACATATGCTTTTGAAATGCTTATCAAAATCCCAGGTTCTCCCCTTTTTCCTAAATACACAGCTAGAGTGTATTTCCTAGACTCCCTTACAATTAGGTATGGCCACAAGACTAAATTCTAGCTGGCAGAATGTGAGCAGAGTGGTATATGCCATTTCTGTTCCTGGCCCATAGAAGTCCTCTGTGCTTGCAGCTCTACACTCTTTCCCCCTTCAGATAACTGGAATGATAACTTACAGGGCTGCTGTGGAAGTCACAGTTGAAATTGGCAGAGCCTGTATCACCCAGGGTTCCTGAAAAGGTACATGGAAAAGAGCTATTCCCTTAACTATCCCAGGACTATTTAGCAAGAAGTGAACATTGCTATGTCTTGCTCATTATTTATGTCTCAGTGCATTTGTTATATCAGCTAGCTCAGCATTATTTTAACTTCTGTAGTATCCTTCTCTATCAATGTGGGTAATAATAAATAATTCTGTTTATGAATACAGTAACTCAGTCCTCTGAGGTATCATCCATGTCAAATACCCTTACTTCAATCTTGCTCAACAGGACCTTCCCCTAATTTCTCCCAATCTGACAGACTTACAACATCCCCTCACACTTTTGTACACTCTAGGTAGGGAGAGTCGGGCAAAGGCAGGTACTGGATGTCACTCATTTTTGACATTTACTATAGTCTGTAACATATTAGGTGCTCAGTGACTGGATAGATAAAAATTAAAAAGGGGAAAGATGAGCAGGGAGGTTTCTGGGCAAAGTCCTCTCTCCTGTGCTTTGTGGTAGTGAATTCTAGAGCTATGATTATGTTGAGTCTGCATATTCTTGAGCAAACACAACATTGTTTTTATTTTTTTGGTTTGTTTGTTTGTTTTTGGTACTGGGATTGATCTCAGGGGTACTCAACCACTGAGCCACATCCCCAGCATTTTTTTTTTTTTTTTGCATTTTGTTTAGATACAGGATCTCATTGAGTTGCTTAGGGCCTCACTAAATTGCTGATGTGGGCTTTGAACTTGTGATCCTCCTGCCTCAGCCTCCTGAGCCACAACATTGTTTTAAAATAAAAAGTCTTTTGGTTTTTTTTTTTTTTTTTTTGCCTGCAGGTTTACCTTTCCCTTGTGACCAGAATTAAAGTTGGGATCTTATCTTTTTAAAAATAATAAAAGGGTTCCTTTTCCAAAGTATGAGAACTAATTTTTTTTTTCCTGTGCTGGGGATCAAACCCATGGCCTTGAACATGCTAGACCAGTGCTCTATCACTGAGCTATACCCATATCCTAGAGGATCAGTTCTGAATGAATACTAGTGGTATTTCTGGCCCATGCCAATAATATACACCTGGAGCTCTGTGCTCACAAAATCCCTGATTAAAAACCCGACTGGCAAGAACTTCTGCTTTTAGCAATGTTGGAATAATTGGTAATGAAGTAGGCATTCTGCCATAAATTATAACTGGGCAAAATATATGAATCTATCATTTCCAGGTACTGAATAACTACCAGCACAGAAGTACAATCTGGAGAGAACAGAAACTCACAAATTGAGCTCTAAGAGCTCAATTTGTGAGTTTCTGTCATTGACTAGGGCCCAGGGTTCTGAATTCCAAATAGAAGGACATCCCTTTGAACTGAGGAGGCAGAGATAGAAACTGGGAGCAACAGATGGTTGTAATTTATGGGGAGAGACACAAGAGAGGAGGAATCTGTATCAACAAAGATCTCCAGAGTTCTCTGTGGGGACCACTGATGAATCTTTGACTAAGTGTCAGGCTTCACATGCATA
This sequence comes from Marmota flaviventris, assembly GCF_047511675.1. NCBI lineage: Eukaryota > Metazoa > Chordata > Mammalia > Rodentia > Sciuridae > Marmota > Marmota flaviventris. The sequence continues at coordinate 123,983,727 of NC_092500.1, read as the reverse complement.
GAATGAGATATATGGGGTTTGGTGGAGAGAAGGTTCTATAAAACTGAGATCAGAACAGAAATGCTAGAGGTCAAACAGTGCTGGGGGATGTTATATCCCAGCCAGAGTGGCAAGACCTTGTTAGTATGTCCCAACATTCCAGGCTTACAGCTGAGATTTCAGAGCTCCATTTTAGGATGGAAACCTCTGCTTGTTTACGTGGCCCATGTGAGTGGTATGTTTTTCCCCATCCTTTTACCTTCAGTTTGTGAATGTCTTTTCAGGGCGCCATTTTAGGATGCACTAGAGAAAAATTTACTCTAGAGTTTCCCTAAAAAGCTCTCAGTTCAAGCTCCTAAAAGATCAACAGGGAAGAGACAGTTTAGAGGTTGAACCATATTAAAAAGTCTTAGAAAATACCTTGGATTTTCCACAAAACACCCTATTACCTCAGAACAATCAGCCAGTAATTGAACTTCCTGCTAGAAATTTTAAAACTTTGTTTTAATCCTCTTGATATGGAAAAGATATTGTATCATTCACAATGTCTAGCATACCATAAAATTCACTAGACCTGCAAAGTAATAAGAATAAATGATCCATGAAAAAGAGACAAAGGAAACAATAGACAGAACGGAAAGACAGCCAACAGAGATGGAGAAAATATTTGTGAATTATATGTCAGCTAAGACGTTAATATGCAAAATAAAGAACTCACACAACTCAAATAGCAAAACAACCCCAAATAACCTGATTAAAAAGAGATAAATGTCCCTGAATAGACATGTATCCAAAGAAGATGTAAAAATGGACAACAGGTATGCAAAAAGGTGCTCAACATCACTAGTCCTTGGGGAAATGAAAATCAAAACCACAGTGAGATACCACCCACACCTGTTAGGATGGCTAATGAGATAGCAAATGTTCATGAGGGTATGGAGAAAGGGGAACCCTGCTACCATTCAATGGGAATGTAGAGTGGTGCAGTCACTGTAGAAAAGAGTATGGAAGTTGCTAAAGAAATTAAAAATAGAGCTGTCACATGAGCTGGCAATGCTTCTTCTGAAGACATCACAAGAAAATAAAATCATTGCCCCATAAATATATCTACATTCCCACATTCACTGCAATGTTACTCACAATAACCACAGTATGGAAACAACCTAAGTGTCCATCAATGGATACACAAAAAAAATTGTGAGTATGTATATTCATTTGCACACATACAAGGAGTATTATTCAACCTTAAAAAGGATAGCCATCCATAACCTCATAGATGAAGTTAGAGGGCATTATGCTGTGTGAATAAGCCAGACCAAGAAAGAAATACTAGGTAATCTTACTTATATGTGGGATCTAAATAAAATAAAATAAAGCCAGATCCAACACATAGAAACAGAACAAAAAAGTGGTTACTAGGTGAGGGGGGTGGTGATGGGGGAAATGGGGAACTATAGATCAAAGGGCACACTGATTAGTTATCTGGGATACACTTTACTCAGGTGTAGAGATAGATTGTACAGTGTAATTATTATAGTTAGTGTTGTCATTTTATATTGGAAATGTGCTAAGAGAATACTATGACCATAAAAAGGTCATTATGTGAGATGATGAATTTGTAAGTTTGCTTGTCTCTAGTAATAACTTCACTGTTTGTATGTATAACAAAACATAATGTTATACACCTTAAATACATACCATAAAAGTAGAAATAAAAAGACAAAGAAATCAATAAAACTGATATTAAGATAGCTTAGATGTTAAATTTATCAGATTTTAAAGCAGCTAACATAAATATTTTCTAAAAATGTAAGATAAGTATGATTCTAGTGAGTGAAAAGATCTAGAAACTCAGAGAAATAGAAACTATAAACCTAAACAAAAACAAATACAATGAAACTCACATTTCCTGATTTCAGCTCAACACACCACAAAGGTATTACAGGGACAGACATATAGAACAATCAATAAAATTGAGATTCCAGAAGTGGACCTTGAGTTTTAACAAAGGTGCCAAGAAATGGATAAAGAGATGGGGAAATGATTCTGGGACAACTGGACAGCCATATTCCTCCTGTCCTACATAAAAATTAACTCAAAATGAATAATAGATACAAATGTAATGGCTAAAACTGTAAAACTTAGAAGACAACAGAGGAGTAAATCATCATGATGTTGTTTAGACAATGGCTTCTGAATATTAAAATGAAAGTATAATGTTTCCCTTCATTTGCTTTAACAAAATGCTAGAGACTAGGTAATTTATAAAGAAAATAAATTTATTTTATTATTATTTTTTCTAATCAATTTTCTTTTTTATTTAATTGATTTTATTTTTTTAAATACACAACAGTGGAATGCATTACAATTCTTATTACACATATAGAGAACAATTTTTCATATCTTTATATAAAGTATGTTCATGCCAATTCATGTCTTTATACATGTACTTGTTTTTTTGCATTACAATTCTTATTACACATATATATCACAATTTTTCATATTTCTGTATGTAAAGTATGTTGACACCCAATTCGTGTCTTCATACATATACTTTGGATAATGATGTCCATCACATTCCACCATCGTTGCTAACCCCTGCCCCCTCCCTTCCCCTCACACCCCTCTGCCCTATCTAGAATTCATCTATTCCTCCCATGCTCCCCCTCCTTACTACACTATGAGTCAGCATCCTTATATCAGAGAAAACACTTGAGCATTTGTTTTTTTGGGATTGGCTAACTTCACTTAGCATTATCTTCTCCAACGCCATCCATTTACCTGCAAATGCCATGATTTTATTCTCTTTTATTGCTGAGTAAAATCATTGTGTATATATGCCACATTTTTAAAAATCCATTCATCCACTGAAGGGCATCTAGGTTGGCTCCACAGTTTAGCTATTGTGAATTGTGCTGCTATAAACATTGATGTGGTTGTGTCCCTGTGGTACGCTGTTTTTAAGTCTTTTGGGAATAGTCCAAGGAGAGGGATAGCTGGGTCAAATGGTGGTTCCATTCCCAGTTTTCCAAGGAATCTCCATACTGCTTTTCATATTAGCTGCATCAATTTGCAGTCCCACCAGCAATGTATGAGTGTACCTTTTCCCCCAAATCCTCACCAACATTTTTTGTTGCTTGTCTTCATAATAGCTGCCATTCTGACTGGAGTGAGATGTAATCTTAGGGTAGTTTTTTTTTTCTTGTTTTAGACATGAATTTCGCATCGCTTCTTTTTTTATTATTAGTTGTTCAAAACATTACAAAGCTCTTGACATATCATATTTCATACATTTGATTCAAGTGGATTATGAACTCCCATTTTTACCCCGTATACAGATTGCAGAATCACATCGGTTACACATCCACGTTTTTACATACTGCCATACTAGTGTATGTTGTATTCTGCTGCCCTTCCTATCTTCTACTATCCCCCCTCTCCTCCCCTCCCCTCCTATCTTCTCTCTCTACTTAGGGTAGTTTTGATTTGAATTTCTCTGATTGCTAGAGATGATGAGCATTTTTTCATATATTGTTAATTGATTGTATATCCTCTTCTGAGAAGTGTCTGTTCAGGTCCTTGGCCCATTTGTTGATTGGGTTATTTGTTTTTTTGGTGCTTAGCTTTTTGAGTTCTTGATATACCCTAGAGATTAGTGTTCTATCTGATGTGTGAGGGGTAAAAATTTGCTCCCAGGATGTGGGCTCTCTGATCACCTCACAGATTGTTTCTTTTGCTGAGAAGAAAATTTTTAGTTTGATTCCAAACTAATTGCTTATTCTTGGTTTAATTATTGTGCTATAGGAGTCTTATTAAGGAAGTTGGGGCCTAATCCCAGATGAGGAAGATTAGGGCCTACTTTTTCTTCTGTTAGGTGCAGTGTCTCTGGTTTAATTACTAGGTCCTTGATCCATTTTGAGTTGAGTTTTGTGCATGGTGAGAGATAGGGATTTAATTTCATTTTGTTGCATATGGATTTCCAGTTTTCCCAGCACCATTTGTTGAAGATGCTATCTTTTCTCCAGCGCATGTTTTTGGCACCTTTGTCTAATATAAGATAATTGTCATTCTGTGGGTTAGTCTCTTTGTCCTCTATTCTCTACCATTGGTCTACCAGTCTGTTTTGGTGCCAATACCATGCTGTTTTTGTTACTATTGCTCTATAGTATAGTTTAAGGTCTGGTATAGCGATGCTACCTGCTTCACTCTTCCTGGTAAGGATTGCTTTAGATATTCTGGGTCTCTTATTTTTCCAGATGAATGTCATGATTGCTTTTTCTATTTCTATGAGGAATGCCATTGGGTTTTTGAGGGGAATTGCATTAAATTTGTGTAGTACTTTTGGTAGTATGGTCATTTTGATAATATTAATTCTGCCTATCCAAGAGCAAGGTAGATCTTTCCATCTTCTAAAGTCTTCTTTGATTTCTCTTTTTAGGGTTCTGTAGTTCTCATTGTATAGATATTTTACCTCTTTTGTTAAGTTGATTCCCAAGTATCTTATTATTTTGGGGGTTATTGTGAATGGGTAGTTTTCCTTATTTCCTACTCAGAGGATTTGTCACTGATATACTTTGGTTTATGGGTGTTGATGTTATATCCTGCTACTTTGATGAATTCATTTACTAGTTCTAGAAGTTTTCTGGTGGAGTATTTTTTTTGGTATTCTAGGTATAGAATCACATCGTCAGCAAATAGTGCTAATTTAAGTTCTTCTTTTCCTATACATATTCCTTTAATTTCTTTCGTCTGTCTAATTGCTCTGGCCAGTGTTTCAAGAACTATGTTGAATAGAAGTGGTAAAAGAGGGCATCCCTGTATTGTTCCAGTTTTTAGAGGGAATGCCTTCATTTTTTCTCCATTTAGAATGCTGTTGGCCTAGGGCTTAGTGTAGACAGCCTTTACGATGTTGAGATATGTTCCTGTTATCCCTAGTTTTTCTAGTTTTTTGAACATAAAGGGATGCTGTATTTTGTCAAATGCTTTTTCTGCATCTATTGAGATGATCATATGATTCTTATCTTTAAGTCCATTGATATTATGAATTACATTTACTGATTTCTGTATTTTGAACCAAACTTGCTTCCCTGGAATGAATCCCACTTGATCATGGTGCACAATCTTTTTGATATGTTTTTATATTTGATTTGCCAGAATTTTATTGAGAATTTTTGGAACTATGTTCATTAGAAATATTGGTCTGAAGTTAAGAAAATAAATTTATTTCTTACAGTTCTGAATGCTGAAAAATCCAAAATTAAAGCAATGTCACTCAGTGTCTGATGAGGGCTTGTCTGCTTCTAAGATGATCGGTGCCTTATTGTTTTGTCCTCACATGATGGACATGAGGGAAAGGTAGAAAAAAGGTCTAGTTAGTTCACTTAAGCCCTTTTAGGAGAGTTTCAATCCATTCACAAGGGCAGAACCCTCATGGCCCAATTGCTTCTCAGAAGTCTCTATCTTTTAACACAGTCGCATTGGGGATTCAGTTTCATCATGAATTTTGGAGGGCCACAAATTTTCAAACTATAGCACAATTGAAGAAAAAATAAACAAATTGTATTTGATAAAAATTAAAAATGCTTCAAAAGATACTATCAATAAAATAAAAAGACAACCCATAGAATGGGAGAAAATATTTGTATATAATATATCAGATAAAAACTTTAATCCAGAATATATAAAAAACTCTTACAATTCAGCAATAAAAAGACAAATAACCTAATTTTAAAATGAGCAAAGGATTTGAACAGACTTTTATTCAAAGAAGACATACAAATGGATAATAGGTACATGAAAAGATGTTCAACACCCTTAGTCAGTAGAGAAATACAAATCCACCCACCTTTTTAACCTCCACTCTAAGGCAGCCCTCCAGTTCTAAATAGTCCTCTTTGCTGTTCTAAGTGGCACTTTGTTGCATTCATCCTAAACTTTCCTTGTTCAAGTTTTAGATGATGCTTCTTTCTTCTGATATTTCAAGATCTTTTAACTAAATCTAGGTTCACCATTTTGCTTCCATTAGTAGATTCAATTAGTAGATTCAATCTGAATCCTGATTGTACAATAGAATCACAAAAATTAAATCCGAAGTTCTGAGCGTGGAAACTCAATGTTAAAACATCAGTGTTTTAATCTTCTGAAGGTGATTTCAATGTACTCAAGGTTGAGAACTGTTCTATATTCCCATTTGTCTTTATCCAGTTGCAGAATTGTAGTACTTTAAGTCTGGCTTTCCATAGCGGGGTCCTTCTTCTTATAGAAGGGCTCTTGTCTACTTCTGTTTCTCTTTTCCTCAATTACTTTGTTTAGTTCTGTCTTTTGGGATGTGGTGATCGCTGATGCTCAAATATGGACACATCTTGGTTTTAAGTAAGAACAATATATATTTGGTGAGGCAACAGAAATCTAGATGAGGTGGGGTGATGAAAAAATTTTTAAAAATTGTGTCTTTCAAGCTTTTTCCCTACCCGTTATTATGGGATCTCCAGTCTCTCTAGTGGATCTCCTAGTGATGATGGGAGTCTCTGGGTGTTTCAATGTGTTCATGAACAATTCTCCTAGCTTCTTCATGGTGTTACCATCTTAGTTTATGCTTGCTTTGAGATTTCCCCTTTTCTTAGCTACAAGTGGGTACTTACCCTCTCCCTAAAGTATTTTATGTGTGAGGCTCCATACTCAGGGCTTAGGATACCCTGCTGAACTTGGCAGGCATTATTTCTCAAGGAGGGTACAACCTAGCAGATTAAGTTTATATTATATTATATTTATATTATATATTGTCTATATTATATGAATTTATTCATGTCACACAACAAAGCTATAACATAATAAAATTTTCTAAACAATTTCCTATAGGTTATAAGTGTATTTGGGATATTTTTTAAATTCTCAGGATCATTAATATTCCTCATATCTTCTGAATGAATCCTTCTGTAACCACCAACATCTCACTCAGTTGCCTGGAGTGGGAGCTATGATTGGAAGAGCTGTCTTAGGTTTTAACTCGATCTAGATCCAGTTCATTTTATTTTATTTATTTACTTAATATATATATTTTTCAGTTGTTGATGGACCTTTGTTTTATTTATTTATTTATATGTGGTGCTGAGAATCAAACCCAGTGCCTTACACATGCTAGGCAAGTGCTCTCCCACTGAGCCACAACCCCAGTTCATTTTAGGAAACAGATACCTGTTCCACCTTTGGAGAGACAGGAATAAGAAAAAGACCATCAGACTTGGTTACACTCAGGAGAAAGTGACAGTTAGAGATGGGAGATGCTTATGAGTGGTGGAGGGCAATGAAGGACCCACAAGTATTTTCAGGGATCAGTCAACTTCATTAAAATGGTGTGTGTGTGTGTGTGTGTGTGTGCGCGCGCATGCATGCATGTGTGTAACATGTGGCAGGGGTTGGGGGAAGGATTACATTTTGTTCACCAATGCATCATCACATTCTTTCATGTCAACAAAAGAGAAAACAGAGCAAACCTGTTACAAAACAGGTTATAATTAGTGAGGTAACAAAATAGTTTTGATCAATTATGGTGTAGGCGGGCTATTTTCTTATGACATACGAGGAGGGACACTTACATCTTAATCTCATCAGTCGCTCTCTAAAGTGTAGGATGGGCTGCCAATGAGTAAGTTTCATTTGGACATCTTGTTCAAGTCTCAGCTAGTAGATTTTGTCATTGAGTGAAGCACTTCTTGAAATGAATTTTGTAGAGAAATAGAAACTGTAAATCCAAACAAAAACAAATACAACTCGACTCACATTTCCTGATTTCAATTCAACATACCACAAGGCTATCACAGTACTGGCATAAGGAGAGATATATCCCTGGTCTTTATTATTTTAGGATCTTGGGTCTGAATATTGAATGTTAATGTAATTTGTGAAAATGCCTTTTAAAGAGGTGAGAAATGTCAGGAAAGGACTTACTAACTTATATGAGCTATTCCCTTTCCTTTTCACACGTTTGTTAACTGTTGTGGTTAGAAGTGTGGACTGTGAGTATGCCAGTGACCTTGAGCAACTTTACATGACATCTCTAATGCCTCAGTTTTCTCATGAGTAACACGATGACAATGATGTCTACCTTATTAGGGTATGAAGATTAAATTAGTTGATATTTGTAAATTGCTAAGAATACTGCCAAGTGCATATAAAGTGTTAAGTATTTGTTTTAGTCAGTTTTTTTGCCACTGTGACTAAAAGACCCAATCAGCATAATTGTAGAGAGGGAAAAGTTTATTTGGGGGCTCACAGTTTGGAGCTAGCTCCATTCCTCAGGGCTGGAGATGAGGCAGAACATCATGGTGGAAGAGTATATGATGATCAGAAAGCAGAGAAGAATCCACTGGCCAGATACAAAATATATATCCCAAAGCCATGCCCTCAACACCTACCTCCCCCAGCCGTATCCTACCTGCTTTCAGTTACCACTCAGTTAATCCCTATCAGGGGATTAATTCACTGATTGGGTTAAGACTCTCTCAACCCAATCATTTCTCCTCTGAACCTCCTTGCATTTTCTCACATGTGAGATTTTGGGGGACACCTCACATCTAAACCATCATAGTACTAGTGTTTAGTTGTTATTAGGGAAGCTCTATGCTCAGTTCAACACAGAGAAATCTATCCTGTTCGAAACTGACTCAAAAGGAAAGATTTCCTAATTCCCTATATCTCTTCCAACTCCTTGTTGTATCCAGAGTCCTATGCTAGGCATGCAAGGATATAAGAGGCAAATTTTCTGAATGTCAGAATTTAGGTAAGGATTAGCATAGGACTAATACTTTAGCTGAATGGACTTAGGCAGGCAGAGAGAACATTCATTCCATGCAAGAGTACCGCATGAGCAAAGGCACAAGTTTGAGAGTAGCTTTGGCTAAAGAGGAGTTGCTAAATTTTTGGTCTTAAATGTCTCCTAAAGGCCTGTGTGTTAACGGCCTGGGCCCCAGCCTATGACACTGAGGTGAGATGCTGTCGGAAGAACTTAGGTTATTTCATCCCTTCAAAAACCTTCTTTCTCTCTCATTTGTTTCCTGGCCAACTCTGGGTGAGGAGCTTCCTCCACCACATGCTCCCATCATGATGTGCTACCTTGCCACAGGCCAAAAGCAATGGAGCTTACTGAGCGTGGGTGGAAACCTCCAAAACCATTAGCCCAAACAAACCTTTCCTCTTTTAAAGTTGATTTATCTCAAGTATTTTTTAGAACAGCAGAAATCTGACAAACACGGGAGTGCTCTTGTTCAATGGAGGATTAGGCAGTAGAGAAACATAAAAATCAGATATAGAATTCTTTGAATCCCAAATTGTTCTGTAAGCCTGCAGACAATGGACACTTTATAGCAGCACTGTGACCAGATCCATAAAAGTTTCAGGAATTTTATGACCCTTACTTGAAGCACCAAAACCCCATCCACCCACTCCTCATCCATTCATCTACTCAAGTACCCATCCATCCACCCATGCACTCATCTACCCACCTATCCATATATCCATCCACCCCTGCCTACATCTAGCCAGTCATAGTCCATCCACCCTTCTACTAATCCATCTGTTCATCCCTCCCTTCATCTGCCCACTCATTTATCCATCCTTCCTCTGACCTTCCATGTATCCTCACTATAGCCAGAGTGCTCCTTATAATATAATATTAATTTCATTGCACTGCTGCTTAAAATCCTTTAATATTGTCATAAATCAAGAGCCCTGCATATTAACAGTGGGATTTGGGATGGTTACAGGGTTGGGAAGAGATGTTTGGAAGTAAAAAGGAGAACAATACCAAGATCAAAGATAAGAAAAAGCAGGTCACCTTCTGGGACGTGTAAGTTGTTCATTCTCCCTGAAGAGTGTGCGTGTGTGTGTGTGTGTGTGTGTGGGGGGGGGTGCTTGAGCAAAAGATACTGGAAAGATTGATAAGAAAGATTATTAAGGGCCTCATAGGTCATATTAAGAAGTGTTTACTATAATTCAGGGAGTTACTTTCAATGCCCACCAGCCCCACCACATAGTGACCACCTGTTTGAACTCTGGGTGATAAGGGAGCATGAGGAGGGGGTAAGTCTTCATTCTCAGAAGTTCAATAATTCAAAACAGTCAATCCCAGAGATTGGTTGCACAGGACTAGACAAATGACTGATTTTCTCCCTGGAATCTTCCCACCTTCCTTGCCCCTTGGCAGATGCCTCTTCCTTTCTTCTAGATGAGTTTCAAAGTTCATGTTCTCTGGGGCCTTTCCTGATAGCTCTAGGAAGAACTAAGGACTTTGGCTTCTATAGATTCTTGTTTATACTCCAACTTTGGCTCCTTTCCCATTCCTAAAGTTGCCTTCTCATTGGTCTGCCTTCCTTCTGTGTTAATTTTTCTTTCTTGGAAACACCTAGGGCTTGGTGGAAAGGATTGTTTTCTGTTTGGCCTGTTTTCCCAATGTTTTATGCAATGCTTTGCAGTTGAAATGACTCTGGAATGAATGAACAAGGGGTATGAAACATTATATGCAATACCCCACCCTCCCTGGGAATGGCCAAGTGTGTGCTCAGAACGTGATGGTGAGTGAAACACAGGGAAAGACAAAAATGCAGGAGTAAGGCAGAGAGTGAATGAGGGTGGAGCCAAGGAGTAGTCTAGACAGGTAGGCAGGAACCAGACCACAAAGGTCCTATTTGCCATACTGGTTTTGGTCCTGATCCAAGAAGAGTGGAAAGCTGTTGGGCTGGAGTAACATGGTCAGTAACTCAAGCTGCTGTGTGAGCTGAGGATGGGAGGGAAGCAGGGTTAGTGGCAGGGAGGACAGTTAGCTTCTCTCCAGGTATGAGGTAAGGATGCAAACTGTGGCATTGTCATGATCAGGAAAGGAATGTTGAGGACTGGGGAGGGGAAAGGGCTGTTTTTGAGCTAAGACTTTGATAAGTAGGGGCGAGGAGGCAGATTTGCAAATGGTTCTTCTTGTGTGTGTATGTGGTGCTGTTGATTGAACTCAGAA